>NC_136274.1:10960491-10995491 GCF_964187855.1 Myxine glutinosa
AACTCCCATTCATCCCTTGGTTATTCACGATACGGAAGTTGAGATTGTCACTTCTTCTAAATTTTTAGATATACATACAGTATTTCCAGTGACCTTACAACAACAACATGCATTTTAAGGCCATTTTCCCTGCTAGAGCGGGGGTTAGCCTTGCGGTCCCCATGACAATCTTCTCCATTTTGCCCTATTTTCTGCATCTCTCTTTGTTAACCCCCTTGCCCGCATTTCTTCTTCCACCATCTTTAGCCAAGTCTTTCTCGGTCTTCCCCGTCCTCTACTTCCTTCTACATTCATTTCCATCACTCTTTTCAGCCAGTCACTTTCATCCTTCCTCAACACATGGCCAAACCATCTCAACCTGTTCCTCTTCACAGCATCAATCACAGGCAATATTCCCATCATCTTTCGCAATTCATCATTTGTCTTCCTCTCTCTCAACGATACTCCGCACATCCATCGAACCATTCGCATTTCCACCCTTTCCAGCCTTCGTTGCTGCTCTACGTTCATTACCCATGCCTCGCTCCCATAAATCATAACACTTCTCACACATGCAGCATACACCTTTCCCTTCAGCTTCAGCGACACTCTCCTCCTCATCAGCACGCCGCTCAGTTCCCGAAACTTCTTCCATGCACATCTCACTCGAGCAACCGTTGCCGAGTCTGATCCACCTTCTCCATTCACCATGAATCCAGTGACCTTAAGTGGGAGATAAACACCATTCACTGTGTGAAAAAGGCTCAGCAACGGTTGTTCTTTCATAGAAGGTTGAAAGGTTTTGGTATCGGCCGTCCTGCGTTTATCAGGTTCTATCGCGCAGTGATGGAGAGTGTCCTTACAATCTCTTTCACTGCTTGCTATGGCAGGTCCATGTTGGATGACCGATCCCAACTCGATAGGATAGTAAAGACTACTTGTGAAATTATTGGGTGTGATCTGCCTTCCATTGAGAACCTGAACTCCAGTCGAGTAGTGAAAAGAGCAAAAGCTATCATCCAAGATGAGTTCCACACAGTGCATGGCATTCTTGAACCTTTCCAACTGTAATCACTTCCATGACAACTTTTACCCAAGCAACTGCAATCTGCACCCTCAATGAATCTTTGTCTAAAGTTTTGTGAACATCTAAAGCATGGTTATGGATATTTTTCAACCAAGCCCCATTTCATTTTCTCATTTCATTTCATCACCAAATGGTGTTTTCAGGATCTCTATTCAAAATTAATCTATTTATTTTTCAATGTAATTATTTCAGCACGTACTATCAAAGTACTTCTCATTGTATGTGTATCGCATACAGTCACGTGAAAAAGTAAGTACACCCCATGTAAACTTTTGACTTTTTCAACATATTTCAACACACAGCGATTTGATCTTCATTTCAACAATATTGAGAGATAAAGGTGATATAATATAACAAATATCATGAAACATTTACATTTTGTAGTCCATTGTATAATTTAAACAAACATCAATGAAAATTTCGCATGTGGAAAAAGTAAGTACACCCCTACATTTATCACTACTTCAAATACCTAAAATTAGAATCAGGTGCACCAGCTCAGGTGCAAATGATTAGAACATCGTCAGAGAGGATCTTGGAGGAACCTGTCTTATTTAAACCTCAGACATTTAGTTTGGTTTGCTCTTTGTTGTTGAAGTGTGTGGCGTCACCATGCCGAGATCAAAAGAGCTCTCTGAGGCCTTCAGAAAGAAGGTTATAGATGCCTACGAGTCTCAGAAGGGATTTAAAAAGATCTCCAAACAATTTGAAATCAATCATTCGACTGTCCGGAAGATCATCTACAAGTGGAGAAGATTCCAAACAACTGCCAACTTGTTCAGGCCACGCCGCCCCAGCAAGTTCAGCCCGAGAGCAGACCGCAAGATGCTGAAAGAAGTCTCTAAGAACCCCAGAATGTCATCACAGGACCTACAGGTAGCTCTTGCCACTGTTGATGTCAAAGTGCACGAGTCTACCATTAGAAAGAGGCTGCATAAATTTGATCTACATGGGAGGTGTGCCAGGAGGAAACCTTTGCTGTCCAGAAAGAACATCAGGGCAAGACTAAAGTTTGCCAATGAACACCTCGGCAAAGACCAGCACTTCTGGAACAATGTGCTCTGGACAGATGAGTCAAAGGTAAAGCTATTTGGCCACAGTACCAGAAGACATGTTTGGTGAAAACCAAAGACAGCATTTGACCACAAGAACCTGATACCAACCAACTGTAAAGCATGGTGGTGGAAATATTCTGGTTTGGGGCAACTTTGCTGCATCAGGGCCTGGGCAGCTCACCATCATATAATCCACGATGAATTCTTCATTGTACCAGAAGGTGCTTGAGGATAATGTGAGGCCATCTGTCGGAAAGTTGAAGCTCAACCGAAGGTGGACCTTGCAACATGACAATGACCCGAAACATACCAGTAAATCCACCAAGGAATGGCTGAAAAGAAAGAAATGGAGGGTTCTGGAATGGCCAAGTCAAAGCCCGGATCTAAATCCCATTGAGATGTTGTGGGGGGATTTGAAACGAGCTGTGCATGCAAGAAACCCCTCAAACATCGCACAGCTGAAAGAATTCTGCATGGAGGAGTGGGCAAAAGTTTCTCCCACTCGATGTCAGAGACTGGTAGACAGTTATAAGAAACGCCTACTTGAGGTTGTTTCTGCCAAAGGGAGCAATACCACCTATTAGAGCCAAGGGTGTACTTACTTTTTCCACATGCGAAATTTGCATTTATGTTTATTTAAATTATACAATGGACTACAAAATGTAAATGTTTCATGATATTTGTTATATTATATCACCTTTATCTATCAATATTGTTGAAATGAAGATCAAATAGTTGTATGTTGAAATATGTTGAAAAAGTCAAAACTTTACATGGGGTGGACTTACTTTTTCACGTGACTGTATATATGACAATAAATTAATTATTATTTTTATTATTACAAACTTACCTAAATATAGATTTACCATATTCATAAAGTTAAATATCGCATGAACATAATATACATTACATTACCTCCGGGCCAGGACTGATACCAAGTGCCAGCAGCCACAGTTTGGCTCTTAGGCCGGTGGGGCATCCCTTCCGTGCAAAGCATTGTGCTGCGGAACTTTCTCCCATCGACAGCACTGCACGTTCACCGGTAAACAAAAAAACATGCAAAACCTTTCATGATAAACACCAAGTTAGAAGAGTATGTATACGGTTGTACTTTCAGATTTTAAATACCACATACTCACATGAAGATATTATAAACCTTGCCATGATAAAGGATGGTAAAATAATGGTAACAATAAGAAATACTGATTAAAAATGCAGTTAAGCCTGCCTTGTGCCATTCATTGACCATGCATGCAGCCTCTATTTCATATGCCCAGGAATAAGGGATGACCATCAAATGCTGGTTTTATTGTTGTAGTTATCCCTTGCACAGCAGGAGACAGGGTTTTGCAATCATTTCTGTGTGCATGTCTGTGTTTGTCCGGGCCGTAACTTTTTGAGTTTTGAGTTTCGTCATACCATTTGAGTTTTGTCATCAAATTTTCATCAAAGCTCTATTATGATAATACAGAGAAGGCAAGTTGATAATTTTGTCAAAAGGTCAAAGCTCAGCATCACATAAAAATCATCTATTTTCATCCAATTGACCTGAAATTTAAATTTATCATTTGAGTTTTGCCATCAACTTTTCAACAAAGTTTTATTTTGATAATATGGAGAAGACCACCACCATCTCTTGTCTTCCCCCATCCAAAACCTTGATCTTTTCTACCCCCGTAAATACACCCCAAATTCACCTTTTTCAAATTCCGTTTTCTTTCCTGAAAGTCCTTATAGTCTCCATCTTGGTTATCCTGTGTACCCCACGCCAACCCTCTCCCTTCCACAGACGTCCCGATGTCCCTGTTCTCTGCTGTTGTTGTGCTTCCCTCCCCCCACCCCCTCTTGTCTCCCGCTCCCTTTATTATTATGTTTCATGTGTGTTTATTTTATGTTTATGCTTTTGTGTTTTATGTGTTAGCTCTTACACGAGCCTCGACTTTGTATATAAACATAGGGGCATACCCATGGCACTCACCTTTTTTTCTTTTTTTCTTTTTTGTATACTGAATCGAGGCTCGTGAAAGAGCTAACATTTATTTCACAAACAAATCAACCAGACAAACAAAATATACAAAAAGAGGGAGCAGAAGACAAGATGGGGAGAGAAGGGGAAGCACACAACCACAACATTTGAGAGCAGGGAGAAGTGTGGGAGGGAGAGGGCTTGGGGGCAGGAGGTGTGGGAAGGGGGGGGGGGGGGTGGGAGAAGTATAAAACACAAGGGGACCGAAATTAGCGGGGGTAGAAAAGATCAAGGTTTTGGATGGGGGAGGATAAGAGATGGTGGTGAACAGCTGTTTTAAAGACCTGGAGGGTGGAGTGGGATTGAAGAGAGTGAGGGAGTTTGTTCCAGAGGCGGGAGAAATGAGGAATGAAGGAGTGAAGGTGAGCAGAAAGTCTTTATTTTGGCAGTTTAACCATAAGAGGGTTGCAGGCAGATCTTGTGCGACCTGTAGGAATATTTGGGGGACAGAGCCCAGAGAGGGCTGGGGGGGCAAGGCCAGAGAGGAGTCGGTAGAAGACGGAAAGACCACCAACCTGCCTGCGGTGAGTGAGTGAAAGGCCCTTGGAGTTAGCTTCATCGCGGGAGATTCCAAATGATTCTGAACGCTTTGGTTTCAACAGCGTGAAGACGGGCTAGGTGTGAGGCAGGAGCACCAGACCAGAGGGGAGAGCAGTATTCCATAGAGCTGCGGATGAAAGCCTTGTATGTGGTGAGGAGCTCAGGTGTGCCAAGGAAGGACTTCGCACGACGGAGGATGCCCAGTCGGCGACTGGCTTTGGAGGCCAGATTTGAAATGTGGTTTTCCCAGGAAAGATCATGGCAAATAGTGAGACCCAAAAGCTTGAGTGACAGAACTTCTTGGAGAGGATTATTCAGAAAGTGGATGGGAGGGTTTTCCAGTCGGTCTTTTCGGAGAGACATCGTAAGAGTGTGAGATTTATCAGGATTGAAAGACATGTTCCATTTGTTTGCCCAGTCTGTGATTTTGTCCAGGTCTGCAGAGAGTGAGGAGGCTGCAGACTGCCGATCTGAGGGATGAGGAATGGAGCGACAGAGAGTAGAGTCGTCAGCAAAGAGATAGAGAGGATTTTCAAGAGAGTCAGAGAGATCATTGATGAAGACCAGAAAAAGCACAGGGCCCAGAACACTACCTTGGGGAACTCCAGCCTGAACAGGAAGAGGAGATGAGAGAAACCCATTCAGGGCCACACGTTGACTACGACCAGAGAGGAAGTCCGCCAGCCATGCGTGGAGATTTCCATGGATACCAAAGGAGGAGAGTTTGGTGAGCAGAGCAGGGTGCCAGACCGTATCGAAGGCACGTGAAATGTCAAGGGAGACGGCTCTAATTTCCTGTTTGGCGTTGAGGACCTCCATCCATTGTTGAGAAAGCAGAAGCAGCATGTCCAGAGTAGAGTGACCAGGTCTGAAACCAAATTGATGATCAGAGATCAAGCCATTGGAGAAGAGGAAAGATTTCATATCTGAAGCAATGATGGATTCCATGACTTTGCTGATAATTGGGAGAAGGCTGATTGGTCTGTAGTTGCTGGGATCTGTTTTTGCACCTTTTTGTGCAAAGCGGTGATGTTGGCTGATTTCCAAGCAGATGGCAGATGACCTTGAGCAAAGGAGAGGGTGAAGAGAACAGAAAGAGGGAGTGAAAGAGCGGAAGCACATGATTTTAGGACCCGTGGGCTGATGCCGTCAGGACCAGTTGCAGAATCAGAGTCGAGGGTTGACAGAAACTTTTCCACCTTGTCAGGAGGAAAGGACACAGAGTCCAGGAGGTCCAGGACCTGGTAGAATAAACACTATACTGCACTGAATAAAGGTATTTTAAACCAATTTCAATAGTTGCCAGAAGACAGGGCAGCATGCAGAATCATACCAACAAAATCATAAGACTTTAAACAAACAAACAAAAAAATACCTATTTTTGGGGCAACCCCCCACCTCCCCCAACTCCATATACATCCTCAGACCCAATTTTTCTAAGACCTTGAGCAAACATTGGTACATCATGGGTGATGAATGTTGTGGTTAAGTTTCATCGAAATTGCGTGTGTACTTTCTGAGAAGAAAGCAAATACCTATTTTGGGGGGCAACCCTGCCTTCGACCCGCAAAGTGGCAGATTTTTTTTAATGCCGTGAACAAATGTTGGTACAGCACGGGTGGTGATGGTTGTGGTGAAGTTTCATCCAAATCATGTGTGTAGTTTCTGAGAAGAAAGCAAATACCTATTTTGGGGGGCAACTGCCCCCGTAGACGCCCAAAGGGGCAGGTTTTTTTTTATGCCGCGAACAAACTTTGGTACAGCATGGGTGGTGAAGCTTGTGGTCAAGTTTCATCGAAAACGTGTGTGTAGTTTCAGAGAAGAAAGCAAATACCTATTTTGGGGGGCAACTTCCCCCCCCCCCCCCCCCGCCTCCATAGAGCGCCTTAGACCCTAGCTTTTTTTTAATGCTGGGAACAAATGTTGGTATATCATGGGTGATGAACGAAATGTTGTGGTCAAGTTTCATTGGAATTGTATGCGTAGTTTCTGAGAATAAAGCAAATACCTATTTTGGGGGAGCAACCCCCACCCCAGTAGACTCCCAAAGGGGCAGATTTTTTTAATGCCGTGAACAAACTTTGGTACATCACGGGTGGTGAAGGTTGTGGTGAAGTTTCATCAAAATTGTGTGTGCAGTTACAGAAAAGAAAGGAAATACCTATTTTGGGGGGTCAAACCTGGACCCACTTTGACCCCCCGTAGAGCCCCCAGACACAGATATTCTTAGTGCTGTGAACAAACTTCGGTACATCACGGGTGGTAAGGGTTGTGGTCAAGTTTCATCGAAAGTGTGTGTAGTTTCAGAGGAAAAAGCAAATTCCTATTTTGGGGGTCAAACCTGGATCCACTTTGACCTCCGGTGAACCCCTTTAAATCCACTATTTTTTAATGCCGTGAACAAAATTTAGTAACAACATAACAAATATCATTTGTGCCAAGTTTGGTCACAATCTCTTCAGCGGTTTCGGAGAAGAAGCTGCAAGTGTTTACGGATGGACTGACGGACGGACGGACGGACGGACGGACGGACGATGCACCATCGCATAAGCTCCCCTTAACTTCGTTCCAGGTGAGCTAAAAAAAAAGGTAAATGAATAATTTGATGAAAACGTCAAAAGTCAGCGTCACATAAAATTGGTCAAATTTTCATCCTATTGACCTGAAATTTTCGGAATTTGAATATCGGGTCACTGAGTTGATTCACCAATCAAAAGGTAGGAGTTGGTTGTTGTTTTTATCAAAAGGTCAAAGGTCAAGGTTGCATAAAATCGTCAATTCTTGCCCAATTGACCTAAAATTTTAAGAATTTGCATATTTGGTCACAGAATTGTTCACCAATAAAAAGCTAAAAGGTGATTATTATTTTTTGCTCTAAAGCTGAAAGGTCATGGCTACATAAAATCATCAATTTTCATCTTGCATTTTTAAAAAACTATTGTTATTTTGAGCATACGGAAGACGAAGACGTCTGAATACAAAAGGACGTGGACGGGTTTACATTTTCAGATGCTTTCTAGTTGAATAATGTGAAGGCTCAACACATTCAAGTCAAGAAAGACCCGGAGATTGGTTATTCATTGGGTCTAAAGGTCTAACAGGTATGTTCCCACTGGGTGGATTCCAATAGTGATAAAATAGAGAAGGTGCATGTATAGAATGATGCAAACACACTCATACAAAGCAAATAAGAAACTTAGATTCATAAGAAACCACTGTAAGCCAAACTTACCTTTGTCTCCCAGATTTTGTCTTTCTGTCTCAAAGAAACCTGGAGATGGCATAATGAATGAACTTCACATTCAACAATTTAAAATGCTGTTGATATTGAAACAATTTTAGGGCCCATTGCTAGTACAGGTATATGTAATGTGGAG
The DNA here is from genome assembly GCF_964187855.1 of Myxine glutinosa. Classification (NCBI taxonomy): domain Eukaryota; kingdom Metazoa; phylum Chordata; class Myxini; order Myxiniformes; family Myxinidae; genus Myxine; species Myxine glutinosa. The sequence continues at coordinate 10,968,556 of NC_136274.1, forward strand.
AAAAACCTGTTCTTAGGGACGGGTTAACTCCCCCAGAATGGGCAGATTTTAGAATGACTTGTAATACCCCATCCCACCGAGCATGGCGCTATGTCATATTTCTGAATCTGATGTACCATACTTTGTTAGTTAGCAGTTTCTTGGCAAGGGATATACAGTACTAGGTGGTTGCCTTCTCAGCAGTAGTTGGCATTGCCATTGCAATGTTCCCAGCAGTAGTTAAATCAGGAGGAATTTGGAATTTGGATATGGTGCCAGTGATAGGTCGTCTACTCTTCACGAAGGAGAGGGCAGAGAGGAATGGTGAGGAGAGGGCAGAGAGGAATGGTGAGGAGAGAGAAGAGGAGGAGACAGACAGGAGGAGGGGACAGAGAGGAGGAAGGGAGAGAGGAAGAGGGGAGAGAGAGGAGGAGGGGAGAGAGGATGAGGGGAGAGAGGGGGGACAGAGAGGAGGAGGGGGGGGGGGAGAGGAGGGGAGAGAGAGGACGGGAGAAAGAGGAGGAGGGGAGAGAGAGGAGGAGGGGAGAGAGGAGGAGGGGAGAGAGGATGAGGGGAGAGAGGGGGGACAGAGAGGAGGAGGGGGGGGAGAGAGGAGGGGAGAGCAGAGGAGGGGAGAGAGAGAGGAAGGGAGAGAGGAAGAGGGGAGAGAGAGGAGGAGGGGAGAGAGGATGAGGGGAGAGAGGGGGGACAGAGAGGAGGAGGGGGGGGGAGAGAGGAGGGGAGAGAGAGGAGGGGAGAGAGCAGATCATATCAGATCGGAGCAGATGAGAACATAATGAAGATAGATCGCATAAAAATGTGAAACAACGCAATCTCGTGGTCAAAAAAATAAATCACAATATTTTCAGCAGGCGGACCGGATGATACCAAGGCACCGCACGGCAGCGTGGGGCTGCACGGCAGGTATGTGGGGTCTGAACATTGTACTTGGATCCATTGACCAATTATTACAAAGGAGAATAGGATATATTTTTGGTTGTGTTTAGCAGAGTGACAGTGCGTGCCACCTACGGGTGCTTTTGCCTGTGAATTAACACTACATAGCGCAGGTGACTGAAATGCAAACGTAATACTTAGTGCCTTAGTCATTCACTTCACCATACCACGTTGCTCACTTGGCACTGCCGCGTCATAAAAAGACATCTTTGAATATCGTGGGACCGTCAAAATACCACCCATCGTCAGCAATCATGCCTATTTTCTTTGTAATGAAAAGAAGCGTACCTTGTTCAGTTTTCAACGCGTTGTTTTAGTATTTAAAATTTACATAAGCTCAAAGGTGATGTTGAGTGTATGAAATCGGACATGTACATTTCATATAACTTTAAAGTGGACATGTACATTTCAAAGTGTACGTGCACATACCTTCTTTGAAGTGTACGTGTACATAATAACATCTAGAATAAGTTTTTTTAAATCCCAGGAATTTTCCCGGCCTACAGACTAATTAACTCCGTATTTGTATTTTCTTGTATAAATATGGAGACAGCGGCCTTGCTTAAATAAATACGCCTAGCGATAAGAATTGCTGATTTCTTAAAATTTTCAGATTTCACTCCAGATTTCAAAACTTATTCCACAACATCCGATCCTCAAATCTGAAGCCAGAGTTTGATTATACACATTAACCAGCAAAGGTACCCAGCATTGCCGGGCAATTCCGGGTCCTTCCTACCACCCCATCGACTTCCACCCAATCACATCCTCCCCCTCTCCACTCTTCTCCCTCCACCCTGACTCTCTCCCCCCTTTCTTCTCTCCCCACTCCTCCTTCCTCTCTCTTCCACACTCCTCTCTCCTCCGTCCTCTCTCTTCGATAGTTCGATTAGTCCGTGACAGTCCATCGTGGAAAATCGCATCAAAAATGCATAAAATCGCTGCAAGCTCCTAAAATCAAAACGATAGCACTTACACAAGCGATGTATACAATGATTCGTAGGTATGAAGATCAGGCATCTTAAGTATGAAGAACTTTTTGGACTTCCGCTGAACTTGGGGACGACTAAGAAGAAGACCTTTCTTGGTCGAAAGCTTGTCGAGAATTAAAAATCGACTGTCCTGAAGCTACGTCCGCGTCTGATTTAATCTCCCGATTATTTAGTTAATACAAATGAGACGCCCTGCTCGTACTGTGGAGTTTCTACTATTTCTTACAGTTTTATATACATATACATATATACATATACATATATATATATATACAGTCACGTGATAAAGTAAATACACCCCATGTAAAGTTCAGACTTTTTCAACATATTTCAACATACAGCTATTTGTTGAATCTTCTTTTATACAATTTGTTGTATAGTTATTTGTTATTTGTTACAAGTTATTTGTTGAAATATACAATTTGTTGAATGAAATAATCTTCATTTCAACAATATTGATAGATAAAGGTGATATAATATAACAAATATCATGAAACATTTACATTTTGTAGTCCATTGTATAATTTAAATAAACATAAATGCAAATTTCGCATGTGGAAAAAGTAAGTACACCCTTGGCTCTAATAGTTGGTATTGCCCCCTTTGGCAGAAACAACCTCAAGTAGGCGTTTCTTATAACTGTCTATCAGTCTCTGACATCGACTGGGAGAAATTTTTGCCCAGTCCTCCATGCAGAATTCTTTCAGCTGTGCGATGTTTGAGGGGTTTCTTGCATGCACAGCTCGTTTCAAATCCCCCCACAACATCTCGATGGGATTTAGATCCGGGCTTTGACTTGGCCATTCCAGAACCCTCCATTTCTTTCTTTTCAGCCATTCCTTGGTGGATTTACTGGTATTTACTGGTATTTACTGGTATTTCTCTGTTCTCATTCGTTTATTCATTCTTATTCGTTCGTTCGTTCTTCGACCACGTGTTTCTCCCCCATTTCCCCAGATAGTTTTCACTCATTAACCTTCAATGTTTACACTTTCCCCTCAAGTTATGTATTCCGTCATATTTTATAACACCTTTTTCTTCTTCTTCTTTAAAAGGCTGCTTTCGACTTGCTCACCAAATCAATTCATCCCAAAAAAAATATCCATCTCCTATAGTGCCTTTTTTCTACATTCCCTAAACTCTCCTGCACTCCATCCTCCATCCAGTGTCCTTAAACGTATTTTTAACTCGAAGGTCACAAGAAACTCATTTTGCAATAAATGTTCGTTTCCCATAAATCGTACACTTTCAAAAATCCAATCTCACCCCTCCCCTCCAAATCTTCCCCATAACCCCTCCCCTCCAAATCTTCCCCATCACCCCTCCCCTCCAAATCTTCCCCATCACCCATCCCTTTCAAATCTCCCCCCTTGCCCCCTCCCTCCTAAACTACCCCCTCACCCCTCCCCGCCAAGACGCCCCCTCGCCCCTCCCCTCCTAGACTCCTGCCTCACCCCTCCCCTCCAAATCTCCCCCATATCCCATCCCTTTCAAATCCCTCCCCTTGTCCCTTCCCTCCCAAACTCCCCCCTCACCCCTCCCCTTCAAATCTCCCCACCCTCATTGCTTCTCAATTTCCCCCCTCTCACTCCCCCTCCTCAAAGCGTCCTCCCCGCTTCTTCCCCCTTCAAACTCTCACCTCCATCTCCCCCAACCTTCTGCCTCGCTCTTCCCCCTCCTCAAATAACACCTCATTGTGGCTCACCCAATCACCATCAAACCTTTTGTCCGCCCCATCCTTCCCTTTCTCCGAGCTATTCTGAAATCTCTGACACACCTTCAACAGCTCTCCCTATCTCTTCCACCTCTTCCACATCTTACCCTACCCCTCCTCCCCCATGTTCTGTATCTGATGCTCCCCCTTCCTCTTCATTAACGGTATGGACCTCAAACATCCGGGGCCTTCGTTCAAACTTAACTGATCTCTCCATACAGGTTGCTTCTGTCAAACCAGACGTGATCTGCTTAACAGAAACTTTCCTCCTTTATGATGTCTCTGATTCCATAGTATCTCTCCCGGGCTACTCCCTCCTCCGGTATGATAGACCTGAGCCTCGTCCTGGAGGCGGGGTTGCTATCTTTATCAAAAACTCTCTTCCTCACTCGCCCTGCACTGCACTCTCTCCACCTCACCCCCAGGAATACCTCTGGCTACGGCTTCCCCTTCGCTCCCACCTCTTGTTCATATGTGTGTTGTACCGTCCACCAAACAGTGATGACTCCATCTACATCTCGCTGTCTGATGATATGGACCAACTTCTATCTACTCATCCCAACTCTCTCTTCCTCATATGTGGTGATTTCAATTGTCACCATGCCAGTTGGCTGGGTGTGGGTACCTCTCTCACCAGCCATGGCTCTTCAGCAAAGGACTTCTGCGACTCACTGGGACTGACACAATCTGTCAATTTCCCGACCCGGATCTCAGTCAACGGAACATCTTCTCTTCTGGACTTGGTTATGACTAACTTCCCTGAAAATGTCTGCTGCTCTTCTTCTGCTCCGATCGGATCATCTGATCATGTCGTTGTTAAAGTGGACATCTCTCTGACCATCCTCAGGGAGCCTGCTCAGCGTCGACGAGTCTGGCATTTCACTCAGGCCAACTGGCACGGTCTTCAAGCAGCCATCAATCATCTGGACTGGTCTCCCATCTCTACCACCTCTGACATCAACTCATCCTGGGAATTCTTCCAAAGTAAATTGCTCTCTCTCATGCACAGATTTATCCCATCTCGTCTTCAGTTGTCATACCCTTCCTCCCGTCCATGGTACACGGAATCTTGTGGTGAGGCTGTTGCCCAGAAACAACTTGCCTTCGTCTCCTGGAAAGCAAATCCAACGGAAGGAAATCTCATTTCCTTTCACAAAGCCCGAAACAAGTGTGTGTCCACCCTCAGGAGAGCCAGGAAACAATATCTCTCCGTTCTCAAGACCGAACTCTCTTATCTGTCTCCCTCTTCCAAATCCTGGTGGCGTCTGGTCAAATCCGTTTCTGGTGTTTGTTCCCCTCCATCCCCTCCCTTACCTCAAACGGCTACACAGCTGACTCCGCACGTGAAAAAGCTGAATGCCTCAACTCTGTGTTTGCCTCTAAATCTTGTGTCCCAAACCCATCCCTCTCTGTACCCACCATACCCAGTCGTACCCTGCTGCTCCTGGACTCCGTGTCCTTTCCTCCTGACAAGGTGGAAAAGTTTCTGTCAACCCTCGACTCTGATTCTGCAACTGGACCCGACGGCATCAGCCCACGGGTCCTAAAATCCTGCTCTGCTGCTCTATCTCACCCTCTCTCTGTTCTCTTCACCCTCTCTTTTGCTCAAGGTCAACTGCCATCTGCTTGGAAATCAGCCAACATCACCGCTTTGCACAAAAAAGGTGCAAAAACAGATCCTAGCAACTACAGACCAATCAGCCTTCTCCCAATTATCAGCAAAGTCATGGAATCCATCATTGCTTCGGATATGAAATCTTTCCTCTTCTCCAATGGCTTGATCTCTGATCATCAATTTGGTTTCAGACCAGGTCACTCTACTCTGGACATGCTGCTTCTGCTGTCTCAACAATGGATGGAGGTCCTCAATGCCAAACAGGAAATTAGAGCTGTCTCCCTCGACATATCACGTGCCTTCGACACGGTCTGGCACCCCGCTCTGCTCACCAAACTCTCCTCCTTTGGTACCATGGAAATCTCCACGCATGGCTGGCGGACTTCCTCTCTAGTCGTCGTCAACGTGTGGCCCTGAATGGGTTTCTCTCATCTCCTCTTCCTGTTCAGGCTGGAGTTCCCCAAGGCAGTGTTCTGGGCCCCGTGCTTTTTCTGGTCTTCATCAATGATCTCTCTGACTCTCTCGAAAATCCTCTCTATCTCTTTGCTGATGACTCCACTCTCTGCCGCTCCATTCCTCTTCCCTCAGATCGGCAGTCTGCTGCCTCCTCACTCTCTGAAGACCTGGACAAAATCACAGACTGGTCAAACAAGTGGAACATGTCTTTCAATCCTGACAAATCTCACACTCTTACTCTGTCTCTCCGAAAAGATCGACTGGACAACCCTCCCATCTACTTTCTCAACAATCCTCTCCAAGAAGTTCTGTCGCTCAAGATTTTGGGTCTCACTATCTGCCATGATCTTTCTTGGGAAAACCACATTTCCAAGCTGGCCTCCAAAGCCAGTCGCCGACTGGGCATCCTCCGTCGTGCGAAGTCCTTCCTCGGCACACCTGAGCTCCTCACCACATACAAGGCTTTCATCCGCAGCTCAATGGAATACTGTTCTCCCCTATGGGCCGGTGCTCCTGCCTCACACCTAGCTCGGCTTCACGCTGTTGAAACCAAAGCTTTCAGAATTATTGGAATCTCCCGCGATGAAGCTATCTCTGAGGGCCTTTCACTCACTCACCGCAGGCAGGTAGGTGGTCTCTCTGTCTTCTACCGACTCCTCTCCGGCCTTGCACCCCCAGCTCTCTCTGTGCTCTGTCCCCCAAATATTCCTACAGGTCGCACAAGATCTGCCAGCAACCCTCTGATGGTTAAACTGCCGAAATCTCGGCTCTCTGCTCACCTTCACTCTTTCATTCCTCTTTTCTCCCGCCTCTGGAACAAACTCCCTCACTCCCTTCAATCCCACTCCTCCCTCCAGGTCTTTAAAACAGCTGTTCATCACCATCTCTTATCTTCCCCCATCCAAAACCTTGATCTTTTCTACCCCCGCTAATTCACCCCAGATCCACCTTGTTTGAAATTCCAACTTCTTTCCTGGAAGTCCTGGCAGTGTCCATATGTTTTATACCTCTCCCACCGCCCCCTTCCCATGCCCCCCCCCCCCCCAAAGCCCTCGCCCTCTCTCAGATCTCTCGATGTCTCCATGTCTCTCGGTCCCTGCTCTCAAATGTTGTGTTTGTGTCCTTCCCCCTCTCTCCCCATCTTGTCTACCGCTCCCGATGTTATATGTTTTATGTGTCGGTTTGTCTTTCTGTGTGATTAATGTTCGCTCTTTCACGAGCCTCGACCTTGTATACAAAAAAAAAAAAAAAAAAAAAAAAATGTCTAGGGTCATTGTCATGTTGCAAGGTCCACCTTCGGTTGAGCTTCAACTTTCCGGCAGATGGCCTCACATTATCATCAAGCACCCTCTGGTACAATGAAGAATTCATAGTGGATTCTATGATGGTGAGCTGCCCAGGCCCTGATGCAGCAAAGCTGCCCCAAACCATAATATTTCCACCGCCATGCTTTGCCGTTGGTATCAGGTTCTTGTGGTCAAATGCTGTCTTTGGTTTTCGCCAAACATGTCTTCTGGTACTCTGGCCAAATAGCTCTACCTTTGACTCATCTTTCCAGAGCACATTGTTCCAGAAGTACTGGTCTTTGCCAAGGTGTTCATTGGCAAACTTTAGTCTTGCCCTGATGTTCTTTCTGGACAGCAAAGGTTTCCTCCTGGCACACCTCCCATGCAGATCAAATTTGTGCAGCCTCTTTCTAATAGTAGACTCGTGCACTTTGACATCAACAGTGGCTACCTGTAGGTCCCGTGATGACATTCTGGGGTTCTTAGAGACTTCTTTCAGCATCTTGCGGTCTGCTCTCGGGCTGAACTTGCTGGAGTGGCCTGGCCTGAACAAGTTGGCAGTTGTTTGGAATCTTCTCCACTTGTAGATGATCTTCCGGACAGTCGAATAATTGATTTCAAATTGTTTGGAGATCTTTTTAAATCCCTTCCCAGACTCGAAGGCATCAATAACCTTCTTTCTGAAGGCCTCAGAGAGCTCTTTTGATCTAGGCATGGTGACGCCGCACACTTCAACAACATAGAGCAAACCAAACTAAATGTCTGAGGTTTAAATAAGACAGGTTCCTCCCAGATCCTCTCTAACGATGTTCTAATCATTTGCACCTGAGCTGGTGCACCTGATTCTAATTTTAGATATTTGAAGTAGTGAGAAATGTAGGGGTGTACTTACTTTTTCCACATGCTAAATTTGCATTTATGTTTATTTAAATTATACAATGGACCACAAAATGTAAATGTTTCATGATATTTGTAATATTATATCACCTTTATCTATCAATATTGTTGAAATGAAGATCAAATAGCTGTATGTTGAAATATGTTGAAAAAGTCAAAACCTTACATGGGGTGTACTTACTTTTTCACATGACTGTATATATTAAATGATCAAAAGTATGCGGACACCCCTTCTAATTAGTGGATTCGGCTATTTCAGCCACACCCATTGCTGACAGGTACGTATAATCAAGCACACAGCCATGCAATACTCCATAGACAAACATTGGCAGTAGAATGGGCCATATTAAAGAGGTTAGTGACTTTCAACGTGGCACCGTCATAGGATGCCACCTTTCCAACAAGTCAGTTCGTCAAATTTCTGCCCTGTTAGAGCTGCCCTGGTCAACTGTAAGTGCTGTTATTGTGAAGTGGAAACGTGTAGGAGCAACAACAGCTCAGCCGTGAAGTGGTAGGCCACACAAGCTCACAGAACAGGACTGCTGAGTGCTGAAGCGCGTCGTGCGTAAAAATCGTCTGTCCTTGGTTACAACACTCACTACCAAGTTCCAAACTGCCTCTGAAAGCATCATCAGCACAACGTCCAAACTGCCTCTGGACTCTGGGGCAGTGGAAACGCGTTCTCTGGAGTGATTAATCACGCTTCACCATCTGGCAGTCCAACGGACGAATCTGGGTTTGGCAGATTCCAGGAGAACGCTACCTGCCCGAATGCATAGTGCCAACTGAAAGTTTTGTGGAGGAGGAATAATGGTCTGGGACTGTTTTTCATGGTTCGGGCTAGGCCGCTAAGTTCCAGTGAATGGAAATCTTAAAGCTGCATTCTAGACGATTGTGTGCTTCCAACTTTGTGACAACAGTTTGGGGAAGGCCCTTTCCTGTTTCAGCATGACAGTGCACCCATGCACAAAGCGAGGTCCATACAGAAATGGTTTGTCGAGATCGGTGTGGAAGAACTTGACTGGCCTGCACAGAGTCCTGACCTCAACCCCATCAAACATCTTTGGAACGCCGACTGCGAGCCAGGCCTAATCGCCCAACATCAGTGCCCGACCTCACTAATGCTCTATAGGCTGAATGGAAGCAAATCCCACATTCACCAGTTTGGCAGAAACATTCGCTGGTTTGATAATATCACAATACAATTGTGATTTTGAGTTTCCACCTGAACAACGCTGCCTTTATCCATCCCAAGGTAGCTGCAAGGTTTCATAAACTTCTCAATATAATTATGATTTTGACTTTCGATCCATACTAAATGTTTTGTATCCGCCCTTTCTTGCCGGCAGATTCGTCTGTATTGGTTATCATGTCAGAATGGCGTCTGTATTTGTTTACCTCACGAGTGTTTGTAGCATTGTATTTTGTTATATTAATGCTGTAGTATTAATGTGTGATTGGAATTATGCTGTTTGGAATGAAAATATAGATTGAGTTTCAAGGAGAATGAGGAAATGATGTGAGGATTTCCACCCGTGTGTATAGTATATAAACAATATGCTTTGCTGTGTACAGTGTTGTGCTTGGTGCACTGCTTGTGCTTTATCTTTCAAATAAACGAAAGGTTTTACTTCACCTACATCTTGGTTGGACATCGATTGATTAAAGAACCTCAGAGGTTTTTGGACTTTTATTATTGATTAGCAAGTTTCTGCAACAAATCAACATGCATGATACCCATTTTAAAAGGTGGTGCCATAATTGCAAAGAAAAGAAATTATAATAAGTGACAATTTTTTTTCGAACTGTGGCTGATGGCCCATACGTGAGGAAAATCCCGAGGCCAATTGTAACAATGCATGGCCAATCGACACACCAATCACAGGGCACATTTGCTTAATAGTTACTCGGTCTTAAAGCTCTGCCTCCATCCAGTGACACAGCAGATCTGCATATTAAACATAATAATGATGCGTTTGCAAACTCACTGCTTGGAAACAGCTGGGACGAATCATCCAGACCTGTCTGGGCCTCACGAAGGTGAAGTTCAGCAAACATTTCTCGCTGCAATACAACAGTGATGCTTTATTTGTTAGGGGAGCAAATGACTTCCATAATTCAGAAACGTCAAATCAGTACATCAAGAAAATAATATCCATCACAAAAATACTGCTTTAAATATTCAATCCAACGAGTGTTCTGTTTGAAACTCACCAGCTCTAGTATGCTGTTCACTCTTAATGGGACCTGGATAAGGCCTCTGCAACCAGAAGAGCTTGATAATTTATCAACTTCTGAGTTTGAGCTCCTTAGATGGATTAAAACCTGTTACGTAAAGGTAATTTTATATAGCATATTAGATATAGCATGGCAAGAATCTACTCCATTTGATTCTATGAAAGACAGATATGTACAGCAATATGAACTATCATTGTTTGATTGGAACAGGTAGACAACGAACCTGGTTCGAAGACTTAGGAGAACAAAGCAACAAAAATGTGACATACAAGGAAACTTAGGCCATTTGGCCCATGATTCCAATGCCATATCCACGTCCCATCGGTCCCAACTGTAACAATTAACAGGCAATGGAAATTACACAAAACACTGGAGCAGGGAATTGACCAGGGTACCAGCACATAATGGTCCACGTTTTCGAAAGGCCAGGTGGTATATTTAACATTCACATTCTAAACACAGCCAGCTGTACGTTCCCATACAAAACATTGCGTGCTCCGAGATGCAGCACCCTTTAGTGGTCCAGCACTAGAACGACAGTTTGGTTAAATATGATCCCATGGTGGATCTAACGCAGACTATACCACTTAATGGCAAGTAATTACGCATATGCAAGTACTCCTAATATGCATCAATATCCTTATGCTTTTTGAAAAACATAGGGGGATATTGTAATTGGTCTAATCTGTCTGTCTGTCTGTCTGTCCGTCCGTCACGCCATCTCCTCCTAAACAGTTCTGCAGAAATTCACCAGACTTGGTAATTATAATCACCACATGACACGTAGGTGCAAGAACAATATAAGTTTGGCCCCGCCCCCTGGGCAGGGTCAAAAGGTGAAATACCAAAAAAATCAATTACGGGCACATTTTAAACATTTTTCATGAAACTTCAACATTGGGACGCATGACATATGTAATGATTTTTTGGATTTGACCTCCGGTCGCAGGGGTCAAATCCAGATATGAGAGGATACACGGTCGCAGGGGTCAAAACGGGAAAATTTAAAACTCAAAATTTAATATTGGGGAAAAAAGATTAACTAAAGATTTGATATTGTATCATTCCTCGTGGAACATTTTGTCATCTTTCAACCTTGCTTTAGGTGGGAAACGTGGGGATTTGGAATAGCATGCCATCGGCTTCACTCTAGTTACTTCCACCACCGAAGGTAGGTGGAGGTTATGTTTTCACTCCTGTCTGTTCGTCTGTCTGCCTGTCTGTTTGCAAACAGGACATTTCAAAAGGTTATGGGCTGATTCGGACAAAATATGGTGGACACCGTGACAAGGATTAAATTATTAGATTTGGGTGAAGATCCGAACAAGGATCCAGATATGAGAATTTGGTTTTATTTTCCAGTGATTCTTCACCATTGAGTGACAGGGCCAAAAGCGATTTTTTTTTTTTTGTATACAAGATCGAGGCTCATGTAAGAGCAAGCATTATTCACGGACAAAAAAAAAAACGGACACACAAAACATCCAATAAAGGGAGCGGCAGACAATATGGGGTGAGAGAGGGAAGCACACAAGTACAACAACAGAGAACATGGACATCGGGAGATCTGTGGGAGGGAGTGGGCGTGGGGCGAGGAGGCATGGGAAGGGGGGGGGGGGGGCGATGGTCGAAGTATGAAACACATGGACACTGCAAGGACTTCCAGGAAATAAGTCGGTATTTCAGAAAAGTGGATCTGGGGTGAATCAACGTGGGTCGAAAAGATGAAGGTTTTCGATGGGGGAAGATGAGATATTTCAAATGATATAGCATGATAAGATATAGCATGATATTTCAAAACGTTGTGGATGGATTATGGCAAAACTAGGTGGAAGAGTTGGTTAAGTGATGTCGGGGAAGTGGTGTGAGACTCAAGACTCCAATGATGTCACAGGTTTACAAAAGATCACAACTTTATTAACTGGTTGTTCACTTCATTCCAATACCAAATAATACCGTTTAACTCAATGGACCAGGTAACTCTATCCGCATAGTCCCTCTTTCGTGGCTGCAGCGCCGAACTCGTGGTACGCGTTCATTCCGTCGGGCAGGGCTTCTGAGGATGAGTGCTGCCTTGACTCAAAGTCTCTTCTGTTTATATCGGCAAACTTCAGTTAATCCTCTGTGCGCTGAAATCGTAATCCCTTCTCCGCTGCTTCTAATCCGTTCTCCGCAAACGTTACTCGGTCGCCTCACTGGCACCAGCTCGCTCCCCTCCCTGCTGGGAATTTGCTTCATCCTCTTTGCATCCCGATGAAAGACAATAGTACGGGCTTGGGAATGTGTGTTAGCCCGGGGTCGTGCTAAAGCTACACAACAGGACTCCCAGCTTCGACAGGGCGAGATGCATTCCTGACATTCTTACGACCACCTGCTCGTACCTTGGTTCGTTACCAGTTCCAACCAATGAGTTACACTGAGTTACACTTCCACAATTCCCTCATCTTTTTGTTTTTGTTTATATTAACCATTAATCTAAACATCAATATAAGTAAACAATCAATCACTGCAAGTAAACATCAATACAAGTATAAGTAAATAATCAATCACTGCAAGTAAACATCATTACAAGTATAAGTAAATAATCAACATCTACAAGTAAATATCAATACAAGTATTCAAACCATAACTTTGGTAATCAAATTCCCTTAGGCATACACCGTCATCCTGCAAGAATCACAAAACATTTCGTTGGTCATTGACTCCTTCCATATTGTTCAATCTATTGCATTTGCATCACAAATATCTTTTCAAAACAACACTTCACCATCACCAAGATACAACAATTTCACTTCATTTTCAAGTTTTGTAAAGCATCTGCACCATCTGGCAAAAACGTTTGCCTCCACACAAATGTTGACTTTGTTTGAAAGGAAGGGCTGATCACTTGTGTTTGAATCCAGGTATGAAACATTTTCTCCTAATGTCTTCATAGCACCTGCACTACTTCGTGTAGGATTTCGCTGTTGTGGTAACATTGCGGAGTCATAGACTGACCCTGCTCTCCATGTAGCATTCTTGCCACTTTTTGCTGTAAACCATAGTAATTCCTGAACAAGGCCTTCACCCAGTTGTAGTCGACTTGCCTCCTCCCTCATTGTGAGTGGGCAGCAAGTATTGGTGTGACGTTGATTGGCCAGCAAGATGTGGAACAGGGATGCCGGATGCATCCACAATGATGTTGGGACCATGGTGTTCAGGTCATCCATGGTCCATACCAGGAGTGGCCCGCAGAATCGTGCACAGCTGTTGTGAAAAGGCACAGCCATTGGTTTGCAGCTCCATGCTGGCTCCCCGGAAGTTGGTGAAGTAATAACATATGTCCCCGCATTTCACAGAGGTTGCAGGTAAGGTGTCGTTGTCCTGCAACTTCTGATGTGATGAATGTTCCAAGCCTTCGAACAAGAGTAAGTGATCGCCTTTCTTTCATCTGTTGCAGTGTGATCCAGGCAAATGGTCACATAAATTTCTTTGGTGAAGGTAAGCATCCATCTCCAAGTTACACGGGAGAATGTCTTCATCATTCTTTGAGAAAGAGGGTGTATGCCACGTTTAACTTCATTTTTTAGCCACAAATTTTCTTTCTCGAACTTCTTCCCAATTCCGTTAGCACCCCCTTCAAATGTGATCTCGTCTTATCCTTATGCTCAGTCACATCTGAATCTGCTTTCCACACACACTGAATCAGATAGGGTACATCTTACCATGAAATCAGCATAATCATGTATATCTTCCGACAGTTTCACATTCAACAATTTGTTGTTTTTCCTTAACACAAAAAGTTAAATTCATTTATATGCGTCACACAAATAATATTCAATCAGGTATGTATTTTACGACTAAACTAAGAATAGCATCCACAATTGCTTTCAGGTTAATATAGTTCAAAAATTAACTCATGCAGGTATTTTAGCACTACTCTAAGAAAATAAATTGTATATGATTACAATCACAAACGGGAATATCTAATTCCCAACAACAATTTTCCCAAACCAACAAATTAAGCATAATGTATTATTACCATAATTCCTCTCCACTTTTTCTTTTTTTCCCTAACAGTGTGTCACTCGTGGTGATATGAGTTCACTGATATTGTAATTGACACAACTCATAACATTGTCGTTATGCCATTATCTTAATTCTACTGTATTCATTTGCAACATCACTTGATTTAATCTTTTAATCTCAGTATTTATGTCGCCATAAAAGTCTTCCTTTTCTGGTTCCACATTTCTTTCCTCATTTGTCACTTCATGCGTTATCATCGTGTTGTTGGTTACCTTATTCAAACACACCATCACTAAGGCTTTCAAGCAAGCCACCACTAAAACAATTGCCAATATAACTACTAAACCAACAAACAAGTCTGCTACTCCTTGTATATATTCATACCTATGACATAATTATATGTCAATGACATTCAACATTGTATACCAAACTAACAAGCTTCCTAAAAGGTAAATAAAGGCAATCCCTTAATATGTAACATAAATCAGATTATTTGTCTTACCCTGATCCCCCTATCTCCCGGGGTCGAACTAAATCCCCTAATCATGAGTGTAGTTGTGATACATTATCCCTCATGTTGCGCTAATATCAGTAGATAATGGTATGTCATGTAGGCAAATAAATGTCACTATCTTCCCTAATTCAAGTAGGAATATTAAATGTTGAAATTGTGATGTTTATCAATGCAAGGGGTGTTAAAATGTAATTCAAATGAATGTATATCACGACTATCATTTATCCGCCACTGAATGTTCTGCTGGGCTGCTAGGTGCAGCCTCATTTTCTGTGGGATCGTCCACCTTAGCCCCATGTGCTTGCTTGCAATGAGAGGCATGAATCCAACTTTCTATTTTGGGTCCATATTTGTTTCTATTCTTATCAATCTCCTATGGTTTATCAATTCGTTCCAAGATACCGCAACCAAAGGTTTTAACCAAAGCTCTACCAAACTATTTCCAATGTGAACAAAAAATGCCAGTGAAACAATGATTCGAGGAATTAACTTCAAGGGGTCAATAAATTTATTCTATAACCAGATCTAATTTTCCCATCCAATAGTTTGCCTTGCCACATGTCATATTATAACACTTTAATAAACCTTCGAAAAATGTTTCCCATCTCAACAAATTTCCTTTTTTACAAATAGCCATGTGTAACTTACGTATTTAACTACAATTTCCTCTCAATTTGTTTGGCCTAACTGGCCGCAAAAGTGGCTGCCAGCATGCAGTACCGTTTTTTATCTACCAAGGAAGTGCTCGTCCACACAAGACCTCTACCAAAATGTTGTTTGTAAAAACAAATCTGGGATTTCTGATTACATGGATGCACACTCTCAGGACATTTTCAGGCTGCTGTTAACAATCCACTACGATAAATTAATTCCTTTACCCACAATCAAATAATTAGTACAAATTGAGGATATTATCCCTATCACATTCTTTTGTAGATTCATTATGTTGGATCTAATTTTTTCCAATAATTTTCCACTGCTGTAAGGAAGAACAATAGCTCTCATAAGTCTTAGTAATATCGTACTTAATTTGCCCAGCATCGAATAATTTATTTACTATCCTTTCTCATCTGTTAACCAGTGACTTTGTTTGAACTCCAGAACTGAAAACCCACAATAGTTCAAACCAGCAAAATTTTCTTTACTATTTTCCCATATCATCTATGCCTAAAACACATCCATACATACAGCACAATTTATATGCTGATAAAATTCAAGTTTATATATATAAAATCCATGAGCAGAGTACTCTGGGAAGTCAGTGTAAGACCTCTCCAAAATTTGGCTAATTTTGTACTCCCACATTTTTATGAAGCTCATATCCATAAATAGCTTTGATTCTCATATAAATTCGATCACAATGGAATCCCAAGATTACTCCCAATTTTTACTATTAATGAATAGCTGCTCATAACTCAGCAAATCAAATCTTTATTCTCCATCTCCCTTGACAAAAGTGATAATTTTCATAATCAAATTATATTTCTATTTTTTATTTATTTTACGAATTCTCTCGATATGCGATCCCATCCCCATGGAACTATCTATTTTCCAGACAAGGCACACTGTCGGTGTCAACAATCTTGTAAGATTGATACACAAAAACACTAACATTGACACACAAAATACCCACACACACATGCATTATGCGTATTTGTTTGCGTTGGAACCCTTATTTGCAGATCCGGATGGGTGTCAACTTTATTTCAATTTCTCAAAATTTGTCCTTCAATTTTATAAGCGCTAATACACAAATGGACCAAAAAGTTTATTCTTAGAAAACCCCTATGACATCACATTGACATTACCCTTTCAGTTCCCACAATAATTTATCCAAATTTGACTACCCACCCATTTGTATGTCAGTCGACCACTGACCTATCAATCGTGTGGAACAATAGTCGGAAATTCCCACCTGATCATGATGTGACTCTTGTCACTTGGTTTGCCAAAAAAATTGCAAAGCAATTGTTCCAAACTTTGTAAATTTAAAATTTTGTGCCCAACATAAAAGATCCAATTTCGGCATTTGATCAATTAATTATCAATTTGCTTACAAGCAAAAGAAAAATGAATAATTCTTGCTCCGAAAACTTTTCAGACCCAAGAATCATCGACAGTTATTCATGTTTGTCCAGTAATCTAATTTGTTGAGGCCAATCGTCATTTGGGATTTGTCGCAATGAAGGCCTAATCATTGTCTGAGGTATCGGTCAGCCCTGGTACCCTTGATCTTGGTTTGCCCTATGAACTTGTCTTCCTTTTGGTATACGGACATCCTCTTTTCCAATGTCCCATCCGTCCACACTTGAAACACCGGTTTCTGTCGTTGCCTGGTCTGTGCACCTGTGCACTTGTATTGCTGGGCTGCATCTCTACATCCCTGAGTTGCCACTGCAATCTCTCGTTATCTCCTGAAACACGAAAAAATTCTCTGTACCGTCCTTTTTGGGGAGACAACTGGAAATCAGATGGGACAACTGTCACTTTCATTCCTAATTTCGAGGGCAGTTGTGCATTTGTCTCCTCCACTGTATCCTGTATCCTTTTTATTTTAAGTTCTAGATCCGTTATCCGTTCTTGCTGTTCCCGTTGTCTGGATTCACCATCCCAAAGATGGAATGCAAGCCAGTCTACCGTTAGATTCTGTCTCTTCCTGGCTTTCAATCTTTGTTCCAATCTTTCCAATCGACTTCGCTCAAATGTACCATCTCTTGGAAACTCCTCATCATGTCCCTTTGTCCACAAATACCAATTCTCGACCTGCCTTATAGCTTCGGCACCATAACGGTCGTACATATGATGTGTACAAGTACCTTTTTGTGGAATCTCTGGTTGTCCTTGTGTATTCTTGCAGGCTCCATTTCCCATTTTGCCTTTTATCAAAGTAGCGTTGGATGTGTTGTAGTTTGTTCCTCTAAAGCTTCACTCGTACCTCCAGGAAGGATCTCTCCACCTGTTCAAACGGTGATTTCCAGAGAATCTCTCTCACCTGTGGCTTTTGCACAATCCAATCTCACAGATCAGTATTTGCAGATGAGCCAGAGGGTCAGTATGAAATGGGTGAATCCTCAGGTGTCCGCTCTGTTGAAGGGGAAATCACACAATGGTAACCGCACATATATATCTATATATAAACTCACCACCTTGCTCAATTTTCCAAGGTTGTCTTCACATTGATAATATCTCACAAAGATATTAAAGCTTCTTTCTTGAGACCGCATTTTCATCAATCAAACGATCAATATATTCAATTTAATTTATTCAATTCAATTTATCCAGTTAAATTTATTCAATTAAATTTATCCAGTTAAATTTATTCAATTAAATTCAATCAATTAGATTCAATCAATCAACAATTCAATCAATTATTCAATTTCAATTAATTCATCAATATTCATCAATAAATCAAATTAATCATTTTGGATGACTCCTTGCATAAGCCCTTTCCCCAATGATGTCAGGACAGGTCCATCCATTGACTGAGATCGAATCTCATCGGTCGTCACCTCTGGTTCATACCTCATGTCAATTGATGAATCACCGTACTGTCCTAGGGTCATATCTGACATATTTCCCCATTTTGCCTGGTCTCCACAAATTTTCTTTGCAACCACTATGTACTAAAGGCAACTCATCCTTCATTCGTGAGACAGCCAAAATGGATGGCAGATATTAAAGTTCATTGGGAAAAATATCTCATCATTTTTCTTTTAATAGTACCCAAAATCTCTTGGCAATATAAATTTCGTAAAACTCCTGAAATAAGACTGTAAAATTCCTTCAATCATGCTAAATTTTGAAACTCCATCGCTTGTAACACCCAATTTATCCCATAGGGCTTGAAAGTTCTTTCCCAAGTTCATGCAATCATTCTGCATTTGAACCCTATGATATCATTCATAATAATCATCATGATTTTATAGTCATGGTCCTATCATAATCATCTATTTAAAACGAACATTTCCTTTATCACCACAGCTATGTGGTATAATCAACAATAGAATAAAACTGTACATAGCAACAGGCTACCTCATGGCCACTTAGTATACCTATTGACAATAAGTCATAACAATATCGAATAAATCATTGAACAATTAAAAAATCGCTTCCACTGCTCCAGCCGCAGCATTCGTCATTTTGTCTGCTCATCCGCGTGACCAAAACGAAATAAAGGGAGCTCAACCATTACACAGCGCTTTTTTAATGGCGCATGCCATAGGAACTCAACGCAATTTCGACTCGGCCAGAAAAACGAGCAAATTTTGCAGGATGTTAACTGGAATTAGCCGTGAAAATATATACAAAATACACAAAAATACACACCCACAAAAATAAACAACAAAACCCAAACAAACCCAAGGTCGACCATCTTACACAGTAAATTACATCATTTCAGCATCGTATTGATTGCTGAAATATTCCAGGGTTTATACACACCTTAAAAGAGGTATGCGTGGTGTTGCCCCCTCCCACGTTTATTCCAGGGTTTATACACACCTTAAAAGAGGTATGCGTGGTGTTGCCCCCTCCCACTTTTAATTCCTCATTAAATTCCTCATTAAATTACTCATTAAATTACTCATTAAATTACTCATTAAATTACTCATTAAATTACTCATTAAATTACTTATTAAATTACTCATTAAATTACTCATTAAATTACTCATTAAATTACTCATTAAATTACTCATTAAATTACTCATTAAATTACTCATTAAGTTACTCATTAAATTACTCATTAAATTAACTTACATAGTTTCAGCATTGTATTGATTGCTGAAATATTCCAGGGTTTATACACACCTTAAAAGAGGTATGCGTGGTGTTGCCCCCTCCCACGTTTATTCCAGGGTTTATACACACCTTAAAAGAGGTATGCGTGGTGTTGCCCCCTCCCACTTTTAATTAAATTACATCGTTTCAATTAAAAACATCGCTTCTACTGCTCCAGCCGCAGCATTCGTCACTTTGTCTGCTCATCCGCATGACCAAAACGAAATAAAGGGAGCTCAACCATTACACAGCGCTTTTAATGGCGCATGTCATATAGTCTGGGATCCGAGGCCTGGAAATGTGTAAAAAAGTGATTTTGAAGTGACACCCCTGCTATAAAATGTTTGACCCCTATATCATGTCTGTGGGGGTGTTAGCCACCAGAAAAGTGACTTTAGCAAGGTAGTTTGGATTGCGCGAATTCTGTAAGGACGTTTTTTAACTTGGGGCGTCAACTGTAAAAAAGCAAGAAATTTAGGGGTAGGGGAAATTCAATTGACCATATATCCCATAATACAGGGGTGAGTGCAACAAATTACCACTCATTCTTTTTGTTATAAAGTTGG
This sequence comes from Myxine glutinosa, assembly GCF_964187855.1. Taxonomy (NCBI): domain Eukaryota; kingdom Metazoa; phylum Chordata; class Myxini; order Myxiniformes; family Myxinidae; genus Myxine; species Myxine glutinosa. The sequence goes on from NC_136274.1 coordinate 10,988,554, forward strand.
CTTTTATATGAAACATGATTCAACGTGATTGGACCATCCATGAGGTCAGCAGAGGTCAAAAGGTCATGGAAAGTGGGTTAAGCTGAAAATTTAGCTCCTTTATCAAATAATTCACATATGTATAAGTCACAATATGTTCTTTGCATCCCTCTACTGTTTCTGGCCTATATTGATCGTAATAGTGATGGTTTACTGTGGTGGTTGATGCTTTTCATCTTTTGTGTGGTGCTCGTGATTATTATGCTACATTTGTTTCAGCAACTTGCTTCACTCTTGCTGAGCTTTATGATTACCATCGATCTTCAGCCTCCCTAGCTGGAGCAAGCTTCCTTCTTGTCAATTATTATTTACCACTCAACCAACGACATATCGAAATTCCCGTGTGGAAGCACTGAATGACATATCGAAAGTGAAACCGGTAGCCATATTCCTTTTTCTGTCAGGAGCTGAATGGAATGCTGATTCCCATCCAAAAACCGTAAAGTAAGAGCGAAATATGAACTTAGAATAGTTAGATAAGAACATTATATAGTTAGGAATATTTTGTACATATTTTCCTGTCATTCAAGCAATTATCGGTTTACTAGCGTTCGAGAGAAAAGTATAGGTAAATTTGACTAGTTTCCTCATTGAATCTTGAAATGTTATAACGTTGTGAAATCATGATATTTACGAATCTAATATATTTCACAGTCGACCCTGATTTACTACACGTGATGGTGTTGATTGGTTTTGTGTAGCGTGGGGAATATGTTTCATTCTGGCCTGGCACCAGGTTCGCCCGAAGATTCGCCTGATGCGAATACAACATTATTAATTTTGTTCCATTTGTGGATTGTATGAAGTCTTAGAGTGTCTTTTTATTTCTTACAGGTGCTGCACTTACAGGCACTTAGAGTGTCTCACCCCTGGCGTATAAAGATGGAACCTGTGGCTGTGATAGCTGGTAAAGGAAACAAACGCAAACTCTCTTCTAGTGTAAGTGACTATTCGAAATGTATCGTCTGCCAAAGTACAACAGATGATCAGGGACCTCTGTATAACCTGACGAAGAGAGGGTTCACAACATTCAAGAACGCGGTGGAAATAAGGAAGGATGACGTTTACAGCAGAGTGTGGGACGATCTGCAGAATCAGGACCAATTTCTTTCAAAAGGACCAATGTGTCACGAAAAATGCCGCAGTAGTTACACCCTCAAACGGACTTTGGACAATCTAGTATCCACCAAATGGTTTAAAGCCGAGCAAGGAGAAACATCAGGTGAACGGGAGGGCAGGAGGAGTTTAACGGACTTTAAGGCAGTGTGTTTCCTGTGTGAAAGGGAACGCGATTCCAAAGGCGATAGGACATTAACTTTAGTCAGCACAGTTGACAGGCAGAAGTCAATCCATGATAAGGCAAAGGTGTTGAGGGATGAGGCGGTCCTTTTGAAAATTGAGGGCCATGGTGATTATTGTCTTGACCTCATAGCTAACGATTTCCGCTATCACTTGAGGTGTATGAACAATTTCATGAACAGACGATGTATAGCTTCGGAACAGACATGTGACAGTAATGGTGTCACTGAATATGACAAAGGCTTCCAAATGCTTGTTTCAGAAATTTCACCTGGACTTCTTATTAACAAGCATGTCTACCACCTTGGCTAGCTGACCAATAGATTTACGGAACTTCTCTCACAACAGGATGTAGTCAGTAAGAAACCCTACACAACTGATAGGTTGAAAAAGCGATTGTTGAAGCACTTTGAGTCTGACATTCAGGTCATCACATTGAAGGGTAGAGATACGTTAATATGTGCATCTTCTTTGACCGTCAAAGAGCTCTGTGATGAAGTAGTCTCTCTGCAGACTGAATTAGATGAGTGTGAGCTTCTTCCGGATGACGAGGAAGAGGAGGTACTGCTCACAAACGTGTCAAACAGTTCATACCACGTGGCAAAACACTTGAGGGCTGAAGTGAAAAAATTCGGAAAGGTAAGGTGTGCAATCCCAGTCAGTGATGAAATTGAAATATCATATGAAGGTGCCTCTCGTCAAGTCCCAGTCGACTTGTACAATCACTTGGCATGGTTACTAACAGAGGGAGATGAGTGTCTCGGTGAAGATGGCAAAGTCGAGCTTACCAAAGATGATGAAGAGAAGGTACTGAATTTGGCACAGGACATTGTAGGATGTCTTAGCAGGCAGCCACTTCCCAAACACATCGGTGTTGCCCTACATATTCTGAAGCAAACACGTAGTACAAACCTTGTGACAATGATTAACAAATTTGGACACTGCATCAGTTATCCCACTGCTCAGCGACACATCACAACAGCTGCCAATGATGTTTCTGAACGAGAAGAAAGGGAAGGGTTGTTCATTCCAACAAACATCACACCAGGACACTTTACCCACTACGCATTGGATAACTTAAACTTCCATTCAGAGACACAAGATGGTGGTAGTTTTGATGCTACAACAAATATAATTTATCAGTACACATTTGAAGGAGAAGGAAGTGGGGAGGTAGTAGGGGCAGTGCCCCTTAAGAAAACCAGGAAACTGACTATCAGTGAACCAGACAAATTCGTTCCAGTAAGTAGTAAACTGACACTGAAGGACAGAAGACAGGCTAGGTCATTACGTGATATTGAACTTCCTCATGATGACAAGGGGGAAGCCTGCTTTCTAGCTGACAAGAACATCGTTTGGTTCCTACTGAGGATGTATCCAACACAGTTGATGACGGGTGAAAACGACAAGGACACTGGTAGCCTGACATGGAGCAGCTTCTTTGAATACAGTTCTGGGCAACATACAGAGAAAACAAAGATTGGTTGTGGACCATTGCTTCCACAAAACCCAACCAACGCAGATGTAGTCCAGACCTCATTGGACTACTTTGTCTCCTTGAGTCTTAAGATGGGTCAGGCTAAGACGGTGGTGACTTGTGACCAGGCGATATATGACATAGTAAAGGGGTTGTTTAGGAAGGAATTGGAAAAGTACAAAGATGTTATTGTTCGACTTGGAGGATTCCATATTGCCCAGAACTTCTTGGGATCTATTGGATTTTTCATAATGGAGAGTGGCATAGAGGACATTCTGGTTTCTAGTGATATCTGTGGTCGAGGTACAGCCAATAAAGTCATGGCAGGAAAAGATTATTATAAGATGGTCCGTTATCATTCATGGTTGAGTGAGGCATTGTTCATGCTGAAGTGGGAGGCATTTGAGAAATGGCTGTTGTTCGAGAAGACTGAGGAGACACTTTCTTTGCTTTCGTCTCTGCTTGAAAGTCTAAGAAATGCCTTTGACAGGAAAGAGAAGGACGAATTTGCTGCACTCATGAAGGAAGTCATGAAATGCCTAGAGTCACTGGAGTCGCTCTGGGGAGATTTTGAGAAGGGATTAGGAGTGACAGCCCATCTTTGGAGCATGTACATAGACATGGTGCTTATCCTAAGGTGTTACATCCATGCTGAGAGAGCTGGGCTGTGGCAACAGTACTTATAAGAGGTACAGAATACCATTGCTTCCGGCCATAGTAAGTACATGTCCTGCCTTCCGATCTATCTCAGTGAGATGCAAAAGCTTCCAGAAACAGCACCAGAAGTGCACGAGGAGTTTGCAGCTGGCAAATTCACAGTTCACCAGACTGCAGGAGACTTTAATGGTGTGTGGACAGACCTTGCCCTTGAACAGACCTACAATAGGGAAGGCAAAACAAGCCTCTTTAAGGGTATAACACAGTCTGAATCAGCACGAGAAAAGTACATCAAGGCTCTACCGTTCATGACCTCTGTCTCTGAAAGTGTAAAACAGATGGCACACATGGCCTCGCCGCAATCTGACCACCACGAGAAGCTGAGGAAAGATGACATGGAAGCCGTGTTGCAGATCAAACGGACCGTGGAAGAGAAGATGCAAAACCCATTCGATCCTTCACTTGCGACAGATAAACTAATGAACATATCCACAGGTCAGATTCTTGCAGCAACTACCCTGGTAGATGCCAAACGTCTAGGCTTGGAGGCAATGGATGCTGCCACGACGACGAAGGCAGACAAGATTGTCCAACCGAAGATAGAAACATTCGCCACGCATCTGAAGAAAAGTAAGAAAAAGATGGACACTGTGAAAGAAGTCATCAGAGAGGAGAGTGCAGTGACAAGGGCACTTTGTTTCGCACAGGACCTGAGTGATGAGGCACGGACTGAGGCATTTAGTTACGAATGGCTTGAGTACCCTCCCTCGTTGTTTGAGCCAGAGAAGAATGGATTTTCCATGTGCAAAGGTTGCAAATCCAACTATCTATCCACTCTACAGGCAGAGGTTGCTGAGTCATGGGAACCGTTAAAAGAGTTGCCTCCTTCTGCATCTGATGCAGTTTATGTAGTCGATGCAATGGCATTCATCCAGCGGTTCAACACACTTGGTTCGAGTACATTTGACCAACTTCAGGAAAGGTACAGGAACAAACTCTTCAACATGAAACCCAGACATTGCACTGAAGTGCATTTCATGGGCGATCAATATGATTTTGGGTTAAAGAGTCTAAAAGGGGATGAACGCCAGAGACGGGAGTCAAATACCAACTTGCCAGAGTTTGTTCCAGCGGACATCATGAAAATCCCTGATTGGAACACATTCCTGTCAAACCCTTGTAACAAGACCAATCTGCTGTCGTATCTTGCTTCACGTTGGTCCCAGGAGTCATCCTGGCCTGATGGCTTCTGCCTGGTCCTTGGGGTCAACGCCCAGGCAACTCGTGTGATGCAGACGGAACATACCAATGTTGATGAGCTGTACTGCCCTAACCACGAGGAGGCGGACACCAGAATCTTTGCTCACATTGCTAGCTGTGACAACAGCGTAGTTGTCATTCAGGCTACAGATACAGATATCATCGTCTTGTCAATGTATCATTTCCCTCGGTTGACAAACGTTGTTGAGTTATGGGTGGAAAAGGATGATCTGTTCCTCCCCATCCATGACTTGGTGAATGAGTTGGCCAAAGCAGTTGGCAAGGACGTATTGGCACTCACAGACACACTGCTCATCTCCTACATTCTGTCAGGTTGTGATTCGGTGAGCTATCCTTTCAAACAGGGTAAGAAGAGAGCAGTGAAAGTCGCACTCCAGCATGTTGACAAACAGCCAGCGTTGTCCAATTTCATCCGACATGAATCCGGACCTTCTGCACATGATCAGGTGATAACTGAAGCACGAAGCTTCTTTTGTGATCTCTACGGCAAGCCAGGGTATTCATCCCTGGATAAGCTCCGCGCCCACTTGTTTGCATCTAGCAAACTAGATCTGCGCTCCCTTCCTCCAACAGAAGATGCTTTTCACTTCCACGTTCTCAGGAGCCTTTGTCAGATCAGCTTATACAAGCAAGCTTCACTCAGCAATCCAGTGCTTCTTCCACCTGAAGAGTATGGCAGGAGTGTGGATGGTGACAGGTTAATTCCTGTCATGAAGAGCAAGCCATCAAAGCCTTCTGCTGTGAAGTTGAAGTACTGCAAATGTAAGAAGAAACCGAACTGCCTGAGGAATTGCCCTTGTGCGAAAGCTGGAGTACCATGCATCATTGCATGTGCCTGCAATGGCGACAGAGAAAAATGTGGATGGCTTCTGACTGATGACGGTGATGATGATGAGTAAATAGAGGTAATGACACTTTTCCAGACAGTATGTGGTATGACTTGTCGTTTTAAAACATGTTGAAGAGTACTGTGCAAATAGATCGTGTGAATGCCCGATTTTGGTGATTTTTTTTTAAGTTATGCAAATCTAAAGTGACATACATGCCAGTAAGTTAAGTTCAGTCAGGGCATTTCTTTCCCAAAAACATCAGAGGGGTACAAACAACATATTTTGGGTGTAAAAGTTTGGCTATATTGAGCTTGAAGTAGGAAAAATGTGATTTTATTTACTAAAGGAGTTTACTGACATATTTAAAGGAATTTACTGACAAATCTCACACTCTTACTATGTCTCTCCGAAAAGATCGACTGGACAACCCTCCCATCTACTTTCTCAACAATCCTCTCCAAGAAGTTCTGTCGCTCAAGATTTTGGGTCTCACTATCTGCCATGATCTTTCTTGGGAAAACCACATTTCCAAGCTGGCCTCCAAAGCCAGTCGCCGACTGGGCATCCTCCGTCGTGCGAAGTCCTTCCTCGGCACACCTGAGCTCCTCACCACATACAAGGCTTTCATCCGCAGCTCAATGGAATACTGTTCTCCCCTATGGGCCGGTGCTCCTGCCTCACACCTAGCTCGGCTTCACGCTGTTGAAACCAAAGCTTTCAGAATTATTGGAATCTCCCGCGATGAAGCTATCTCTGAGGGCCTTTCACTCACTCACCGCAGGCAGGTAGGTGGTCTTTCTGTCTTCTACCGACTCCTCTCCGGCCTTGCACCCCCAGCTCTCTCTGTGCTCTGTCCCCCAAATATTCCTACAGGTCGCACAAGATCTGCCAGCAACCCTCTGATGGTTAAACTGCCGAAATCTCGGCTCTCTGCTCACCTTCACTCTTTCATTCCTCTTTTCTCCCGCCTCTGGAACAAACTCCCTCACTCCCTTCAATCCCACTCCTCCCTCCAGGTCTTTAAAACAGCTGTTCACCACCATCTCTTATCTTCCCCCATCCAAAACCTTGATCTTTTCTACCCCCGCTAATTCACCCCAGATCCACCTTGTTTGAAATTCCAACTTCTTTCCTGGAAGTCCTGGCAGTGTCCATATGTTTTATACCTCTCCCACCGCCCCCTTCCCACGCCCCCCCCCCCCCCCCCCAAAGCCCTCGCCCTCTCTCAGATCTCTCGATGTCTCCATGTCTCTCGGTCCCTGCTCTCAAATGTTGTGTTTGTGTCCTTCCCCCTCTCTCCTCATCTTGTCTACCGCTCCCTATGTTATATGTTTTTTGTGTCGGTTTGTCTTTCT
>NC_136274.1:11000491-11027991 GCF_964187855.1 Myxine glutinosa
CTCACTTTCTGTCTCTCTCTGTCTGTCTCTCTCTCACTTTCTGTCTCTCTCTGTCTATCTCTCTCCGTCTGTCTGTCTGTCTCTCTCTATCTGTCTGAATATCATCTTTATCTCTGTCTGTCTCTATGTCTCTCTCTCTTTCTTTCTGTCTCTCTCTCTCTGTCTCTCTGTCTGTTTGTCTCTCTCTGTCTATCTCTCTCTCTCTGTCTCTCTCTCTGTCTGTCTGTGTCTATCTCTCTCTGTCTGAATATCATCTTTATCTCTGTCTGTCTCTATGTCTCTCTCTCTGTCTCTCTGTCTGTTTGTCTCTCTCTGTCTATCTCTCTCTGTCTGTCTCTCTCTCACTTTCTGTCTCTCTCTGTCTATCTCTCTCTGTCTGAATATCATCTTTATCTCTGTCTGTCTCTATGTCTCTCTCTCTGTCTCTCTGTCTGTTTGTCTCTCTCTGTCTATCTCTCTCTGTCTGTCTCTCTCTCACTTTCTGTCTCTCTCTGTCTATCTCTCTCTGTCTGTCTGTCTGTCTCTCTCTATCTGTCTGAATATCATCTTTATCTCTGTCTGTCTCTATGTCTCTCTCTCTTTCTTTCTGTCTATCTCTCTCTGTCTCTCTGTCTGTTTGTCTCTCTCTGTCTATCTCTCTCTGTCTGTCTCTCTCTCACTTTCTGTCTCTCTCTGTCTATCTCTCTCTGTCTGTCTGTCTGTCTCTCTCTATCTGTCTGAATATCATCTTTATCTCTGTCTGTCTCTATGTCTCTCTCTCTTTCTTTCTGTCTCTCTCTCTCTGTCTCTCTGTCTGTTTGTCTCTCTCTGTCTATCTCTCTCTCTCTGTCTCTCTCTCTGTCTGTCTCTGTCTATCTCTCTCTGTCTGAATATCATCTTTATCTCTGTCTGTCTCTATGTCTCTCTCTCTGTCTCTCTGTCTGTTTGTCTCTCTCTGTCTATCTCTCTCTGTCTGTCTCTCTCTCACTTTCTGTCTCTCTCTGTCTATCTCTCTCTGTCTGAATATCATCTTTATCTCTGTCTGTCTCTATGTCTCTCTCTCTGTCTCTCTGTCTGTTTGTCTCTCTCTGTCTATCTCTCTCTGTCTGTCTCTCTCTCACTTTCTGTCTCTCTCTGTCTATCTCTCTCTGTCTGTCTGTCTGTCTCTCTCTATCTGTCTGAATATCATCTTTATCTCTGTCTGTCTCTATGTCTCTCTCTCTTTCTTTCTGTCTCTCTCTCTCTCTGTCTCTCTGTCTGTTTGTCTCTCTCTGTCTATCTCTCTCTGTCTGTCTCTCTCTCACTTTCTGTCTCTCTCTGTCTATCTCTCTCTGTCTGTCTGTCTGTCTCTCTCTATCTGTCTGAATATCATCTTTATCTCTGTCTGTCTCTATGTCTCTCTCTCTTTCTTTCTGTCTCTCTCTCTCTCTGTCTCTCTGTCTGTTTGTCTCTCTCTGTCTATCTCTCTCTGTCTGTCTCTCTCTCACTTTCTGTCTCTCTCTGTCTATCTCTCTCTGTCTGTCTCTCTCTCACTTTCTGTCTCTCTCTGTCTATCTCTCTCTGTCTGTCTGTCTGTCTCTCTCTATCTGTCTGAATATCATCTTTATCTCTGTCTGTCTCTATGTCTCTCTCTCTTTCTTTCTGTCTCTCTCTCTCTGTCTCTCTGTCTGTTTGTCTCTCTCGGTCTATCTCTCTCTCTCTGTCTCTCTCTCTGTCTGTCTGTGTCTATCTCTCTCTGTCTGAATATCATCTTTATCTCTGTCTGTCTCTATGTCTCTCTCTCTGTCTCTCTGTCTGTTTGTCTCTCTCTGTCTATCTCTCTCTGTCTGTCTCTCTCTCACTTTCTGTCTCTCTCTGTCTATCTCTCTCTGTCTGAATATCATCTTTATCTCTGTCTGTCTCTATGTCTCTCTCTCTGTCTCTCTGTCTGTTTGTCTCTCTCTGTCTATCTCTCTCTGTCTGTCTCTCTCTCACTTTCTGTCTCTCTCTGTCTATCTCTCTCTGTCTGTCTGTCTGTCTGTCTCTCTCTATCTGTCTGAATATCATCTTTATCTCTGTCTGTCTCTATGTCTCTCTCTCTCTGTCTCTCTGTCTGTTTGTCTCTCTCTGTCTATCTCTCTCTGTCTGTCTCTCTCTCACTTTCTGTCTCTCTCTGTCTATCTCTCTCTGTCTGTCTCTCTCTCACTTTCTGTCTCTCTCTGTCTATCTCTCTCTGTCTGTCTGTCTGTCTCTCTCTATCTGTCTGAATATAATCTTTATCTCCGACTGAGAAGCCAATCATCAAATGCACCTGTCTGTACATTTTGCCACGCCACCTGTGATATAATCCTGTTGTTGACTTCTTGCTGCGACAGACAATCAGTGACATGGTTCTTTTAACAAATAAATCACCAAAGTGGAAAAGAAACTCACCAGATTGATATTGTTGCGGATATGGGATTTGGCCTCCATATCCGCTTGTAAATATTCCCCTATTTCCCCCAATACTCCCCAACTATCCCCAATCCCCCATTCCGTAGTCCCATTGTCTGTAAACAACACTCTGTAGAACCGACCTTCCCCTTTTTCCCCCATTAAATGTCGTGCCCAGGTCCACCGCATCTCACGTAGACAACTTTCGGACATCTTGCTAGTTATTCTTAGTCTATGTCAGTTAAGGACTCGTTTCCATTAATTCTGACTCTTCGTTGCACCAGAATGTGATTGTATGGCACCAGTAGTGAGTTTAGGACCTCCCCATACCTTCTCCCATCTTCCCCATGAAACAACAACAACAACAACAACTACAACAACAGCGCGCGGGGAGTGTGCGTCCTCACTCCGGCTCGGTTAACCGCCATTGCCCATGTGCACCGACGGGGTTACCACGAAGGGGCTGACTGTCGGCCCCTCGTCAAGGGCGGAGCCCGGTAACCCCCCGCACCCAATGAGAAGCAACGGGCCGATTCCATCTGGGGCGGAGCTAACGAGCCGAGGGCGTGTCACTCCCCGCTGGATATACGCAGCCACTTACCGGACGTGACGAGAGATGCGCCCGAGCTTGAAAAGAGAAGTCGCCACCTCCGAGCGCTGAGAGACCTCCCGCATCTCTGGACCGGACCGGGTCGATTCTGCCCCTGAGCCAAGGTGCACCTTGAGCCTCGACTACCTGCCCTTCCTTGCCATCAATCCCCGTGTGAGTCAGTCTTGTCCTGTTTATCTGTCGTCTGTCGGGGTTACTATAAGACCGTATTTAAGTGCCTACCTTCCTATGCTGTCTCTCTTGTCCTTGTAATCTAACGTTCCGAAATATTATAACCTCCTCCGGAGGTCTTGAGAACTGTACCCCTGGTGTCGTGTCATTTTAACCCAGCCGTTGTGTCCTTTCCTCAATTGATTTAGCGTAGCGCGACTCGGCCAACGTTCGAGTATAATCGGGTAAACTGTGCAGACGCGGTCATACCAAACCGCTCGGTAAACCAACATCCACAACCGCGTCTGTAACATTTGGTGTCGAGGAGTTGGATTCGGACCTGGGACTAAATTCAGTTAGGCCCAAATTTTGGAACACCAATTGTACCATTAGGGTAACATTTTGGTGTCGGGAAGTGGAATTCGATCCGGAGCGCGTTTCACGCGCTCGAAATTATAACGGCGAAATTTGATTTTGTTTTACGAAAATAAAAACCCGAATTTTGAAAGTCGCGCTATGGCAGACCAAGACGGCTGGGTTCCGGTAGAGGAGAGTGAGGCAGGGTCGATCCAGGACCAAATTGAGGGACATGAGGAGAGCGAAGCAGTGAGGGTAGCAGACGCACGAAATGGCGCCTCGCACATGGCCACGGCGACCACGCCCGCGACCGTGGTAGCGCCGCTGGTGGATTCGAACCTTTTCCTCCTGCAAATGAGGGCCCTTATGGAACAAATGGGTGAGCGATTGGAGGGCCAAATGGGGTCCAATAGCGAGAAATTGAGGGATGACATGGGGGCCCAGATCGGGGGGTTAGGGAGTAGAATAGAGGGATTAGACAATAGATTAGGGGAAATACAGGAGGGGTTAATGGGGGTAGAAAACAGAATGGCCGTTCAGGAGAATCAAATGGAAGGGATGAAAAAGGGGTTAGAGGGGTTAGAAAACAGTATGGAAGGCAAATTGAGGGACATGAGGGACCAAGCGGAAAGGGAAGTTAAACAAATGGGGCAGCAGATAGAGGGGGTCAGAATGGGGGTAGAAACCAAACTGGATGCTCACAGGGAGGAAATGGAGCAGATGAGGGTGGCATCTGGGCAGGAGATGCAAGTGATGGGAGAAGAGATCAGAAGAGGTGTGAGTGAGGAGGTCGGAGGAGTGCGCGAGGAGGTGAGGCACTGTAAGGAGCACATGGAGAAGGAGGTGAGAAAGGGGACTGTAAAGTTACAAGGGGGCATAGAGGACCTGACGCAGGAGGTGGAACAGCTGACGGAGGGACAAAAAGGACTAACGGAGCAGGTTCAAAGGAACACTGCGGTATTAGGAGGGTTAAAAGCGACACAGAAAGAACTAAAAGATGACTTGATAGCGACGAAGAGGGAATGTCAGATGGTACGTGAGGGACTGACAACGAGGTTGGACGAGGTGATAGAGGTAATGGAGACGAAGGACCGGCAGGTGAGGACGCACATGGAAACGGTCAAGGTAGCCTTGGAGGACGAGCTTGAGGAGACGTACCGGGGAATAAAGGAGGTGAAGCAGAAATTAGAAGAAGTGGAAGAAGGGGTGAGCGAAATTAAGAAGCGACGGAGAGGGGATAAGAAAGAGATAAAAGAGGAGATAAAAGAATTGGTCCGAAGTCTGTGTTTGGATCGTGATGATGTGCTCATTAACCGGATGAGGGATTCGCAGGTGATGGAGGAGAAGCGAAGAGGAAGAGGACCCGGTGTAAGTGGTGACCAATATGGTCGTGCGTATGATGCGCCAGGTGATTTAAGAAGCTTGGGGGTCGAGATGGACCCGGGTGTTCGTGAGAGGCCATTGGTGAAGTGTGCGACAGGTCTGGTGTGCGAAAAAGGAGGTGTGCAAGAAAGTCCGACTCTGGGGTGTGTGAGGAAAAAGTGCGTGCCAAGGAGTGAGGGTGCTGGCGAGAGTGAGTCGGTCGTAGTGCGTGTGCGAGGGAGCACATGGAAGCGCGGTGTGGTAAGTGTTACAGAGGGTGTGACGGGAGAGTGTGCGCAGGAGTGTGCGCGAGAAAGGTGTGTGACGGACAGGTGCATGGGGAAAGAGTGCGCTGTCAAAGGCAAGGAAGAATGCATGCCGGTGGTGAGTGTTACAGAGGGTGTGACGGGAGAGTGTGTGCAAGAGTGTGCGCGAGAGAGGTGTGTAACGGACGGGTGCATGAGGAAAGAGTGCGCTGTCAAGAGTAAGGGTGAGTGCGCTGTCAAGAATGGAGGTGAGAGTAGTGAGAGTGACAAGGAGCGTGAGTTGGTTGTGACAGGTGAGAAAGGAAGCACACCTGGAATGGTAGAGCGTGTGTGGGAATGCACGCTGGAATTGGTAGTGAGGCACGTGGTTGGGTGTGCGAATGAGAGCACACCTGTGATTGTCACAGAGGAGGTGACCGAGGAGGGGGTGCGAAGAGGTGTGTTGGTGAGGTGTGCGAGTGACGAATGTGTACCAAGGTGTTCGGTGGTCAGGTGTGTGACCAAGGCTGTGAGTGGAATGAGTGTACCTGGGTGTGTAAGGAAAGGTACGAGGAGCATGGGAACGGCTGGATGTGTGAGCAAGGAACGGGCTGCGGGGTGTAAGCATGCAGGTGAGGCATCGAAGGTAACCGGGGTAGAGTTTAGAGCGACTTATAGCCGAATCGGGCCCTCGGTGCGTGCCGGGCCTCGCGTGGAACGGCCGCGTCCAGGCTCCACTAGGTGGAGCGGGCAGCTGGATAGGAAGGGTCGTCATGGCGACCACGTTTTGTTGAGACGTGCCGGCAGGTCGAGATCGGGACATTGGATGGCTCCACGCCGAGATGGTGCGTGGGATCTCGGCCCGGGTAAACCTCCTTCCCTGCACCGAATGCGGGACGTATCCAGCCGCTGGCACCAAACAACCCGCATTCATTGCTCGGCTTTACGAAGCCGGGCTTTGGACAGGGATTGGCGCACCGAGAGGCATTAGTGAGTAGACTGGGTGATGAGGTTAGTGTTTTGGCCCCGAAATTAGAGAAAAACAAAATTTGATGATTGGCAAAGGATTGGCAGTAATGATTGGCAGATGATGGGTAGTGATTGGCAAATTTTTGATTTGTTGAAATTTGATGTGCAAAATTGGTAGTGAGCGATGGGCCCGGTGGGTAAGGGTGGCATCCCTGCCACCCTTCTCAAGTGGGGCAAATGCGCACTAGATTATGGGGTGTATGGCAGTGAAAACTAGCCCGGGTGGGTTAGGATATTGATAGGGATCTAGCGAAGATGACAGTAGGTAACGTTAAGATTAGTTAGTGACTGATACCTGTAGTGGGGACGCAGGTAGATTAGTATGGATGATAATGACGAGGGAGCGCAATAGTTTAAAGGGACGACTGGGAAGCGCGAGTTTCAGAGGGGAGTAGTTAGATGAGATGATGCCGTGTGTGTGAGGATTGAACAGGTGTGATTGCACAGGTGTGCAACTGGACAGGTGTGTGGAGCAGTGTATGAGTAGTAAGTGTTGTGGATCAGCGCGAATGCGCTTGGGGAGAGAAGGGTGCAGGTGGCACCAGGTGTGAGAGCACAGGTGTGTGGAATATATGGAGCAGAGAATGAGTGGTGAGGAGAGAGTTGGAGTAAGTGGTACGGAGTGGTGTGCATGGTGCGAAGGTGTGGATGGGGGAAGAGTGGACCCCTTTCACGAGTACCCGGGGCGGGTAGTGTAAGTGTTAGGTAGAGGGTATAGGTAAATTGTGGTTGGATATTGGCATTTGTGGTGCGGTTGCAGAATGGTATTGTGGATGGGTGCATTAGTGTTGTGGAAATGGCTGGGCGTGTAGCCTGTTAGTGTGTGTAGTAGGTTGGGCACTCCACCACTGTGAGGATGTCGGCCAGGTGAGGCCGCAGGTGGGCTCTGGGAGCCGTTAGTGTCAGTGGGGCCCGAGGATCCGGAGGACGGACCCGGGTAGCCCAGTGCCAGAGAGGGCACCGACTGGGGAGAGCGCCAGAGGGCCTTCCCCAGGTAGTTAGGTTAGGGTAAGGAGCAGGTAAGCTCGGAGGCAACTGCAGTGGTGGAGGTGTGCAGGTGGGTAGACCCGCTGGGAGAGGTACACGCCACAGCCCAGAAATTGTGCGAGGGCACTGGGAGATGAATCGGGGGAGTGAGACCCCAAATTGAAAAGCACCACAGTTTGGTCAATGGGAATTAGTTTTTAGAACCCATAGTGTAAGCGGGCCAATGGTTTGGCAGGGAAAGACCCCGGGTAATGTAAAGTTGTTAAAGTCATTTAGGAAATAGTTAGGATTGATGAGCCTGTCGCACCATACGCAGCCACTTACCTGTGGTGATGATGATGACTCCACACCTGTGTTTTCTTTGTTTTGTGTTGCAGGAAGTAAGGATTGCTGTTGGATTTGTGAGACGCATCACGACGTGGATGAGACATTGGGGTGATTCCATCTCTCCCTCCCTAGGAGGGACTGATGATGAATTGGTGATGGCAAATTATGATGTTGAGTTGGAGATGGCAAATTTTGATGAGAGTTGAAAATGGCAAATTTGATTGGTTAGGAGGGAGAGAAGACGAATTTGGTTTATGGGAGGAACGGGGAAGACAGTAGGGACGTTTGTTGATTTGTAAAGTAGATGTTTATGGGTAGTGTTGTGTTTTGTGGATACAGTAAGGGGTAAGGGAGGGGCCATGTAGGTTACCTGGTGGGGGGGGGGGGCGTACGGTAGGAACGTACCTGTCTCACCTGGTTCCCATGTGCCCCCAGTGTGCATCATCTTATATTGCGTGCACTTTTGCGCCCTTACCACCTTACTCACTTGTCTTCTTCTTTTGTCTCCCACCTCCGAGGATCTGGCTTTGGGGCAGAGAGAGAGGAGAGAGGGGTGCTGGCTCCGCAGTTGTGGGCCTGCACTTTCGCTGCTTGCTGCCGGGATCGATACACCATATGGACCGCAATGTTTGTGGCCACCCACCATGGACCGCAGTTCTTTTGCGGCCAAGCACCACCCGTGGATGGACCTATGGGTCAACGTGGCACCTATGCCATACAGGTGAACCACTAATAGTTGGCCCTGACACCACAATACAGAAATGGACGCGGTTGGCGCCTTTCTTTATTTTTAAAGAAGCAAGAAGGCCAAGTGCACCACACGAAGAGCAAGAGACACCTGCAGGGTTAGGGGTTGTTGTTTTTATTTTAATGAACAATGGTGACGGCACCGATTGGTGATGGGGTGGTGCTTTTGGTGCTTGGATGGGGTGCTCTGCACATTATTAAAGGCTGTAAGGCCACAGAGCACTCGTGGGTTGGTGTATCGATGCTGGCATGCGTGCTCTCTCTATGCATAACATCTGCATGTGTTCCTCCAAAAACAGGTCCTGGATCGTAGTGTAAATATCAGCGTAGTCTTGTAAATAATGCTCCCTACCGGCTGTATGTTTAGTTTGCGAATTCTTTCCACGATTCGGTTATCCTGTGGGTGTGTTTCTGTGAGGAGAAGGGTGCAACGTCGCAGGGGGACATATTTACTCATTTGTGAACATCTGTAAAACTGTCGCACTCAGGGTAGAGTTAATAGTAGAGGGAACTACATCTGAGTGCCACACTAAAGTAGGTAAAAATTTATCGGGTCGGGACGCCCCGAGGGTAGAGAAGGGTGCAATGTTGCGGATATGGGATTTGGCCTCCATATCCACTTGTAAATATTCCCCTATTTCCCCCAATACTCCCCAACTATCCCCAATCCCCCATTCCCTAGTCCCATTGTCTGTAAACAACACTCTGTAGAACCGACCTTCCCCTTTTTCCCCCATTAAATGTCGTGCCCAGGTCCACCGCATCTCACGTAGACAACTTTCGGACATCTTGCTAGTTATTCTTAGTCTATGTCAGTTAAGGACTCGTTTCCATTAATTCTGACTCTTCGTTGCACCAGAATGTGATTGTATGGCACCAGTAGTGAGTTTAGGACCTCCCCATACCTCCTCCCATCTTCCCCATGAAACAACAACAACAACAACAACTACAACAACAGCGCGCGGGGAGTGTGCGTCCTCACTCCGGCTCGGTTAGCCGCCATTGCCCATGTGCGCCGACGGGGTTACCACGAAGGGGCTGACTGTCGGCCCCTCGTCAAGGGCGGAGCCCGGTAACCCCCCGCACCCAATGAGAAGCAACGGGCCGATTCCATCTGGGGCGGAGCTAACGAGCCGAGGGCGTGTCACTCCCCGCTGGATATACGCAGCCACTTACCGGACGTGACGAGAGATGCGCCCGAGCTTGAAAAGAGAAGTCGCCACCTCCGAGCGCTGAGAGACCTCCCGCATCTCTGGACCGGACCGGGTCGATTCTGCCCCTGAGCCAAGGTGCACCTTGAGCCTCGACTACCTGCCCTTCCTTGCCATCAATCCCCGTGTGAGTCAGTCTTGTCCTGTTTATCTGTCGTCTGTCGGGGTTACTATAAGACCGTATTTAAGTGCCTACCTTCCTATGCTGTCTCTCTTGTCCTTGTAATCTAACGTTCCGAAATATTATAACCTCCTCCGGAGGTCTTGAGAACTGTACCCCTGGTGTCGTGTCATTTTAACCCAGCCGTTGTGTCCTTTCCTCAATTGATTTAGCGTAGCGCGACTCGGCCAACGTTCGAGTATAATCGGGTAAACTGTGCAGACGCGGTCATACCAAACCGCTCGGTAAACCAACATCCACAACCGCGTCTGTAACAATATACTGAGTTAAGAAAGTAAACCCAAGTCAAGAAAAAATATATATTCCATATTAAATGCCAAGTCTGTAGTTCAACCAACAACTATTTTGTTCCACATAGGCCAAAAGTCAACAACAATTTCAAAATCCTCAATTTCCATCCGATTTACTTGACATTCGAATGGGATTTAAATATCAAGCACAGGGAGCAGAGGAAAAACACGAAAAAACAACAGCCCTGGCTTTGCTTCCTGGAAGCTTCCTGGAAGCTTCCTGCAAAACGCTTTGCTTCTCGCAAAACGTCCGCCAATGGGAACTAGAGGGAGGGGAGGGAGAAGGAGCGGGAGCAAGAGACAGGTAGCTGAAATGGAAATGAGGGACAATGAGGGACAGTGAGGGAGTGTCGGTATGCAATTTTCATCCAATCGCCATCTTTCACAATAATTCTGGACCGGCATGAGATGGCGTTGTCTGTCATTAATTTATATTGTAATCAAACGAGTTTTAGACATGGCGGGAAAACTGAAAAAATTTTATTTATTTATTTATTTAAAACGGGTGTACACGATTGTACACGTGTACGGACCTTACCGAACCTTACCGAACCGGCAAACAAATCGCCTCATGGTGCACTTCATGAGCCGATTTGCCTGCAGACCAGAGTAAGGCTCTTCACACCCAGCGTATAACGTACGTATCCTCGCAAGCACACGAATAATAGATAGACAGATAGACAGAGACAGAATAATTCCATCCGTGACTTTTACCTCGGACGGTCGTGACAAAAATACGTTTACACTCCTTGGATTACCTATATCACGGCAAGCCCCACACACACATCCTCCACCATGTTCAGAATTCGTATTTCATAATGGACCATCCCCAAGACGCCATGCTTACCTTGGCGACGTCCACTCGAAATCCAGCGGTGCCTCCAGATTGTCGGGGAAGTGGTGTGAGACTCAAGACTCCAATGATGTCACAGGTTTACAAAAGATCACAACTTCATTAACTGGTTGTTCACTTCATTCCAATACCAAATAATACCGTTTAATTCAATGGACCAGGTAACTCTATCCGCATAGTCCCTCTTTCGTGGCTGCAGCGCCGAACTCGTGGTACGCGTTCATTCCGTCGGGCAGGGCTTCTGAGGACGAGTGCTGCCTTGACTCAAAGTCTCTTCTGTTTATATCGGCAAACTTCAGTTAATCCTCTGTGCGCTGAAATCGTAATCCCTTCTCCGCTGCTTCTAATCCGTTCTCCGCAAACGTTACTCGGTCGCCTCACTGGCACCAGCTCGCTCCCCTCCCTGCTGGGAATTTGCTTCATCCTCTTTGCATCCCGATGAAAGACAATAGTACGGGCTTGGGAATGTGTGTTAGCCCGGGGTCGTGCTAAAGCTACACAACAGGACTCCCAGCTTCGACAGGGCGAGATGCATTCCTGACATTCTTACGACCACCTGCTCGTACCTTGGTTCGTTACCAGTTCCAACCAATGAGTTACACTGAGTTACACTTCCACAGTGACAAGAACAAGCCGACTAGATTTTGGTTCAGATCAGAATCCAGATCTGGCCTATCACTGGGTTATGTGGGATACAAATCTTAAGTGTACAGTCTGGCGGAGATATGCGCTCGATCGAGCACCATTCCAGTTCACATTTGTAATGACTAAGAATTCATACACAAACTTGTACACCCACTACGTGTAGGCCAAAATTAAAATACACAAAGCAACAGAAGTCATTGAAATCTAAGTTTTTCTATATTCGCCGCAACCGACATCACAAAAGCATGTGTTTCTGATTCTACATTCCAATTATTTGGATAAAATAATGTTGATAGTGCAAAATTCGATTAAACAATAAAACAAACTCTTGATACAAACAAGAAAAAAACGTTGCCAAAGGTTACTGATTAAATGTTTGCATCAACCCAGAACTTGCTCAATCAGCCGACATACCTCAAGGAAGTCTTTGGGTGCATACACAGGCCGAATGTGGCGAACATCTGGAAAAAAACAGGGTTTATAACGATGAATAAATGTGGAAGCGTATCTTACGATATTTTGCAATCGCACAGGACAAAAAAACCCCATCAAATGTAACATCGACGATCAAAGATAAATTGCTATGAAATGTTATTCCTTCAGGTGCACGACATCAAGATGACCTTTCACATTTTCGAAAGGTGGGCCTTCTCTACACACGCTCTTCTCTAATTTGTTCAATGACAGATGTGTGTTTGTCAGGTGGGACAAAGTTGGTCGGTATTTGCCATCCGACAACCTGTCGTGTAGGATAACAAGGATATGTGCCGAAATAAATCGAACATGTTCTAATTCATCACAACATGTCTGTACCTTTGGCCGACAGGTAAACATCATAAATGTCATTGGCGAGTGGGTAAATTGTATAACTCCTGGGGGGGAAGTTAGCAGCCTGAGGATTCAGGGAGTTGGAGAAGTCTTTGTAATGTCTTCCAATGTGTGCAGGTGATGTACAACCTGCTCTATATAACATGTTGTTCCACATGTTGTCTTTTGTCTTGTTGACTGTAGTGTCAATTCTTTGCTGCAAACATACTGTACATACAAATAAATACGTACAGACATTAATCTGATGAGAACAGATACGATTTGATCTTCACAAAAAGGCACAAAGTATTTCAGGACTTCTGGCAGAGCATCGGTGATAGATGTGGAGACTGCTGCAATACACGCGCCAGATTGGCTTGGTCACCGGTAGTGGAACTGGAAAAACATTCACACCCTTTGTCTTTCTGTCACTGTTCCGGTCCCAAAGAAAAGTTGGTCTATCAATGGCAACAGGTAGCATAGCAGCCACTCTCCTACCCAATGGTCTCAACTTCTCCAGTCACACACTAGGTCACCCATCATCATCACGCAGGAGTCTTTGTGCAACATGAAGGAACACGGTGCCACTGCCAAACGAATCCGCACATGCTCCCTCTTTCTCATTGACGACCTTCCTAAGATTGACCGCAGTGATCGAGGTTGCAGGTTGGATGTTCCAAAACATCTGTAGGGATGCCAGGTCCTTCTGCAGCGTGACCTTGATTTACAGGAGCAACTGGAGGCATATCCTGCCGGAATCTGGAATGGAGGATGTGCCGAGATTGTGGAGCGGTGCTTGAAGGGTTCTCACTTCTATGATGACGTTCAGGTCATGCTACTCTCCAAAAACATGCGGGTTTAGTTGCAGGTCAGGTTCCGATGACAGTGGCGAAGAGCTTGCCCTTTACTTCCGAGAAGTCGGTGAAGGAAACAATCCCATACAACAGAGCCTGGGGCGTGTTCAAAATCAAAATTCAATCATTGACCGACCGTAACAGGAGAGAGGATGCAGGATCCCTGTGAGTGGGTCTATCCCAACCTAGAGGAGAACTAGTCCAACAATAAATGGCTGGGCATGCACGCCATTCTGTGCCCAACCATAAACTACATGGATGCCGGGCAAGGTACGAGTACACCAGAGCTCAGATCGAATAACCAACTTGGTCAAAGAGCACCAGTACCCAACGGAGTTCCTGAATTCCATCTGTGTCCAGTATGCCTCCACGTGAACTGTTCCTCAAGGTCAGCATGTCAATCATGCTCCTGATGAACTTTGAATCATGAATGATAGGGGGAAAATATTGTGGGAAATATTGTGGGACCCTCCCAATTCCCCCATTGACTGTCATTTTTTGCTCTTCCATGATCCTCAACTATGCATATAAAAAAACATTTTTTTAACATAAAAAAAAAAATTTTTAACATGTCATTTCTTCGATTAGACTTTTTTGATAATGGCCACAATCATTATGTTACCCATTTAAATACCAAGGTTGTGATTGTCTCCACTCTTTGGTTTGGTTTTTGCTTGGCTCTAGAATATTCCACCACTGGTGCACACAAGGTAAAGCAGTTGTTTATTCCAAGAATCCCCATCTCACCGTCAGACAACATGTTTCTTTTGCAAATGGTCAGTTCCATATCAGGTCATGATTTGCGATGACTACAAACAAGTCACAAGGTCATTCTATGGAGAAGGTGGGAGTCTTCCTTAACACAGACTTCTGTGGCCATGACCTGATACGGGTCATCTATGTCTAGGGTCAAACACCATTCGTGAATACACCTCCTTTTCCTTAACATGAACAAGAGCAAGAATTGCTTTGCAATGCATGTCCTCTACCGGTGTGATATTTTTCTAAGTCCAAAAAGGGATGACAATCCCTGAAACTTGAACTTGTTCTGTAACTTGATGGATGGATGGACAGATGGATGGACAGACAGACAGACGAAGGGAAAACCTAAAGTTCCATCCGGTGAAACCAGTGTGGGACTAATAACTGACACCATGCCTGACATAGACAAGCCAATTTATTGCATGTATCTTATATTACATTCATACTTTAGTATTACAATAATAATATAACTGACCCCACAGCACTCTGTAATAAAGTCATTATACTAAAATACAGTGCATATGTTTGTTTCTTTATTTGTTTGTTTGTCTGCTATAGACTCGAGAACGGCTAATTTGTCCAAAAACTTCACTTTTGGAAATAGAATGGCACTCGGTAGAGCGTATACCTCCTCCAGGCTGAATAGTTTACGTT
This sequence comes from Myxine glutinosa, assembly GCF_964187855.1. Classification (NCBI taxonomy): domain Eukaryota; kingdom Metazoa; phylum Chordata; class Myxini; order Myxiniformes; family Myxinidae; genus Myxine; species Myxine glutinosa. Next base: position 11,014,954 of record NC_136274.1, read on the forward strand.
GTGTGTCCCACTAATAGGCTGGATCTGCATCCAGACCTTAACAAAAATCTAAATCTCTTGTTCATGTCACTTAACCAACTCATCCACTTAGTTTTGTCATAACTCATCCACAACCTTTTGAAATATCATGATATATGTCGTTTTAGGCCGTATCTCTCAGTGGTGAAAAATCACTTATTTTATTTAAAATATTCTCGCATCCGGATCTGGATCCAGATCTTCACCGAAATCGGACCTATTCGTCCTTGTCACACTCCCAACCTGTCCACTAGGTTTAGTCTAAATCCGCGCATAACTTTTTAAGATGAATGAATGAATGAATGATCGTTTTAAGGCCATTTTCCCCACTAAAGTGGGGGTTAGCCTTGCGGGCCCCATGACAATCATGGTTCCCTTTTTGAGGCAATGTTTTTATGGCCGGATGCCCTTCCTGACGCCAACCCTTAGTCGCCTCTTACGGTGCGCAGGGAAACGGTGTACCTATTCTAAACCGGGGTACACACCGGGATATCGTGCTATATCGTGAGATATCGTGAGATATCGGATATCGTGCTATATCATGAGATATCGTGCTATATATCATTTTTGGCCCTATCTCTCAATGGTGAAGAATCACTTTAAAATTCTAGTATCAGGATCCGGATCTGGATCTTCACCAAAATCTAAACAATTTGTCCTTGAATTAAAGACTGAAAGCAACGTTTATTAAAAAGTACTGAAATTAAACATTTTACTTCCAAAATTACTTACCAAAGTTTTCTGTGCTCATTTCATTCCAATGTTTCCACAGGTGTTGCTGTCCCTCATGTAAGCGCTGGAAAATAACGATTCGGCAAAATAAATGCAGATGGTGATTCACAAGAGGCTATTAAAAGGCAATTGCGAACCCACATTACGTGTTCTTAACCAAAATATATTCCTTAAAATATTTTTGCTTTTGCTTGTTTTCCATCAAAACAAGTTTGATTAAGCACCTCTTCAAATGTGCAACACCAAAACTTGGCGTAAAGGGATTTGACCAGCCTGATCATCATAATCATCATCATTTCATGTACAGTATGTGATTGCGAGGTTGCATCATTGCGAGAGAGCATGGCTGTGCTGCTGATGCAGTGACACCTATAGTTTAGAGCAGGAATTTGTTCAGGTCAACCCACTGGCCTGATGAAACAAATATGATGATGCCCAAGGATGAGTTATACTGCAAACCAGGAGGCAGGAATTTGGAATTCGGTCAGGATACGAACACACAATAACCTACTCTTTTCTTAAAACCGACTCTTTTCAAGGATCTTCGTCATCCACAAGCGACATGCTTTCATTTATACGGACACAAGCAGTAGTACCCGGTTTTGCCGGGTGAGGGGGGGAAGCTGGAGAGGGAGGGTTGAGGAAAGGAGTGGGGTGAGTGGAAGGGGGTGGGGAAGGGAGTGGGAGGGAAAAGGAAAAATTTACCTGTGCAAAGAGTGCTTTAACCTCAGTGTTTCCCAGGTTAGAAAAAGGAAATTGTAATACCCTCTGCTACCATCACCAGGTGGCACTACACTGTACACATTTACATAGAGAATTTATGCCCCCACACCTCCGAATGAGGCCGCGGCCATGTTACTCCCCAGCCAAAGTTGTATTTGTATTTGTACCCCGAGTAAAGTATAAAAGTGTTTATAGCTGCAGTACCCGGCGTTGCTCAAGCAAAAAAGAAACATTAACATATTTGAAATGAGAGCAAATATAATGGAAAAGCAATTACTTCCAAATCTCTCTCCTCCACGGCTGCAGAAACCCTCATCCACGCCTTCATCACCTCCCGTCTGGACTACTGCAATAGCCTCCTCTATGGTTCACCCTCAAAAATCACCAATAAACTCCAATACATTCAGAACTCCGCTGCCCGTCTACTCACCCATTCCCGGACCCGTGACCACATCACCCCCGTCCTTTACAAGCTTCACTGGCTCCCCATCCCCCAGAGAATCCAGTACAAAATCCTCCTCTTGACCTACAAAGCCCTCCATAACCTGGCCCCATCCTACCTGGCTGACCTCCTCTCCAGACACACTCCCACCCACAACCTCCGCTCTGCTGGTACCAACCTCCTGACCCCCTCCATCCGGACCAAATTCAGATCCTGGGGGGACAGGGCCTTCTCCATCGCTGCTCCCACCCTCTGGAACTCACTACCTCACACCATCAGAGACTCCTCCTCACTCACCACATTCAAAACATCACTAAAGACCCACCTGTTCAACACTGCATTCAACATTCAACCCACAGCATTTAACCCCTGACTATCTCTTCTCCTTCTCCCTCCTTTTGCTTTAAATATTTCCCTATTGATTCTTGTCTTTTTGCAATTGTTGTTTTCATGTATTGTTATGCATTATGTTTTCCACTCTGTCAAAGCGCCTTTGGGCTTCTTGAAAAGCGCTATACAAAATAAATGAATTATTATTATTATTATTAAATCAGAATCCATCACAAATGTCAAATCTTCATTTTACCTTTTTGTTGAATATCTGCTGCCGAAGGTGCCGTTCATCACGTTTCTGAGTTAAGTATGATGACTTTCAGGAAGAAGCCTACCAACTAAAGTAGAAGTAGAAGACTGAAGTACCTAAATGTGTTAATGTGTTATGTTAATGTTAATTAACATTAATGAATGATATGTATGTTATGTTATGAAATGTTATGTGTTATTAATTAATGTTATGTGTTAATGTTAATGTGTGTGTATGTGTTAATGTGAAGACTAAAGTTTTTTTTTTTGTTTTTTTTTGGATACAAGATCGAGGCTCGTGAAAGAGCTAACATTAATCAAACCAACATAAGTCAAACCGACACATAAAACACAAAATAAGGGGAGCAGTAGACAAGATGGGGAGAGAGGGGTAAGGACACAAACACAACATTTGAGAGCAAGGACATCGAGAGAAATTTGGGAGGGGGAGGGCTTGGGGGGAGATGGGAGAGGTATAAAAGATATGGACACTGCAAGGACTTCCAGGAAAGAAGTTGGAATTTCAAAAAAAGTGTATCTGGGGTGAATTAGCGGGGGTAGAAAAGATCAAGGTTTTGGATGGGGAAGATAAGTGATGGTGATGAACAGCTGTTTTAAAGACCTGGAGGGAGGAGTGGGATTGAAGAGAGTGTGGGAGTTTGTTCCAGAGGTGGGAGAAAAGGGGAATGAAAGAGTGAAGGTGAGCAGAGAGCCTAGATTTTGGCAGTTTAACCATAAGAGGGTTGCTGGTAGATCTTGTGCGACCTGTAGGAATATTAGGGGGACAGAGCACAGAGAGAGCTGGGGGAGCAAGGCTGGAGAGGGGTCGGTAGAAGACAGAAAGACCACCAACCTGCCTGCGGTGAGTGAGTGAAAGGCCCTCGGAGTTAGCTTCATCGCAGGAGATTCCGAATGATTCTGAAAGCTTTGTTTTCAACAGCGTGAAGCCGAGCTAGGTGTGAGGCAGGAGCACCGGCCCAGATGGGGGAACAGTATTCCACTGAGCTGCGGATGAAAGCCTTGTATGTGGTGAGGAGCTCAGGTGTGCCAAGGAATGACTTCGCACGACGAAGGATGCCCAGTCAGCAACTGGCTTTGGAGGCCAGCTTGGAAATGTGGTTTTCCCAAGAAAGATCATGGCAGATAGTGAGACCCAAAAGCTTGAGCGACAGAACTTCTTGGAGAGGATTGTTGAGAAAGTAGATGGGAGGGTTGTCCAGTCGGTCTTTTTGGAGAGACATAGTAAGAGTGTGAGATTTGTCAGGATTGAAAGACATTTTCCACTTGTTTGACCAGTCTGTGATTTTGTCCAGGTCTGCAGAGAGTGAGGAGGCTGCAGACTGCCGATCTGAGGGATGAGGAATGGAGCGGCAGATAGTGGAGTCATCAGCAAAGAGATAGACAGGATTTTCCAGAGAGCCGAAGAAATCATTGATGAAGACCAGAAAAAGCACATGGCCCAGAACTCTACCTTGGGGAACTCCAGCCAGAACCGGAAGGGGAGATGAGAGAAATCCACTCAGAGCCACACATTGCCTACGACCAGAGAGGAAGTCCGCAAGCCATGAGTGGAGATTTCCATGGATACCATAGGAGGAGAGTTTGGTGAGCAGAGCTGGGTGCCAGGCCGTATCGCAGGCACGTGATATGTCATGGGCGACAGCTCTGGTTTCCTGTTTGGCATTGAGGACCTCCATCCATTGTTGAGACAGCAGAAGCAACATGTCCAGAGTAGAATGACCTGGCCTGAATCCAAATTGATGATCAGAGATCAAGCCATTGGAGAAGAGGAAGGATTTGATATCCAAAGCAATGATGGATTCCATGACTTTGCTGAGAATCGGGAGCAGGCTGATTGGTCTGTAGTTGCACAGATCTGTTTTTGCACCTTTCTTGTGTGAAGCGGTGATGTTTGCTGATTTCCAACCTGATGACAGATGACCGTGAGCAAAAGAGAGGGTGAAGAGAACAGAGAGAGGGTGTGAAAGAGCGGAAGAACATGATTTTAGGACCCGTGGGTTGATGCCGTCTGGTCCAGTTGCAGAATCAGAGTCGAGGTTTGACAAAAACTCCTCCACCTTGTCAGGAGAGAAGGACACAGAGTCCAGGAGCAGTTGGGTTCGACTGGGAAAGGTGGGAACAGAGAGAGATGGGTTTGGGACACAAGATTTTGAGGCAAACACAGAGTTGAGGCATTCGGCTTTGTCACGTGCGGTGTCAACTATGTAGCCATTTGAGGTAAGGGAGGAGATGGAGGGGGAACAAACACCAGAAACGGATTTGACGAAACGCCACCAGGATTTGGAGGAAGGAGACAGGTTTGAGAGTTCAATCTTGAGTGTGGAGAGATAGTGCTTAACCTTAACCTTTCCTCGTGACCTTTGCTTTTGAGGGATGCCAGGTGGGCACAGTGTGGGTCTGCCATGAGGTTTGAGAAGCTCTTGTGGCCGTCTCCCCTCAGGGGCATCTTGGGAACTTGTGGTGCCGACTCCACCAGCTCTGACTGATCATGGCGCTTCTTCTCTCCTTGACCAGCGACCACAGAAGAGCTCTGACACCAACCCAACCCGGACTGCAACTGCCCACCAACTTGACCATCCCAATTAGCTCCTGGCTGTACTGACTTGCGTTTCTCCAGGACTGACTTTGACATCTCCACCCTCTTCACCCCAGCTCATGGCATCCCCTCTCCAGTGAAGGTCTCCCCACACAGACTTAGCACATGTGCTTTCACCATGTTGGTTATTTTGTGTCAAACCTCCCTCATGTCGTTTCGCTACGATGAGGTCGGGATATTTTGGAGCAAATTATGTAAATTAAATTTTTTTTTTTAAACGATGAACTGATAAAGTCAGTACTTCTGACTTTATCAGAACTTCTGATAAACGATATTTGCTGAATGGATATCATATCTTGGATTTGGTGTATAAATTATTTTTGGCAAAAAGATTACATGACCATTTCCAATATTTGGATCCTGATGCCTCGTTTACACTGAAAGCTGTTCCTTCCTGGAACAACTTAAGCACCACCTTCTCCACCACAATCTCTCCTTCCATAATAAAACCCCACCTTCAACCAGGCCCTCGAAACAACAACGTAGAGTAACAAAGTGTGTGCTGCCTCATGCAACCGCAGCTTCCTTCTCGGCCTTCATGATGAAATAAAAAACAGAAGTCAATTCACCTCTAAATTTTGCACAAAGATGATAGTTTCATGATCAAGTACAATAATTATCCAGAAGAAGGTAAAAACTGCAATAAAAAACACTCCAATAACAATGACAAGATAAGAATGATTAAAAACACCAAGAACTAGAAAGCATCTGAAAATGCAAAGCCCGTCCATGTTCGTTTGTATTCAAATGTCTCCTTCCATATGCTCAAAATCACAAAAACAGTATAAAAAACTAGAACGGCACTCAGTAGAGAGCATACCTCCACCTGGTCGGCCATATCACTCAATGGTGAAGAATCACTTTAAAAATTCTACTAGCCGGATCCGGATCCAGATGTTCACCAAAGTTGAATCGGCTCTTCCTTGTCACACACACGACCTGTGCAACAAGTTTTGTGCAAATCCATCCATAACTTTTTGAGATATCCTGCTACGTATCGTTTTTGGCCGTATCTCCCAATGGTGAGGAATCACGTACAAATTTCTAGCAGCCGGATCCGAATCCGGATCTGCACCAAAATCGAATCATTTCGTCCTCCTCACATAATCTACATCTCTGCCAAATTTCGTCCGAATCCGTCCACAACTTTTCGTTCATGGTTTGTTCATGGTCGCCCACTCTTGGAGAGGGACACCATGAGATCTTAAACGTCCAACAACAAATGGCAGCAGACGGGACACCCAGTTAAACGTCCATCCGAGCGACGGTGCACACATTGAAGAATCCCCGGGATGACAGGTTATAGGTAGTTCGGGATTCAAACCATCTGAAATTCCATCTGAATCCGTCCACAACTTTTTGAGACATTTTTAGCCGCGTCGCAGACGCTGGTCATAGAGTGCCCTCTGCTGTTGTTGTTGTTGTTCTTCTTGTTCTTCTTCTTCTTGTTCTTGCAGAGAAGACAAAACCTCAAAGCTCCACCCATTGTGGGAACCATAGCTCCACCCATTCTGGGAGAGCCTTCATATAAACAAATATCCACCATTTTATTAACTCGCATAGCTTTGAGGCCTGTTTTGTAGGCCCGTGGTGTCTTCCTCTCTCACACAGTTTTATTTCAAATCAAATTCGATATATCATTTCCTTTTTCACAGTCGCTAACATAGTTTTAGACTCGGTTGAAAAAAAACGGGAAGAAAATCCGATGAAAGTTGCCCTTTATAGAACGAAATGAATTCTCAAAGGCCTGTAACTTCAAGTCCATTGAGATTTTTTTTTTTTTAATCGTGGCATGGTCAGTCATACACCGCCCGAAATAACAGACGGGAAAATGCCGAGATATATTAAAAATTCGTCCATTTGATGACAATCGTCACGATGAAATATTTAATTTATACGTCGTCACAATAATGTGGAGAGAGGAGCATAGCTTCGTTCACGTGTCGCCACACACGGGAAATTGCCGAGATTTTTTTTATTTTAAATCGCGGCATGGTCAGTCATACACCGCCTGAAATAACAGACGGGAAAATGCCGAGATATATGAAAAATTCGTCGCCACACACGGGAAATTGCCGAGATATATTTTCACTTTGCACAAAAATAACATCAAGTAATCGAATCAATAGGAATGTCCTGTGCCTATAACATCGACGTTATAGGCACAGCTGCATCTAGGCATTGTGTAACATCGACGCGGCTTTTGTTTTAATTAAAACTTTTTGTACTTGTTTTGTTCACAAACGGACAAACAGACAGACAGACAGCGGTGAAATCATAACCTCCATCCACCTTTGGTGGCGGAGGTAAAAATACATAATGAAAATTGATGATTTCATGCAGCCTTGACCTGTGAGCTTTATATCTAAAAAAAACAATCAGCTTATAACTTTTGATTTGTGAACCAATTCAGTAATCCAATATGCAAATTATTTAAATTTCAGGTCAATCGGATGAAATTACAATTTTGTGACACTGACGTTTTAACCTTTTTTTTTTTTTTTTTTGTATACAAGGTCGAGGCTCGTGAAAGAGCTCGTAAAACCTTTTGACAAAATTATTAATTTGCCTTCTCCATATTACCAGAATAAACCTTTGTTGAACATTTGATGACAAAACTCAAATGGTAAAACAAGTTATGGCCTGGACAGACACAGACAGACACACAAAAGTGATTACAAAACCCGTCTCCTTCTGTGCAGGGGACGGGTAAATGATCACGTGTGAGGAAAAATAACACACTATCAATTATATTCCTTCGCTTGATTGAAACAATTTGTTCAAATATGACTTACAAGATGGTTGGCTGAAAGGTGTTTTTGTACTCTACAAGTGCTATTTTAACGCAAAATTGACAAATCAAATCTCTATCTCCCTCATCCCATCCACTGAACCTCCATTTTGTCTCTTCACATCAACTTCAATTTTACTCTCAATGTTCGACAACTTTTCCAAAACTTATGAAACAAGACAAATTAATCACCCCCAAAACTCAGTTCCTGCATGAACGGGCCGGAAAATGAATGCACTCCACCGCCATTCTGGGAGCGTAATGAAGCCGTGCTTGTGCTGGCGTCACGTACACCCTGGGGTGTTGGTAATACCTCTTCCCTTACCTTCCTGGATGGCGCGATGCCCAGCTCGAGACACATGCTGTCAAGACTTTTCATCACCCGCTGCTCCCAATGGGACTGACGGAGCAGGATGATCATGGAAACGCAAAATCTCAACAGCACAAATAAAGCACATCAACACTGACCTCAAATCCCCAAAAATTACATTGCTTGTTCACCAACAATTAGAGAAGAGTTGTGATAAAATCCATATACGAGTGTGTACGTTTCACCACAGCGATTTACCATACTCCCTTAACACGACACAAACTTAGCGAGGAGCAAATTGCCTTTACATTTTGCATACATTTTACCTGTGAATCCTCACCTGTGCTCTCTTCATATAAGCAAGTGGCAGCTCCGCCTGGTGCCCTGCAGGCGTGCAGGAGCAGGTAACCTGTGACGGCAACATGCTGTGGAAGATAATGGTCAACCTGAGATTCTGAGAACATGTTGTCTTAGCAGCTCAGAAAGGAGATTGCGCTTAAACTATTTCTATCAACATCGATTGTCCATCTTATTTATTGTTGGGGTGTAGTGTTCAGGCCTGGATGGATTACAACCAGAAACCTACAAGGAGGTATGATCTGAAGAAAACACAGGTGAGGTTCACAATCGCTGAATAGGTATGTGCCAATAAGACTAGCGGGGCAAGAGAATCAAGAGAGACAAAATTTCAACAGCACCCATGGCTGTCTCATTGACAGACCTCCAGTGTGGACACAATATGGCTGCCCCACCTCGTCTGGTCTTCATGTGATGCTCGTCCGCTCATTGTGATTGACCTATTTTACAGAAGGTCATTCTGAATGATAATAGGACTGACAAAATTATCCTCGAAGTTTACAACATAATAAAAAGGTAACACAAAATAATTTGTTTATACAATAGAGTGTAATAAATAAATAAATAGCCCCAAGTGGGCTGATGGTCATCTCTTAAGGTTGTAGTTCAGACCACTGCTAATTAGGTGGGACCCCCTGGGAGCCCCACTGATCCCCTGGGAGACCACCTGATATGAAATTGAAACATGTAAGATCGGGTGATCCTGCAGACCATTGAGTAGAAGGGCTGTATGAGTTTCAGAGCAATCGGTTGGTAAATAAGGGATGGATAGGGATTCAAAGCTTCAGGGGGTAACCCCACCTGGGAGCCCCCCGATCCGAATTTGAAAAATATGAAATTGGAAAATGTAAGACTGAGCAATCCTTCGGACCATCGTGTAGAAGGGCTGTATCGGGTTTCAGAGAAATCGGTTGGTAAATAAGGGATGAGTAGGGATCCGACGTTTGGGGAGTAACCCACCATGGGAGCCCCCATAATCCGAATTCTAAAAATCAAAGCCCGAGTGAATGTGCAGGCTACTGTCTTGTATTCATGTATCAAGTTTCAGTGCAATCAGCTGGGTGATAAGGGAGGAATAGCAAAAATAGCAAGAAGCTAACAGACGGACGGACAACCGGACACCCTGATCCATTTTACAAGTTCTTCTCTTCGAGAATTTTTTTTTTTTTTTTTGTATACTGAATCGAGGCTCGTGAAAGAGCTAACATTTATTTCACAAACAAATCAACCAGACAAACAAAATATACAAAAAGAGGGAGCAGAAGACAAGATGGGGAGAGAAGGGGAAGCACACAACCACAACATTTGAGAGCAGGGAGAAGTGTGGGAGGGAGAGGGCTTGGGGGCAGGAGGCGTGGGAAGGGGAGGGGGGGGGGGAGGTATAAAACACAAGGGGACCGAAATTAGCGGGGGTAGAAAAGATCAAGGTTTTGGATGGGGGAGGATAAGAGATGGTGGTGAACAGCTGTTTTAAAGACCTGGAGGGTGGAGTGGGATTGAGGAGAGTGAAGGAGTTTGTTCCAGAGGCGGGAGAAAAGATGAGATGAGAATTGATGATTGATGAGAATTGACGAGATGAATTGAGATGAGATGACATAAAAATGACTTCAAAATTAGAAAATGTGTGTCACAAATGTTTCACAGATAGATGCAAAGAACCCAGCAACACAAGCAAAGCTTAAATAGATATACTTTTAGTGAAACAACTTCAATAGAATGACCGAACTTTAATTGGAACAAAATGACAAGGATACATATAGGGGAAAAAAGAGGATTAGTCCTTACAAGCATCAAAGTCAGAATTTTAATCGGCATTTGGAGTTCTGTATATATATATAAATTTCGTGGACAGCTTGGGTGTGTGCCAAGGACAAATTTATTAGAAGTTGGTGAAGACATGGACGGATCTGGATCTGGATACTAGAATTTTTAAAGTGATTCTTCACCATTGAGAGATGGGGCTAAAATGATATGTGGAATGATATCTCAAAAAGCTATGGATGGATTTGGACGAACCTTAGTGGAAAGGTTTGGTGTCTGCCAATGACGAATTTATTTGATTTTGGTTAAGATCCACATCCGGATCTCAATACGAGAGATTTATGATTTTTTAAAAAACGATTCTTCAAGATTGAAACATGGGGCCAAAAACGATATACACTACCGGTCAAAAGTTTGAGAACACCTCAATTTTTCCAGTTTTTATTAAAATTTACGCAGTTTAATGTCCAGTGAATAACCTGAAATGGTACAAAGGTAAGCAGTAAACTGCTTGAGGTTAAAAAAAAGTTTAGGTTAGCAAAAACGGGAAAATAATATAAATTGCACAGTTATACAGTATTGTAAAACTAGAGCTTCCAGGGAAGCAGAACTCAACTGAACTGAATGGACAACTTTAAAGTAGGTCAGATGTCTGTAAAAATGATTGTGCTTTTCTTAAGACCTGAAAAAAATATGCCGGCCTATGGCGGCCATTTTGTGACAGATCGGGTTGACATGCGATAGCAACCTACCTTGTGTGGTAAGAGTCTCACACACCAAGTTTGATCAAAATCCATGAATATTTGTGGACGTTAAAGTCTTGACGTCGTTTCGGAGCTGAAAACAATATGGCGGCCTATGGCGGCCATTTTGTGACGGATCGGGTTGGAATGCAATAGCAACCTACCTTGTGTGGTAAGGGTTAAATATTCTAAGTTTGATCAAAATCTGTTAATATTTGTGGACGCTAGAGTGTTAACGTCGTTTTCATGACCAAAAACAAAATGGTCGCCTAAGTCCGCCATTTTTCAACGGATCGGACTGAAATGTAAGACCAACCTGGTCCTTGGGGTAAGCATGCTGCAGGTCAAGTTTGATCAGAATCGGTTGATATTTGTGGATGCTGGAGTGTTAACGTCGAAAAGTTAACGGACGACAGACGACAGACGACGACAACGATGACAGACGACAGATGCCGGAGGGTTCAGTATGTGATGAACTCAACTGGACGGTAGTCCAGTTGAGTTAAAAAGGCCTTCTTCAGGGAACAAGTAATGGGTTAACAACTTACAGCTGTTCTGCAGCAATGTAAGTAAATTAAGCCTTGAAAGTTGATGCAAACAATTCCTACAGGTGTCCCAACCTCTGCTGATTACTTGATTACAAACCCTCTGTCTGTATAAAAGCAGTATTGGAACAGACTGTTATCACACCCTCTGAAGCATTATTTGGACAATATTGCACTGCAAGAAGTAGTGTATTGGAAACTGGAGGAAACTCTGACAGGAAGAGGTCTGGCAGACCCAAAGCCACAAGAGAATCAGAAGACAAGTTTCTGAGAGTCAACAGCTTGCGTGATAGGCGGCTCACAGGACAACAGCTTCAAGCACAGCTTAACACTAGTCGAAGTAAGCAAGTCTCAGTTTCAACTGTGAAGAGAAGACTTCGAGCTGCAGGTTTGACAGGTCGAGTGGCAGTAAGAAAGCCATTGCTAAGATGGCAAAATAAGAGAAAAGAGGCCTGCCTGGGCCATGAAGCACCGCCAGAGGACTACTGAAGACTGGAGGAAGGTCTTATGGACCGATTAATTAAAATTTGAAATCTTTGGTTCATCACGCAGGGTTTTTGTATGCCATCGAGTAGGCGAAAGGAGGGTTCCTCAGTGTGTGACACCAACTGTAAAACATGGAGGAGGAAGCGTGATGGTCTGGGGTTCTTTTGCTGGATCCAGAGTCGGCGACTAGCACAGAGTGACTGGCACCCTGAACCAAAAGGGCGACCACAGCATTTTGCAGCGCCATGCAATACCCTGTGGTATACGCCTAGTTGATCAGGGGTTCATCCTACAGCAAGATAATGACCCTAAACCCACCTCCAGGCTATGTCAAAACTACTTTCGAGGAAAAGAACAAGACGGTCGGCTTCAAATCATGGAATGGCCAGCACAGTCTCCAGACTTAAACCCCATCGAGCTGGTTTGGGATGAACTGGACAGAAGGGTGAAAGCAAAGCAACCTACAAGTGCAACACATTTGTGGGAACTTCTGCAACAGTGTTGGGAAGAACTTCCCGATCAATATTTGATTTCCATTGTAGAAAGAATGCCACGAGTGTGTTCGGCGGTTATATCTGCAAAAGGTGGCTACTTTGCTGGGTCAAAAATTTAAATTAAATTTTGTTAAACAAAATGATTCTATGATTTCTTTTTTATCTCCAATTGTTTATTTGCTCTATGCTTAATTTCAGAGTACATTGAGATATTAAACTGCGTAAATTTCAATAAAAACAGCAAAAATTGATGTGTTCGAAAACCTTTGACCCGTAGTGGATATATATATATATATATACTGTATATATATATATATATATATATATATATATATATATATATATATATATATATATATATATATATATATATAATCAACGAACATAACAGCGTGACGAGCGCTGTCCCGATCTCCTGTGGACCGAAGTCCTAGACC
>NC_136274.1:11032991-11352892 GCF_964187855.1 Myxine glutinosa
AAGGACGGATTAATGGGGTTGGAAAACAGAATGGCCACCCAGGAGAACCAGATGGAAGGAGTGAAGAACGGGTTAACGGGGTTAGAAAACAAGATGGGAGGCCAATTGAGGGAAATGGGGGATCAATCCGCCCGGGAGATCAAACAAATGGGGGATCAGATAGAGGAGGTAAAGAACGGGCTGGAAGGCAAAATAGACGCCCAAAAGAATGAGTTGGAACAAATGAGGGCAGCATCTAAGAAGGAAATGGGAGAGATGGGGGAGGAAATAAGGCGCGGGGTGAGCGAAGAGGTCGCGGGGGTACGCAACGAGGTAAAGCGGGGTGAGGAGCGTGTGGAGAGGGAGGTGAGAAAGAGTACGGCTAGGTTACAGGGGGGTATAGAGGAGTTGACGCGGGAAGTAGAGAAGCTGACAGTGGGACTAAAGGAGTTAGGGGAGCAAGTAAGAAAGAACACGGATGTGATAGGCGGGCTGAAAGCAGCACAGAGGGAAATTAAGAAAGAACTTATAGCGACGAAGAAAGAATGTCAGATGGTACACGAGGGGCTGACAAAGAGGTTGGACGAGGTGGTAGAGACGTTGGGGGCGAGAGAACGAGAAGTTAGGAAGCATATAGAGACAACCAAGGTGGCCTTAGAAGCAGAAATTGTGGGGGCGCACCGGGAAATAGAAGAGGTGAAACAAAAATTAGAGGAAGTAGAAGAAGCGGTGAGTGAAATTAAAAAGAGACGAAGGGAGACTAAAAATGAAATAAAGGAGGAGGTGATGGAATTGGTACAAGGTCTGTGCTCACATCGTGATGACGTACTTGCTCACCAAATAAAGAGTTTGCAGGTGGCGGAGGAGGAGCGAAGAGGAAGAAGCGCCGAGGTGAGTGGCGATATGATCGGAAATGTATATGGTGTGAGGGGAGGTTCAGCGAGCTTGGGGGTTGGTATAGACCCGGGCGTTCGTGAGAGTACAATGGTAAGGTGTGCGACTGGTCCGGAGTGTGTAGAGAGAGAGAGTGTGCGCAGGGATGTCCGACCATGGGGAGTGTGAGAGGTGTTGGTGAGCCAGGGTGTGCGAGAATGGAGTAGGTAGCGGGTTGCGACGAGGCGACCCAAGCATCGACATCGACAGGGGTAGTCTTTAGAGGGACGGGGGACGCACGTGAGCCCCCCGGAAATAGTGTACTATAGGGGCCCGAACGGTTCGGCCCCGCGTTAAGTCCGCAGGGAGCGACGCACGGGGTCCGGCCTTCGGGCAGCCATAAGGTTCCACTCACGCCGTATGATGGCAAGAGTGATTTGAGGGCGTACCTGGCGCAGTTCGAACATGTGTGTAGGGGAAACGGTTGGAATCCAGACGAAGGTGGAGTACACCTCGTGGGGGCGCTGCGCGGCGTGGCGGCGGAGGTTCTGACAGCCTTGCCACCGGGTGCTATCACCCTGCCAGAACTCCGCGCGGCCTTAATTAATCGATTCGGCGTGGAACAGCAGAGCGAGCTTGTTAAAGCTCAGCTCGCGGTGCGAAAACGAAAGCCCCAGGAGACCATCTAATCGGGATTGCATATATCGGGGAGCTTGTATACGACATTCGCCGCGCAGTCGGGATTGCATAAGTGGACATGGCGGCGGCCTTCCAGGAAAGCCTGGCGCTGGACCATTTCATCCAGGCATTCCCGGACCCCGAGCTTCGGCAACAACTCGCCATGTGGCACCCGCAGACTTTGAGCCAGGCGGCCGACGCTGCAGCCCGTTGGGAAGCAGCGAGGCCCCTGGCCCGGGTAAGTGAGCGCCACACAGTGGCGGTGCGCCAGGTAGGGCCCGTGACGGGTGGCGGCCCCCCGAGGGGGCCCGCCCCCGAAAGGGGCCCTGACCTGGAGAGCATGGTCTGAAGGCTGGTGGACCAGCACCTGGCGGGACCTGGACCATGGCAGGTGGCTCCGGAGGTGGCCCCCGGTAGGCCACGGACAAATGCCCCAATTAGGACCTTCAGGGGGGGCAATTTGGAATTTCGGAGGCAAGCACCTTACCAGGTGAGGTGCTATAATTGTAGTCGGCTGGGTCACCGTGCGCGAGAGCGTCGAGCTCCGCGCCGGGACGGACTCCGGCAGCCAGAACCATCAACTCCGCCTCGTAAGGGTCGGATTAGCCGACCCCAGACACCCCCCACCAGGGCCCGGGAAACTAGAAGGTGCCGAACATACAGGGCCGTGTTCGGTAGTAGGGGATGGTGAAGCGCCCTCATTAGCGCGACAGGTCATCTATTGTGGCCAAATTGGTACAGGGAGCTTGACGATTCGGTGCAAAATTGCCGGCGTGGGGGTAGACGCCGTAGTGGACACAGGAGCTAGTGCCACGATCATCAGCCCTGTGATCCTTAATTCGAGTGCAGACGGCTGGGATAAAATCCAGTGTCTGGAAAATCATAGTTTGCAGCTGGCTACCAGGGTAACGGCCCCCATCATAGGGCGTGGTTTTGTAACCCTCAAATTTGGGTCGGTAAAGAGTGAGATAGAAGTTTGGGTGGCGGAGGTGTGCGACCCATGCTTAATAGGGTTGGATTTGTTGACTGCCAGCGGTTGTAAAACCGATTTGTGCCAGGGGACCCTGCAAGTGGGAGTAGAAGAGCTACCATTGGAGGGGGTGAGCACGGCCGAGAGGACGGCGCTGGAGGCTTCTGAGGCCGTGACCATCCCTCCAAGGGCCGAGGCCATAGTGCCGGCCAGATGGTTAGCTCGCCCAACATGGCAGGAGTCCTGCGGCCTAGTCGAACCGGTGGCGGCACAGTCCATTCCGGGTTTAATCGTGGGCCACACCCTCGTAAAAACGGACGGGCCGGTGGTGGCCGTTCGAGTGATTAATATTAGTACAGAACCACGCACTATAGTAAGGGGCACGAAGATAGCCGGCTGCACCCCAGTTAACGAAGTCGCGCCAGTGAGGGGCGAGAACGTCCAGCCGAGCCGGCCCCAGAGGGAGTCTTCAGAAAGTACTAGGAATTGGCCCGATCCCATTTGTGAGATGGTAAATCGTAGTAGTGTAGAGTTGGGAGGTGCCCAGAGGGCGGCCTTACATAAATTAATTGAAACCCATTTGGATATCTTCTCCTTGTCCTCCGAGGATATTGGACGTACGGGCCTGGTGAAACATCAGATCCACACCGGTGAGGCCCGGCCTATTCGTCAGCCCGCCCGACGGCTCCCTTGGAGCAAGAGGGAGGAAGCTGACGAGCAGGTAGAAAAAATGCTCGATGCAGGTATCATCGAGCCCTCGGGAAGTCCTTGGATGTCACCTGTTGTGCTGGTCAAAAAGAAAGATGGGACCACGCGTTTCTGCATGGACTATCGCCAGCTGAACAACGTGACACTCAAAGACTCATATCCCCTGCCAAGAATTGATGACACCCTCGATGCCGTTGCGGGCTCAAATTGGTTCTCAACTTTGGACCTCAAGAGTGGGTATTGGCAGGTGGAGATGGATAGGGCAGGGAAGGAGAAAACGGCATTTTCCACAGGTAAGGGGCTGTATCAGTTCACTGTGATGCCGTTTGGTTTGTGTAACGCCCCCGCCACCTTTGAACGATTGATGGAGCATGTACTGGGCGGCATGCCATGGCAGTCATGCCTGGTGTACCTGGATGACGTCCTGGTACATGCTAAAACATTCCCCCAAGCCATAGCTAATTTGGACCAGGTGTTTGGGTGCCTTAGACAGGCAGGGTTGAAATTGAGTCCAAGTAAGTGCACTTTGTTTGCTAGAGAGGTGGCCTATTTAGGTCATGTTATCGGTCGCGAGGGGGTAAAAACAGACCCAGGCAAAATTACAGCGGTAGAGGAGTGGCCCGCACCACGTACCATCAAGGAGGTGCGGGGATTTTTGGGACTCTGCTCCTACTACCGGCGTTTTGTGGCAAAATTTGCAGAGTTGGCCCGGCCCCTTCACCGGCTTACTCAGAAGGGGACGAGATTTAATTGGACAAGGGAGTGCCAGGAGGCCTTCCTCGCATTGAAGGGGTGTTTGACATCCGCACCCGTTCTAGCATACCCCACTAGTGACAGGACATTTACCCTGGACACGGATGCAAGCCGGGAAGGATTGGGCACAGTTTTGTCTCAGACACAGGAGGGCGTGGAGAGAGTAATCGCGTATTATAGTCGGGCCATGAGTAGGCCCGAGCGAAATTATTGCGTCACTCGCAAAGAGCTATTGGCTATGCTGGCTGCCATGGGCCATTTCCACCCATACTTGTACGGGCGGAAATTTCTGGTTCTAACTGACCATTCCACCTTGCAATGGCTCCTTCAGTTCAAGGAACCGGAGGGCCAAATTGCAAGGTGGTTGGAGAAGTTGCAGCAGTACGATTTTAGTGTGACCCATAGGGCCGGGAAGGTCCATGGGAATGCCGATGCACTCTCTCAGCGTCCTTGTTTGGGGGAAAACTGTAAATTTTGTGCGAGACACGAGGAGAGGGAACAATTGGCCGATTCCACCCCTACCCTCGTAGTCCGTGCAACCCGGGTGAGAGGGCCAATTTTGCCACTAAACGCAGATGAAGAATTTGGCTCTTTGGCTTGGAGCACGGCCCAGCGGGAGGATCCCGTACTGGGACCGGTGTACGAATGGGTTCGATTGGGACAAAGACCTAATGGGGAAGAGGTCACCCCCCTCGGGGCACCAACAAAGGCATATTGGGCTCAGTGGCAAACCCTGGAATTGAAAGACAACATCTTGTATCGCAAGTGGGTGGAGGTTCCCTCTGAGAGAACTTCCTGGCTGGTGATAGTCCCTGACAAATTTAAGAACACAATATTACAGCAGGTGCAATGGTGCATGGTACCCGCTCCGGCGGCCAATGGGCAGGACAAAGACAACATCTCGGGTCCGCCGGAGGTTCTATTGGGTAAATATGGGGTGCGACATACAGGACTGGTGTCGGAGATGCGACGCCTGTACTGCCAAAAAGGGACCAGCACGGAGGATGAGGGCCCCCCTTCAATTACACCAGGTGGGGGCCCCCCTTGAGTGGGTGGCTATGGATATTCTAGGACCACTACCCCGCACCCACCAAGGTAACAAGTACATCCTCATTGTAATGGACTATTTCAACAAGTGGCCGGAGGCCTATGCCCTCCCCAACCAAGAAGCTGGGGTGGTAGCACAGGCCTTCGTGGAAGGATTTGTATGTCGGCATGGGATTCCAGAGGAGCTGCACATCGACCAGGGCCGAAATTTTGAAAGTCAATTGCTAAAAGATGTGTGCAGACTCCTGTCAATTAGGAAGACATGGACAACGCCCTTGCGGCCACAATCTAACGGGATGGTGGAACGGTTCAACCGAACATTGATCCAACCGTTGGCATTGTTCACCACCACCCGTCAGGATGACTGGGACGAACATCTCCCGTATTTGTTAATGGCCTACCGAACCAGCCAGCACGGGGCAACCGCATGCAGTCCAGCGTTCCTCATGTATGGGCGGGAGTTGCGGGCTCCCGCCGACTTGCTATGCGGTCCCGTGCCAGACACCACCGATATCCCGCCGAGGGAGGTCTATGCACGTCACCTGGAGGAAGGCATGGAGAGGGTCCATGCCTTCCCCCGCCGCCAGCTCCAGCTGGCGGGGGCCAAGATGAAGCGCAGGTAGGACCACCGGAGCCAGGGGAGCCAGTACGCTCCGGGGATGAAGATTTGGTTCTTCAATCCCCGGAGGCGGAAGGGTAGGGGCCCCAAACTCACCTCTCCCTGGCAAAGCCCGGGGGTCGTCCTGTCGCAGTCTGTGACGTGCTCGTTAAGATCAAAATGGGGCCACGAGCCCTCCCTCGGATCGTCCACACCGACCGGTTAAGACCCTACACCGGCGAGCAGGCGCCCTCATGGATCGCCTCGGCTTTAGATGCCGAGGCAGGACCCAGTACCTCACAATGACGGGGGCTCATAGTGCGAGAGGACTGGGGGTGATAGGGGGAGATGATGCCCAATGTAGAGGGATGGTAGCTCTACCATCCCTCACATCCTTTTGGGGGGGGGGGGGCAAAGGAGCTCTAGGTTTATGGGGTTTGGCGGTGCAAACTAGCCAGGGAGGGCTTGGATAATGTTAGGATCTAGAGATGACCATAGGTGACCGAGATTTAAGTAGTGACATTGCACAAGTAGTGGGGACGTAGAGAGATTAGATGTATGATAATGACGAGGGATGTGCAGTAGTATAAAGGGATGACAGGGAAAGCACGAGTTTTAGAGGGGCAGTAGTTAGTTTGGTGATGCAGTGTGTTTGTGGTGTAGTTTATTAAATGAGGAATTGAATGAGAGTCTTGCTGGTGAGCATGCTGAAATGAGGAATTGGAGCGTGGGAAAATCTGAGCGAATAGGCAATGGTTTGGAGAAGTGATGTATTGTGAGGGTATTGTGGATGAGTGTAATGGTGTTGAGTGAATGACTTGCACAGGATGCAAGTGGAGATTTGGGGTGTATGGAAACAGGTGTGTGGAATAAATGGTGTGGAGTGAGTATTGTGGGATGAGTGGGGTGGAGTGCATGGTGCTGTGGAAGTGTAACTCAGTGTAACGTATTGATTGGCCCTGGTAACTCATTGATTAAATCTGGTAACGAAGCAGAATGTGCATGAACATGATAATCTCTTGAAACACCTGGTCAAGGCCCCAGGCTAGAGCACCCTCCTACTGTGTAAATGGAAATCACAGCAGGAGGGGAGCGAGTTGATGCCAGGACTTGGTGCAATGCATGACCTCGGGGCATCAGCGGAGAAAGGATTAACGTTTCAGCGGACAGAGGATTAAGTCCAGTTTGTCCATATAAACTAGAGCAAACGTGGAGTCGACAGTACTTGCTACGAGAAGCGCTGACCGAACGGGAGTGTCGGAGGAACATCGGATGAACGAGAAGGACCAGCGAAAAGAGTTAACCTGATCCATTATATTATGCGGTATCATTTTGGTAATTGGAATGAAGTAAATACAGTTAATAAACCAGACCTTTTGTAAACTTGTGTCCGGTCATTGGAGTCCTGTGAGTCATACACAAAATTCTTCTACAATCTGGAGGCACAGCTGGGATCAATTGTACAAGCAAGTAAAAGGTGAGTGTGTCTTGTTTTGTCCAATATGATTTACGAACTTGGAAGTTATGTGTACATACATGGGGGAGCAGGTGGTCTGGGGCTTCTTTGCGCACCGATGCCG
Organism: Myxine glutinosa; assembly: GCF_964187855.1. Classification (NCBI taxonomy): domain Eukaryota; kingdom Metazoa; phylum Chordata; class Myxini; order Myxiniformes; family Myxinidae; genus Myxine; species Myxine glutinosa. The sequence continues at coordinate 11,040,178 of NC_136274.1, forward strand.
CGATATAGGTGGCATGAGCCATCACGAATGGGATTTCGATAAACGACTGTAGCAATTTATTCGTTTTTTTTCTAAATGATTTCTGTAAATACGTATTTTTGCTCTGGTTATTAAAGGGTCTTACTGTGACCTGGAAGCAAACGGAGCAAGTGTGCACCTTGCGACCACTTGCTTCCAGGACGTGTAAGGCCGGTACACTCGTTTACCCACCCGCACACGTATAAAGTACTTCTTTTTTTGCACTTGTTCAAAGCACTCGGCGAGCGAGCGACTTGCTCGGCGCTCGGCGAGCGACAGGGAACCGGGAAAGGGAATTATATTTATATATATATATTTTACCTCATTCCAATTTATGGTATTGCGACAAAAAGGCTTATATCTTTGGAAACGACTGGTCGGATTTAGACAAATTAAACCTCGTTCGATCAACAAATAAATTCATGACAGACAACCCCCCCTCATGCCGGTCCAGAATTATGATGAAAGATGGCGATGGAAAAAATTGCATCAAATTTTGTCCAGGTCCATCACTACACGACGAAATGATTGGATTTTGGTTCAGGTCCGAATCCAGATCCGGCCTATCAGTGGGATACAAAACATAAACTGGTCACCAAGGCGGAGATATAATAATAATAATAATTCTGTATTATTTAGTTAACCAGTTTGTGTGAAACCTCAACCTAAATATAACTAGAACGGGCACTCGGTAGAGCGCATACCTTCGCCGCAGCTACTGTTCTGTACTTGGCATGGGAGTGTAGGGAACAGAACAACAAAAATACGATTTTGACCTTTTCGTGACCTTGACCTTGACCTTTGACCCGATTGCTCCCAAAATCTAATCAAATGTGTCCCGTATAATAACCAATCATCCCACCAAATTTCATGCAATTCGGTTGAATACTTTTTGAGTTATGCGAATAACATACACACACACACACAGACATACAAATAAATACACAGCGATCAAAACATAACCTTCCGCTTTTGCGAAGGTAAAAATTGATCTGCTTGGTGTTAGTTTAAGGGCTGTTCCAAATTTATCCTGATTATGAGACAAAAACAGCAGAGTGGGAATCGGCAGACAATGGAACAGCTAGCGACGAGTGTTTTGTGAGTAGCAACCACTCTCTGGTCGAGGCTCATAAAAAAAAATTGATACTTATTGATTTGGCACGCTTACAATAGATATTAATGGCGAGGGTTCTGTGGTCGTTCGTTTTGGCTTTGCGAATGGACCAAACCATTGCATGTAAATAGGAGGGGGGTTCTGTGGTCGTAACTGCCACGTGGTTTCAAAGTTTTGTTGTTGCTTGCACGCATGTGTGTTTTTTTTTTGCAAGCACGTACGGGCAAGCACGTACGTGCGGGCACGCCCTAGTATATATAAATAGAGGTAATTATGAGAGATAATTACAGGAAATGTGTAGTTCTTGTTGTGATTATGAGAGATAATTACAGGAAATGTGTACTGTTCTTGTTGTGATTATGAGAGATAATTACAGGAAATGTGTACTGTTCTTGTTGTGATTATGAGAGATAATTACAGGAAATGTGTACTGTTCTTGTTGTGATTATGAGAGATAATTACAGGAAATGTGTACTGTTCTTGTTGTGAGTATGAGAGATAATTACAGGAAATGTGTACTGTTCTTGTTGTGATTATGAGAGATAATTACAGGAAATGTGTACTGTTCTTGTTGTGATTATGAGAGATAATTACAGGAAATGTGTACTGTTCTTGTTGTGATTATGAGAGATAATTACAGGAAATGTGTACTGTTCTTGTTTGGTGATTATGAGAGATAATTACAGGAAATGTGTACTGTTCTTGTTGTGATTATGAGAGATAATTACAGGAAATGTGTACTGTTCTTGTTGTGATTATGAGAGATAATTACAGGAAATGTGTACTGTTCTTGTTGTGATTATGAGAGATAATTACAGGAAATGTGTACTGTTCTTGTTGTGATTATGAGAGATAATTACAGGAAATGTGTACTGTTCTTGTTTGGTGAGTATGAGAGATAATTACAGGAAATGTGTACTGTTCTTGTTGTGATTATGAGAGATAATTACAGGAAATGTGTACTGTTCTTGTTTGGTGAGTATGAGAGATAATTACAGGAAATGTGTACTGTTCTTGTTGTGATTATGAGAGATAATTACAGGAAATGTGTACTGTTCTTGTTTGGTGAGTATGAGAGATAATTACAGGAAATGTGTACTGTTCTTGTTGTGATTATGAGAGATAATTACAGGAAATGTGTACTGTTCTTGTTGTGAGTATGAGAGATATATAATTACAGGAAATGTGTACTGTTCTTGTTGTGATTATGAGAGATAATTACAGGAAATGTGTACTGTTCTTGTTGTGATTATGAGAGATAATTACAGGAAATGTGTACTGTTCTTGTTGTGATTATGAGAGATAATTACAGGAAATGTGTACTGTTCTTGTTGTGATTATGAGAGATAATTACAGGAAATGTGTACTGTTCTTGTTTGGTGAGTATGAGAGATAATTACAGGAAATGTGTACTGTTCTTGTTGTGATTATGAGAGATAATTACAGGAAATGTGTACTGTTCTTGTTTGGTGAGTATGAGAGATAATTACAGGAAATGTGTACTGTTCTTGTTTGGTGATTATGAGAGATAATTACAGGAAATGTGTACTGTTCTTGTTGTGAGTATGAGAGATAATTACAGGAAATGTGTACTGTTCTTGTTGTGATTATGAGAGATAATTACAGGAAATGTGTACTGTTCTTGTTTGGTGATTATGAGAGATAATTACAGGAAATGTGTACTGTTCTTGTTGTGATTATGAGAGATAATTACAGGAAATGTGTACTGTTCTTGTTGTGATTATGAGAGATAATTACAGGAAATGTGTACTGTTCTTGTTGTGATTATGAGAGATAATTACAGGAAATGTGTACTGTTCTTGTTGTGAGTATGAGAGATATATAATTACAGGAAATGTGTACTGTTCTTGTTGTGATTATGAGAGATAATTACAGGAAATGTGTACTGTTCTTGTTGTGATTATGAGAGATAATTACAGGAAATGTGTACTGTTCTTGTTGTGATTATGAGAGATAATTACAGGAAATGTGTACTGTTCTTGTTGTGATTATGAGAGATAATTACAGGAAATGTGTACTGTTCTTGTTTGGTGAGTATGAGAGATAATTACAGGAAATGTGTACTGTTCTTGTTGTGATTATGAGAGATAATTACAGGAAATGTGTACTGTTCTTGTTTGGTGAGTATGAGAGATAATTACAGGAAATGTGTACTGTTCTTGTTTGGTGATTATGAGAGATAATTACAGGAAATGTGTACTGTTCTTGTTGTGAGTATGAGAGATAATTACAGGAAATGTGTACTGTTCTTGTTGTGATTATGAGAGATAATTACAGGAAATGTGTACTGTTCTTGTTTGGTGATTATGAGAGATAATTACAGGAAATGTGTACTGTTCTTGTTGTGATTATGAGAGATAATTACAGGAAATGTGTACTGTTCTTGTTGTGAGTATGAGAGATAATTACAGGAAATGTGTACTGTTCTTGTTGTGATTATGAGAGATAATTACAGGAAATGTGTACTGTTCTTGTTGTGATTATGAGAGATAATTACAGGAAATGTGTACTGTTCTTGTTGTGATTATGAGAGATAATTACAGGAAATGTGTACTGTTCTTGTTTGGTGATTATGAGAGATAATTACAGGAAATGTGTACTGTTCTTGTTGTGATTATGAGAGATAATTACAGGAAATGTGTACTGTTCTTGTTGTGATTATGAGAGATAATTACAGGAAATGTGTACTGTTCTTGTTGTGATTATGAGAGATAATTACAGGAAATGTGTACTGTTCTTGTTGTGATTATGAGAGATAATTACAGGAAATGTGTACTGTTCTTGTTTGGTGAGTATGAGAGATAATTACAGGAAATGTGTACTGTTCTTGTTGTGATTATGAGAGATAATTACAGGAAATGTGTACTGTTCTTGTTTGGTGAGTATGAGAGATAATTACAGGAAATGTGTACTGTTCTTGTTGTGATTATGAGAGATAATTACAGGAAATGTGTACTGTTCTTGTTGTGAGTATGAGAGATAATTACAGGAAATGTGTACTGTTCTTGTTTGGTGAGTATGAGAGATAATTACAGGAAATGTGTACTGTTCTTGTTGTGATTATGAGAGATAATTACAGGAAATGTGTACTGTTCTTGTTGTGATTATGAGAGATAATTACAGGAAATGTGTACTGTTCTTGTTGTGATTATGAGAGATAATTACAGGAAATGTGTACTGTTCTTGTTTGGTGAGTATGAGAGATAATTACAGGAAATGTGTACTGTTCTTGTTGTGATTATGAGAGATAATTACAGGAAATGTGTACTGTTCTTGTTTGGTGAGTATGAGAGATAATTACAGGAAATGTGTACTGTTCTTGTTGTGATTATGAGAGATAATTACAGGAAATGTGTACTGTTCTTGTTTGGTGAGTATGAGAGATAATTACAGGAAATGTGTACTGTTCTTGTTTGGTGAGTATGAGAGATAATTACAGGAAATGTGTACTGTTCTTGTTGTGATTATGAGAGATAATTACAGGAAATGTGTACTGTTCTTGTTGTGAGTATGAGAGATAATTACAGGAAATGTGTACTGTTCTTGTTGTGATTATGAGAGATAATTACAGGAAATGTGTACTGTTCTTGTTTGGTGAGTATGAGAGATAATTACAGGAAATGTGTACTGTTCTTGTTGTGATTATGAGAGATAATTACAGGAAATGTGTACTGTTCTTGTTGTGAGTATGAGAGATAATTACAGGAAATGTGTACTGTTCTTGTTGTGATTATGAGAGATAATTACAGGAAATGTGTACTGTTCTTGTTGTGATTATGAGAGATAATTACAGGAAATGTGTACTGTTCTTGTTGTGATTATGAGAGATAATTACAGGAAATGTGTACTGTTCTTGTTTGGTGAGTATGAGAGATAATTACAGGAAATGTGTACTGTTCTTGTTGTGATTATGAGAGATAATTACAGGAAATGTGTACTGTTCTTGTTGTGATTATGAGAGATAATTACAGGAAATGTGTACTGTTCTTGTTTGGTGAGTATGAGAGATAATTACAGGAAATGTGTACTGTTCTTGTTGTGATTATGGGAGATAATTACAGGAAATGTGTACTGTTCTTGTTGTGATTATGAGAGATAATTACAGGAAATGTGTACTGTTCTTGTTGTGATTATGAGAGATAATTACAGGAAATGTGTACTGTTCTTGTTTGGTGAGTATGAGAGATAATTACAGGAAATGTGTACTGTTCTTGTTGTGATTATGGGAGATAATTACAGGAAATGTGTACTGTTTTTGTTTGTTGGGTTTTGCTGACGTTTCCACAACGTCGCTACAACGTTTCACTTTCGTTGTTGCAATGTTTTGCTCCAACGTTTTGGGGACACTCAAAATGTTAAGTGAATCGGATAAGAATTCAGGAATTATTTCATTATTAGCGATTAATGAAGTACTTATTTAATTAATTACATTGCTTATTAAATTACAGTAATTACATTACAGTAATTACCTGAGGTAATTACAGTAATTACAGTTCCGGTAATTACAGTAATTACAGTAATCATTACAGTAATTGCAGTAATCTTATTACAGTAATTACATTACATTAACTCAGGCACCTTTTGAGTAAGGAAGCTGATATTTGGACATGACACTGACCGAGTGATATGGCTGTCAAGGAAAATTTTGATTTATTGATTAATCATTTAATAAATTAACTCGTTGATTTATAAATGACTTATTTAATTAAAAGTCCTCAGAGACACATCTTCGGATGAAATACTTGCAGATTGGTTATGCTATGAGCCAATTGATTAAGGAAAATATTTTGTGATGGCCATATTGGCAATTTCATGGCCATATTCGTGGCAACTCAGTTAGTGCCACTGCACCTTTAAAATGCATCCCTGCGTTCATTTTTCGATCGATTGAGTTGAAATTTTGAACAATCGGATCTGGACTGTCGTTGTTAACGACTCTAGCACGCACTCGTCCAATCAGGATGGAGCGGTATGGTCCCCGGATCATCACTGCCCGCAGTTTTAATTAATTTTACTTTTTCTCTTGGTCATATAATTATGAAGACATGCGTGTCATGATAGAGGAAATGTTTGTTCTGTTGAACGGAATAAATGTTGTTTATTTGTGTGGGAGTGTATTTTTGTGTATTTTTGTGTATTTTGGATATATTTTTCACGACTAATTCCAGTTAACATCCTGCACAATTTGCTCGTTTGCTGGCCGAGTCGAAATTGCGTTGAGTTTCTATGGCATGCGCCATTAAAAGCGCTGTGTAATGGTTGAGCTCCCTTTATTTCGTTTTGGTCATGCGGATGAGCAAACAAAGTGACAAATGCTGCGACTGGAGCAGTAAAAGCGATGTTTTTTTAAATGGAAACGATTTAATGAGGAATTAAAAGTGGGAGGGGGCAACACCACGCATACCTCTTTTAAGGTGTGTATAAACCCTGGAATAAACGTGGGAGGGGGCAACACCACGCATACCTCTTTTAAGGTGTGTATAAACCCTGGAATATTTCAGCAATCAATACAATGCTGAAACTATGTAAGTTAATTTAATGAGTAATTTAATGAGTAATTTAATAAGTAATTTAATAAGTAATTTAATGAGTAATTTAATGAGTAATTTAATGAGTAATTTAATAAGTAATTTAATGAGGAATTTAATGAGGAATTAAAAGTGGGAGGGGGCAACACCACGCATACCTCTTTTAAGGTGTGCATAAACCCTGGAATAAACGTGGGAGGGGGCAACACCACGCATACCTCTTTTGAGGTGTGTATAAACCCTGGAATATTTCAGCAATCAATACGATGCTGAAATGATGTAATTTACTGTGTAATATGGTCGACCTTGGGTTTGTTTGGGTTTGTTGTTTATTTTTGTGGGTGTCTATTTTTGAGTATTTTGGATATATTTTCACGACTAATTCCAGTTAACATCCTGCAAAATTTGCTCGTTTTCTGGCCGAGTCGAAATTGCGTTGAGTTTCTATGGCATGCGCCATTAAAAGCGCTGTGTAATGGTTGAGCTCCCTTTATTTCGTTTTGGTCATGCGGACGAGCAGACAAAATGACGAATGCTGCGGCTGGAGCAGTGGAAGCGATTTTTGAATTGTTCAATGATTATTCGATATTGTTATGACTTATTGTCAATAGGTATACTAAGTGGCCATGAGGTAGCCTGTTGCTATGTACAGTTTTATTCTATTGTTGATTATACCACATAGCTGTGGTGATAAAGGAAATGTTCGTTTTAAATAGATGATTATGATAGGACCATGACGATAAAATCATGATGATTATTATGAATGATATCATAGGGTTCAAATGCAGAATGATTGCATGAACTTGGGAAAGAACTTTCAAGCCCTATGGGATAAATTGGGTGTTACAAGCGATGGAGTTTCCAAATTTAGCATGATTGAAGGAATTTTACAGTCTTATTTCAGGAGTTTTACGAAATTTAAATTGCCAAGAGATTTGGGTACTATTAAAAGAAAAATGATGAGATATTTTTCCCAAAGAACTTTAATATCTGCCATCCATTTTGGCTGTCTCACGAATGAAGGATGAGTTGCCTTTAGTGGTTGCAAAGAAAATTTGTGGAGACCAGGCAAAATGGGGAAATATGTCAGATATGACCCTAGGACAGGACGGTGATTCATCAATTAACATGAGGTACGAACCAGAGGTGACGACCGATGAGATTCGATCTCAGTCAATGGATGGACCTGTCCTGACATCATTGGGGAAAGGGCTTATGCAAGGAGTCATCCAAAATGATTAATTTGATTTATTGATGAATATTGATGAATTAATTGAAATTGAATAATTGATTGAATTGTTAATTGATTGAATCTAATTGACTGAATTTAATTGAATAAATTTAACTGAATAAATTGAACTGAATAAATTGAATTGAATATATTGATTGTTTGATTGATGAAAATGCGGTCTCAAGAAAGAAGCTTTGATATCTTTGCGAGATATTAACAATGTGGAGACAACCTGGGAAAATTGAGCAAGGGGGTGAGTTTATATACAGATATATATGTGCGGTTACCATTGTGTGATTTCCCCGTCAACAGAGCGGACACCTGAGGATTCACCCATTTCATACTGACCCTCCGGCTCATCTGCAAATACTGATCTGTGAGATTGGATTGTGCAAAAGCCACAGCTGAGGGAGATTCTCTGGAAATCACCGTGTGAACAGGTGGAGAGACCCTTCCTGGAGGTACGAGTGAAGCTTTAGAGGAACAAACTACAACACATCCAACGCTACTTTGATAAAAGGCAGAATGGGAAATGGAGCCTGCAAGAACACACAAGGACAACCAGAGATTCCACAAAAAGGTACTTGTACACATCATATGTACGACCGTTATGGTGCCGAAGCTATAAGGCAGGTCGAGAATTGGTATTTGTGGACAAAGGGACATGATGAGGAGTTTCCAAGAGATGGTACATTTGAGCGAAGTCGATTGGAAAGATTGGAACAAAGATTGAAAGCCAGGAAGAGACAGAATCTAACGGTAGACTGGCTTGCATTCCATCTTTGGGATGGTGAATCCAGACAACGGGAACAGCAAGAACGGATAACGGATCTAGAACTTAAAATAAAAAGGATACAGGATACAGTGGAGGAGACAAATGCACAACTGCCCTCGAAATTAGGAATGAAAGTGACAGTTGTCCCATCTGATTTCCAGTTGTCTCCCCAAAAAGGACGGTACAGAGAATTTTTTCGTGTTTCAGGAGACAACGAGAGATTGCAGTGGCAACTCAGGGATGTAGAGATGCAGCCCAGCAATACAAATGCACAGGTGCACAGATCAGACAACGACAGAAACCGGTGTTTCAAGTGTGGACGGATGGGACATTGGAAAAGAGGATGTCCGTATACCAAAAGGAAGACAAGTTAATAGGGTAAACCAAGATCAAGGGTACCAGTGCTGACCGATACCTCAGACAATGATTAGGCCTTCATTGCTGCAAATCCCAAATGATGATTGGCCTCAACAGATTCGATTACTGGACAAACATGAATAACTGTCGATGATTCTTGGGTCTGAAAAGTTTTCGGAGCAAGAATTATTCATTCTTTCTTTTGCTTGTAAACAAATTAGTAATAATTGACCAAATGCCGAAATTGGATCTTTTATGTTGGGCACACAATTTTAAATTTACAAAGTTGGAACAATTGCTTTGCAAATTTTTGAAACTAAGTGACAAGAGTCACATGATGATCAGGTGGGAATTTCGGACTAGTGTTCCGCATGATTGATAGGTCAGTGGTCGACTGACATGCAAATGGGTGTGTAGTCAAATTAGGATAAATTATGGTGGGAACTGAAAGGGTAATTTCAATGTGACATTATAGGGGTTTTTCTAAGAATAAACTTTTTGGTCTATTTGTGTATTAGCATTTATAAAATTGAAGGACAAATTTTATGAAATTGAAATAAAATTGACACCCATCTTGATCTGTAAATAATGGTTCCAACGCAAACAAATATGCATAATGCATGTGTGTGTGTGTTTTTGTGTATCAATCTTACAAGATTGTTGACACCGACAGTGTGCCTGTCTGGAAATGGATAGTTATATGTGGATGGGATTGGGATATGTGGATGGGATTGAATATCCAGAGAATCCGTAAAATAAAATAGAAATATAATTTGATTATGAACATTATCTCTTTTGTCAAGGGAAATGGAATATAAAAATTTGATGTGCTGGGTTATGAGCAGCCATTAATTAATAGTAAAATTGTGAGTAATTTTGGGATTCCATTTTTTGATAGAATGTATATGAGAATAACATCTATTTATGGATATGAGCTTCATAAAAGGAAATGAGGAAGTACAAAATCATCCAAATTTGGGAGAGGTCTTACACTGACTTCCCAGAATACTCTGCTCATGGATTTTATATATATAAACTTGAATTTTATCAGCATATAAATTGTGCTGTATGTATGGATGTGTTTTAGGCATAGATGATATGGGAAAATAGTAAAGAAAATTTTGCTGCTTTGAACTATTGTGGGTTTTCATTCTGGAGTTTAAACAAAGTCACTGGTTAACAGATGAGAAAGGATAGTAAATAAATTATTCTCTGCTGGGCAAATTAAGTACGATATTACTAAGACTTATGAGAGCTATTGTTCCGCCTTACAGCAGTGGAAAATTATTGGGAAAAATTAGATCCAACATAATGAATCTATAAAAGAATGTGATAGGGATAATATCCTCAATTTGTACTAATTATTTGATTGTGGGTAAAGGAATTAAGTCATCGTAGTGGATTGTTAACAGCAGCCTGAAAATGTCCTGAGAGTGTGCATCCATGTAATCAGAAATCCCAGATGTGTTTTTTACAAACAACATTTTGGTAGAGGTCTTGTGTGGAACACTTCCTTGGTAGATAAAAAACGGTACTGCATGCTGGCAGCCACTTTTGCGGCCAGTTAGGCCAAACAAATTGAGAGGAAATTGTAGTTAAATACGTAAGTTACACATGGCTATTTGTAAAAAAGGAAATTTGTTGAGATGGGAAACATTTTTTCGAAGGTTTATTAAGGTGTTATAATATGACATGTGGCAAGGCAAACTATTGGATGGGAAAATTAGATCTGGCTATAGAATAAATTTATTGACCCCTTGAAGTTAATTCTTCGAATCATTGTTTCACTGGCATTTTTTGTTCAAATTGGAAATAGTTTGGTAGAGCTTTGGTTAAAACCTTTGGTTGCGGTATCTTGGAACGAAATGATAAACCATAGGAGATTGATAAGAATAGAAAAAAAGATGGACCCAAAATAGAAAGTTGGATTCATGCCCCTCATTGCAAACAAGCACATGGGGCTAAGGTGGACGATCCCACAGAAAATGAGGCTGCACCTAGCAGCCCAGCAGAACATTCAGTGGTAGATAAATGATAGTCGTGATTTACAGTCATTTGAATTACATTTTAACACCCCTTGCATTGATAAACATTACATTTTCAACATGTGATATTCCTACTTGGAATAGTGACATTTATTTGCCTACATGACATACAATTACCTGCTGATATTAATACAGCATGAGTGAAAAAATGTATCACAACTACACTCATGATCAGGGGATTGAGTTCAACCCCGGGAGATAGGGGGATCAGGGTAAGACAAATAATCTGATTATGTTACATATTAAGGGATTTTCTTTATTTACCTTTTAGGAAGCTTGTTAGTTTGGTATATAAAGTTAAATGTCATCGACATATAACTATGTCATAGATATGAATATATACAAGGAGTAGCAGACTTGTTTGTTGGTTTAGTAGTTATATTGGCAATTGTTTTAGTGGTGGCTTGCTTGAAAGCCTTAGTGACGGTGTGTTTGAATAAGGTAACCAACAACACGATGATAACGCATGAAGTGACAAATGAGGAAAGAAATGTGGAACCAGAAAAGGAAGACTTTTATGGCGACATAAATACTGAGATTAAAAGATTAAATCAAGTGATGTTGCAAATGAATACAGTAGAATTAAGATAATGGCATAACGACAATGTTATGAGTTGTGTCAATTACAATATCAGTGAACTCATATCACCACGAGTGCCACACTGTTAAGGGAAAAAGAGGGAAAAGAAAAAAGTGGAGAGGAATTATGGTAATAATACATTATGTTTAATTTGTTGGTTTGGGAAAATTGTTGTTGGGAATTAGGTATTCCCGTTTGTGATTGTAATCATATACAATTTATTTTCTTAGAGTAGTGCTAAAATACCTGCATGAGTTAATTTTTGAACTATATTAACCTGAAAGCAATTGTGGATGCTATTCTTAGTTTAGTAATAAAATACATACCTGATTGAATATTATTTGTATGACGCATATAAATGAATATAACTTTTTGTGTTAAGGAAAAACAACAAATTGTTGAATGTGAAACTGTCGGAAGATATACATGATTATGCTGATTTCATGGTAAAATGCACCCTATCTGATCCAGTGTGTGCGGAAAGCAGATTCAGATGTGACTGAGCATAAAGATAAGACGAGATCACATTTTGGAGGGATTGCTAACGGAATTGGGAAGAAGTTCGAGAAAGAAAATTTGTGGCTAAAAAATGAAGTTAATCGTGGCATACACCCTCTTTCTCAAAGAATGATGAAGACATTCTCCCGTGTAACTTGGAGATGAATGCTTACCTTCACCAAGGAAATTTATGTGACCATTTGCCTGGATCACACTGCAACATATTGTTGCGAATATGGAATTTGGCCTCCATATCCGCTTGTAAATATTCCCCTATTTTCTCCAATACTCCCCAACTTTCCCCAATCCCCCATTCCCTAGTCCCATTGCATGTAAATAACAATCAGTAGAGCCGACCTTCCCCTTATTCCCCCATTAAATGTCGTGCCCAGGTCCACCGCACCACACGTAGACAACTTTCGGACATCTTCCTAGTTATTCTTATTCTATGTCAGTTAAGGCCTCGTCTCCATTAATTATGACTCTTCGTTGCACCAGAATGTGATTATATGGCATCAGTAGTGAGTTTAGGACCTTTCCCATACCTCCTTCCATCTTCTTCCCCAACAATTACAACAACAACAGAGGAGATGGCGGCGGAGCGGGGGAGGATGCGTCCTCACACCGGCTCGATTAGCTCCAGACCATGCGCTCCACGGGGTTACCACGAAGGGGCTCCTTGTCAGCTCCTCGTCAAGGGCGGAGCCTGGTAAACCCCCCGCACGCACCCAATGAGAAGCAACGTGCCGATTCCACGAGGCGGAGCTAACGAGCCGAGGGCGTGTCACTCCCCGCCGGATATACGCGGCCACGCGCCGGATGTGACGAGAGATGCGCACCCAGCTTGGAGAAGGAAAGCCACCTGCGAGCGCTGAGTCAGATGCGCCCCTAGCTGGAGAAAGAACGTTGCCTACGACCGCTGAGAGGAAGAGAACCCGCCTGTGAAAGAACGTTACCACCTCGAGCGCTGTGCAACCTTCCGCATCTTTGGACCGGACCGGACCGTACTGTACCCTGCCCCGAGCCCAGGAGGACCTGGAGCCATCGATCCTGCCTTTCCTAGCCATCAAACCCCCGTGTGAGTCAGCCGTTGTCCCGTGTGTCTGTCGTCTGTCCGGGGTTAATATAAGAGTGTGTCTAAGTGCCTGTCTTCCTGTAATATACCTCTAGCCCCTGTAATCTAACCTTTTCCGTACGAATATACTTGAGAATCGAAACATTGGTGTCGTATTGTGTTATTGTAATCCAGCCGGGTGTCTTCTTTTTCTTATTGAGCCAGCGTGGCGCGGCTTCGTCAACGTCGAGTATAATCGGTAACTTGTGCAGACGTGGTCATACCAAAACCGCTCGGTAAACTAACATCTAAGCCACGTCTGTAACAATTGTTGTCGAGGAGTGAGATTCGGACCCGGGACTAAATTAGTTAGGCCCAAATTTTGGGAGGGAAAATCGATTCGGAGCGCGTACTGCGCTCGACAAAATCGATCCGGAGCGCGGTCCCGCGGTTACTGCGCTCGACGAAATTATAACAGCAAAATTTGGATTTGTGTTACGAAACTCGAATTTTGAAAGTCGCGCTATGGCGGATCAAGACGGCTGGGGTCCGGTAGGGGAGAGTGAAGCAGGGTCGGTCCAGGACCAAATTGAGACACGTGAGGAGAGCGAAACAGCGGGGGTAGCAGACGCGCGAAATGGCGCCTCGCACATAGCTACGGTGGCCGCACCCGCTGCACAAGTGGGAGGGATGGCCCAGATGCAGGTCCTCATGGAGCAATTTATGGCGCAAATGCAGGCGTCCCTCAAACTGCAGAGTAACCAATTGGGGGTAATGGGGAACCGGATGGAGGCTCAGAGTGAGCAAATGGGGGTAATGAGGGACGAAGCGAGGGCTCAGAGTGAGCAATTGGGGGTAATGAGGGACGAAGCGAGGGGTACCAGTGAGGGGTTAGACAATAATTTTGAGGAGTTAGACAAGAAATTTGGGAAGATAGACAATAATTTTGAGGGGTTAGACAACGGGATAAAAGAAGTGAAAAATGGGTTAATGGGGGTAGAAAATAGAATGGCTGCCCAGGAGAATCAGATAGAGGGAGTGAAAAATGGGTTAGAGGGGTTAGAAAACAGTATGGAAGGCAAATTGAGGGACATGAGGGACCAAGCGGAAAGGGAAGTTAAACAAATGGAGCAGCAGATAGAGGGGGTCAGAATGGGGGTAGAAACCAAACTGGATGCTCACAGGGAGGAAATGGAGCAGATGAGGGTGGCATCTGGGCAGGAGATGCAAGTGATGGGAGAGGAGATCAGAAGAGGAGTGAGTGAGGAGGTCGGAGGAGTGCGCGAGGAGGTGAGGCACTGTAAGGAGCGCATGGAGAAAGAGGTGAGAAAGGGGACTGTAAAATTGCAAGGTGGTATAGAGGAGTTGACGCTGGGAGTAGAACAACTGACAGTGGGACAAAAGGAGTTGGGGGACCAGGTAAAGAAGAACACAGCGGTAATAGAGGGTTTAAAATCGACACAGAAGGAGATGAAAAAGGACGTAGGGGTAATTAAAAAAGAGTGTCAGACGGTACATGAGGACCTGACGAGGAAAATGGACAAGGTGGTAGAGGTAATGGAGGTTAAAGAGCGGGAGGTGCGGGAGCACATAGAAAAAAATAAAGTGGAGTTAGAGGAAGAACTTAAAGGGGCGCACGAAGAGATGAAGGGGATGAAGCAAAAATTAGAAGAAGTGGAAGAAGGGGTGAGCGAAATTAAGAAGCGACGGAGAGAGGATAAGAAAGAGATAAAGGAGGAAGTAAAAGAATTGGTCCAAAGTCTGTGTTCGGATCGTGATGATGTGCTCATTAACCGGATGAGGGATTCGCAGGTGATGGAGGAGAAGCGAAGAGAAAGAGGACCCGGTGTAAGTGGTGACCAATATGGTCGTGCGTATGATGCGCCAGGTGATTTAATAAGCTTGGGGGTCGAGATAGACCCGGATGTTCGTGAGAGGCCAAGAGTGAGGTGTATGGCTGGTCCGGAGGGTATGGAACGAGAGGTGCAAGGTGTGGGTGAGCAAGGTTGTGGTGGTGGTGGTATGGAATGGGTAGCGGGTTGCGGAGGTGTGACCCATGCATCAACACCAACAGGGGTAGTTGTTGGAGGGACCGGGGAGGCACGAGAGCCCCTTGGGGGTAGTGTACTGTGGGGGCCCGGCCGGTTCGGCCCCGCGCTGACCCCGCAAGGGGCGACGCACGGGGTCCGGCAGGCGGGCAACGACTCACATATGAGGTGGTCCCACAAGGTCCCACTCGCGCCGTATGACGGCAAGAGTGATCTACGCGCGTACCTGGCGCAGTTCGACTGTGTGTGTAAGGGCAACGGTTGGGGTGAGGACGAAGGTGGAGTACACCTGGTGGCCGCATTGCGCGGCGCGGCGGCGGAGGTGCTGACGGCATTACCAGCGGGTGCTCTCACCCTGCCAGCCCTCCGCGACGCCCTAATTAATCGATTTGGAATAGAACAGCAGAGCGAGCTTGTTAAAGCTCAGCTCGCGCTGCGAAAGCGCAAGCCCCAGGAAGCCATCGGGGAACTTGCCCACGACATTCGCCGCGCAGTGGGGATCGCACATGCTAGCATGGCAGCGGATTCCCGGGAAAGCCTGGCGCTGGACCATTTTATCCAGGCCCTCCCGGATATTGAGCTCCGGCAACAGCTCGCCATGTGGCGCCCGCAGACTCTGAGCCAGGCGGCTGACGCTGCGGCCCGTTGGGAAGCAGCGAGGCCCCTGGCCCGGGCGGGCGAGCGTCTCGCAATGGCGGTCCGCCAGATGGGACCCCCGATGGAGGGCGGACCCCTTAGGGGGCCCGCCCCCGACGTGGGTCCTGACCTGGCGGGCATGGTCCGGAGGCTGGTGGACCAGCGCCTGGCAGGACCTGGACCATGGCAGGCGGCCCCGGAGGTGGCCCGCGGTGGACCACGAGCGGGTAATCCAATTCGGACCTACAGGGGGGGGAATTTGGAATTCCGGAGGCAAGCACCTTACCAGGTGAGGTGCTATACCTGCAACCGCCTGGGTCACCTGGCGCGGCACTGTCGAAACGCGCGCCGGGATGATCCCCGGCAGTTGAGGTCCTCAACTCCGCCCAGGGGGGAGCGGGTTAGCCGACCCCAGACACCCCCCCGCCAGACCCCGGGAAACTAGAAGGTGTCGGGCACGTAGGGCGGTGTTCGGCAGCAGAGGATGGAGGAGAGCCCTCATTGACGCGACAGGTCATTTATTGTGGCCAAATTGGAACCGGTAGCCTGACAATTAGATGCAAAATTGCCGGCGTGGGGGTAGACGCCGTAGTGGACACAGGAGCTAGCGCCACGATCATCAGCCCTGTGGTCCTTGATTCGAGCGCAGGTGGCTGGGATAAGATCCAGCGCCTGCAAAATTATAGTTTGCAGCTTGCTACCGGGGTAACGGCCCCGATCATAGGGCGTGGTTCTGTGACCCTCAAGTTAGGGTCGGTAAGGAGGGAGATAGATGTTTGGGTGGCGGAGGTGTGCGACCCATGTTTAATAGGGTTGGACCTGTTGACTGCCAGCGGTTGTAAAATCGACTTGTGCCGGGGGATCCTGCAGGTGGGAGTAGAAGAGCTGCCGTTAGGGGGAGTGAGCACGGCCGAGAGAGCGGAGCTGGAGGCTTCCGAGGCCGTGACCATCCCCCCAAGGGCCGAGGCGATAGTGCCGGCCCGATGGGCAGCTCGCCCAACATGGCAGGAGTCCTGCGGCCTGGTCGAACCGGTGGCAGCGCAGTCCATACCGGGTTTAATCGTGGGCCGCACCCTTGTAAAAACGGACGGACCGGTAGTGGCCGTCCGAGTAATAAATATGAGTACAGAACCACGCACTATAGTAAGGGGCACGAGGGTAGCTGGCTGCACCCCCGTTGAGGAAGTCGCGACAGTGAGGGCCGAGAACGTCCAGCCGAGCCGACCCCGGGGGGAGCCTTCAATAACAAGTAGGAATTGGCCCGATCCCATTTGCGAGATGGTAAATCGTAGCAGCGTAGAGTTGGGAGGTACCCAGAGGGAGGCCTTACACAAACTGGTTGGGTCCCATTTGGACCTCTTCTCCCTGTCCACCGAGGATATTGGACGTACGGGCCTGGTGAAACATCAGATCCACACCGGTGAGGCCCGGCCTATTCGTCAGGCCGCCCGACGGCTCCCTTGGAGCAAGAGGGCGGAAGCTGACGAGCAGGTTGCAAAAATGCTCGACGCAGGTGTGATCGAGCCCTCGGGAAGTCCTTGGATGTCACCTGTTGTGCTGGTCAAAAAGAAGGATGGGACCACGCGGTTCTGCGTGGACTATCGCCAGCTAAACAACGTGACACTCAAGGACTCATATCCCCTGCCAAGGATTGATGACACCCTCGATGCTGTTGCGGGCTCAAATTGGTTCACAACTTTGGACCTCAAGAGTGGGTATTGGCAGGTGGAGATGGATAGGGCAGGGAAGGAGAAAACGGCATTTTCCACAGGTAAGGGACTGTATCAGTTTACTGTGATGCCGTTTGGTTTGTGTAACGCCCCCGCCACCTTTGAGAGATTGATGGAGCATGTACTAGGCGGCATGCCATGGCAATCATGCCTGGTGTACCTGGATGACGTCCTGGTACATGCCCAAACGTTCCCCCAGGCACTAGCTAATTTGGACCAGGTGTTCGGGTGCCTCAGACAGGCAGGGTTGAAGCTGAACCCGAGTAAGTGCACTTTGTTTGCAAGAGAGGTGGCCTATCTAGGTCACGTGATTGGCCGCGAGGGGGTAAAAACAGACCCAGACAAAATTAAAGCGGTAGAGGAGTGGCCCGCACCACGTACCATCAAAGAGGTGCGGGGATTTTTGGGACTCTGCTCCTACTACCGGCGCTTTGTGGCGAAATTTGCGGAGTTGGCCCGTCCCCTCCACCGGCTTACGGAGAAGGGGACGCGATTTAATTGGACACGGGAGTGCCACGAGGCCTTCCAAAAATTGAAGGGGTGTCTAACATCCGCACCCCTTCTAGCTTACCCCACTGGTGACGGGACATTTACCCTGGACACGGATGCGAGCCAGGAAGGATTGGGCGCAGTTTTGTCTCAGACACAGGAGGGCGTGGAGAGAGTGATTGGTTATTATAGTCGGGCCTTAAGTAGGCCCGAGAGAAATTATTGCGTCACTCGCAAAGAGTTATTGGCTATGCTGGCTGCCATGAACCATTTCCACCCGTACTTGTACGGGCGGAAATTTTTGGTTAGAACTGACCATTCCTCCTTGCAATGGCTCCTTCGGTTCAAGGAACCGGAGGGCCAAATTGCAAGGTGGTTGGAAAAGTTGCAGCAGTACGATTTTGATGTGGCCCATAGGGCCGGGAAGGCCCATGGTAATGCGGACGCACTCTCTCGGCGTCCTTGTCTGGGGGAAAACTGTAAATTTTGTGCGAGACACGAGGAGAGGGAGCAATTGGGCGATTCCGCCCCGATTCTCGTCGTCCGGGCAACCCGGGTGAGAGGGCCAATTTTGCCACTAACCGCGGACGAGGAATTTGGAGAGTTGGCTTGGAGCACGGCCCAGCAGGAGGATCCTGTTCTGGGGCCGGTGTTCCAATGGGTCAAATTGGGGCAAAGACCAAAGGGGGAAGAGGTCACCCCCCTCGGGGCACAAACAAAGGCATATTGGGCTCAGTGGCAGACCCTGGAATTGAAAGGCAACATCTTGTATCGCAAGTGGGTGGAGGTTCCCTCTGATCGAACTTCCTGGCTGGTGATAGTCCCTGACAAATTCAAGAACGTCATATTGCAACAGGTGCATGGTACCCGCTCCGGCGGCCATTTGGGCAGGACAAAGACAATATCTCGGGTCCGCCGGAGGTTCTATTGGGTGAATATGGGGCGCGACATACAGGACTGGTGTCGGAGATGCGACGCCTGTTCTGCCAAAAAGGGACCAGCACGGAGGATGAGGGCCCCCCTTCAATTACATCAGGTGGGGGCCCCCCTTGAGCGGGTGGCTATGGATATTCTAGGACCGCTGCCCCGCACCCGCCAAGGTAATAAGTATATCCTCGTTGTAATGGACTATTTCACCAAATGGCCGGAGGCCTACGCCCTCCCCAACCAAGAAGCAGGGGTGGTAGCGCAGGCCTTCGTGGAAGGATTTGTGTGCCGGCATGGGATTCCACAGGAGTTGCACACCGACCAGGGACGAAATTTTGAGAGCAAATTGCTAAAAGATGTGTGCAGTCTCCTGTCAATTCGGAAAACCAGAACAACGCCTTTAAGACCTCAATCTGACGGGATGGTGGAAAGATTCAATCGAACTCTAATCCAACAACTGGCACTGTTCACCACCACCCGTCAGGATGACTGGGACGAACATCTCCCTTACTTGCTCATGGCCTACCGAACCAGCCAGCACGGGGCCACCGCATGCAGTCCAGCGTTGCTTATGTATGGGCGGGAGTTACGGGCTCCCGCCGACTTGCTATGCGGTCCCGTGCCAGACACAGTGGTTAACCCGCCGAGGGAGGGGTACGCACGTCACCTAGAGGAAGGCATGGAGCTAGTCCATGCCTTCGCCCGCCGCCAACTCCATCTGGCGGGGGAAAAGATGAAGCGCAGGTACGACGACCGGAGCCAGGGGAGTCAATACGCTCCGGGGATGAAGATTTGGTTCTTTAATCCCCGGAGGCGGAAGGGAAGGTGCCCAAAACTCACCTCCCCCTGGCAAGGCCCAGGAGTCGTCCTGTCGCAAATCTGTGACGTGGTCTTTAAGATCAAAATGGGGCCACGAGCCCTCCCTCGGATCGTCCACGCCGACCGGATAAGACCTTACACCGGCGAGCAGGCGCCCCCGTGGATTGCCTCGGCTTTAGATGCCGAGGCGGGACCCAGTACCTCTGAATAAGGGGGGCTTATTAGTGCCAGAGGACTGGGGGATTGAGGAGCGATAGGCCCGGTGGGAGAGGGTGGCATCCCTGCCACCCTTCCCATGGTGGGGCAAAGGAGCAATAGTTTATGGGGTGTATGGCAGTGAAAACTAGCCCGGGTGGGTTAGGATATTGTGTGTAGGGATCTAGAAGATGACATTAGGTAACGTTAAGATTAGTTAGTGACTGATACCTGTAGTGGGGACGCAGGTAGATTAGTATGGATGATAATGACGTGGGAGCGCAATAGTTTAAAGGGACGACTGGGAAGCGCAAGTTTCAGAAGGGAGTAGTTAGCTGAGATGATGCCGTGTTTGTGAGAATTGAACAGGTGTGATTGCACAGGTGTGCAACTGGACAGGTGTGTGGAGCAGTGTATGAGTAGTGAGTGTGTGGATCAGCGCGAATGCGCTTGGGGAGAGAAGGGTGCAGGTGGCACCAGGTGTGAGAGCACAGGTGTGCAGGTACAGGTGCGTGGAGAGAGTTGGAGTGAGTGGTACGGAGTGGTGTGCATGGTGCGAAGGTGTGGATGGGGGAAGAGTGGACCCCTTTCACGAGCACCCGGGGCGGGTAGTGTAAGTGTTAGGTAGAGGGTGCAGGTAAATTGTGGTTGGATATTGGCATTTGTGGTGCGGTTGCAGAATGGTGTTGTGAATGGGTGCATTAGTGTTGTGGAAATGGCTGGGCGTGTAGCCTGTTAGTGTGTGTAGTTGGTTGGGCACTCCACCACTGTGAGGATGTCGGCCAGGTGAGGCCGCAGGTGGGCTCTGGGAGCCGGTAGTTGTGAGTGGGTGCCTGAGGATCCCGGGTGTGGATCGGGCAGCCCAGTGCCAGAGAGGGCACGGAGTGGGGAGAGAGCCAGAGGGCCTTCCCCTGGTAGTTAGGTTAGGGTAAGGAGCAGGTAAGCTCGGAGGCAACTGCAGTGGTGGAGGTGTGCAGGTGGGTAGACCCACTGGGAGAGGTACACGTCGCAGCCCAGAAATTGTACGAGGGCACCGGGAGATGAATCGGGGGAGTGAGACCCCAAATTGAAGAGCACCACAGTTTGGCCAATGGGAATTGGTTTTTAGAACCCATAGTGTAAGAGGGCCAATGGTTTGGCCGGAGAAAGACCCCGGGTAGTGTAAAGTTGTTAAAGTCATTTAGGAGATAGTTAGGATTGATGAACCTGTCGCACCATACGCAGCCACTTACCTGTGGTGATGATGATGACTCCACACCTGTGTTTTCTTTGTTTTGTGCAGGAAATGAGATTGCTGTGAGGATTTGTGAGACGCATCACGACGTGGATGAGACATTGGGGTGATTCCATCTCTCCCTCCCTAGGAGGGACTGATGATGAATTGGTAATGGCAAATTTTGATGTTGAGTTGAAAATGGCAAATTTTGATGAGAGTTGAAAATGGCAAATTTGATTGGTTAGGAGGGAGAGAAGACGAATTTGGTTTATGGGAGGAACGGGGAAGACAGTAGGGACGTTTGTTGATTTGTAAAGTAGATGTTTATGGGTAGTGTTGTGTTTTGTGGATACAGTAAGGGGTAAGGGAGGGGCAATGTAGGTTACCTGGTGGGGGGGGGGGGCGTACGATAGGAACGTACCTGTCTCACCTGGTTCCCATGTGCCCCCAGTGTGCATCACCTTACATTGCGTGCACTTTTGCGCCCTTACCACCTTACTCACTTGTTTCTTCTTTTGTCTCCCACCTCCGAGGATCTGGCTTTGGGGTAGAGAGAGAGGAGAGAGAGGTGCTGGCTGCGCAGTTGTGGGCCTGCACTTTCGCTGTTTGCTGCCGGGATCGATACACCATATGGACCGCAATGTTTGTGGCCACCCACAATGGACCGCAGTTCGTTTGCGGCCAAGCACCACCCGGGGATGGACCTATGGGTCAACGTGGCACCTATGCCATAAAGGTGAACCACTGTTAATTAACACCACTGAAGGCCACACGAAGAGCAAGAGACACCTGCAGGGTTAGGGGTTGTCGCATTTATTTTTAATCATTGAACAATGGTGACTGCACCGATTGGTGGTGGGGTGGTGCTTTTGATGCTGGGAAAGGGTGCTCTGCACGTTATTAAAGGCCGTCGGCCACAGAGCACTCGTGGGTTGGTGTATCGATGTTGGCAAGCGCGCTCTCTCTCTATGCATAACATCTGCATGTGTTCCTCCAAAAACAGGTCCTGGATCGTAGTGTAAATAGCAGCGTAGTCTTGTAAATAATGCTCCCTACCGGCTGTATGTTTAGTTTGAGAATTCTTTCCGGATTCGGTTATCCTGTGGGTGTGTTTCTGTGAGGAGAAGGGTGCAACGTCGCAGGGGGACATATTTACTCATTTGTGAATATCTGTAAAACTGTCGCACTCAGGGTAGAGTTAATAGTAGAGGGAACTACATTGCGTGCCACACTAAAGTAGGTAAAAATTTATCGGGTCGGGACACCCCGAGGGTAGAGAAGGGTGCAATGTTGCGAATATGGAATTTGGCCTCCATATCCGCTTGTAAATATTCCCCTATTTTCTCCAATACTCCCCAACTTTCCCCAATCCCCCATTCCCTAGTCCCATTGCATGTAAATAACAATCAGTAGAGCCGACCTTCCCCTTATTCCCCCATTAAATGTCGTGCCCAGGTCCACCGCACCACACGTAGACAACTTTCGGACATCTTCCTAGTTATTCTTATTCTATGTCAGTTAAGGCCTCGTCTCCATTAATTATGACTCTTCGTTGCACCAGAATGTGATTATATGGCATCAGTAGTGAGTTTAGGACCTTTCCCATACCTCCTTCCATCTTCTTCCCCAACAATTACAACAACAACAGAGGAGATGGCGGCGGAGCGGGGGAGGATGCGTCCTCACACCGGCTCGATTAGCTCCAGACCATGCGCTCCACGGGGTTACCACGAAGGGGCTCCTTGTCAGCTCCTCGTCAAGGGCGGAGCCTGGTAAACCCCCCGCACGCACCCAATGAGAAGCAACGTGCCGATTCCACGAGGCGGAGCTAACGAGCCGAGGGCGTGTCACTCCCCGCCGGATATACGCGGCCACGCGCCGGATGTGACGAGAGATGCGCACCCAGCTTGGAGAAGGAAAGCCACCTGCGAGCGCTGAGTCAGATGCGCCCCTAGCTGGAGAAAGAACGTTGCCTACGACCGCTGAGAGGAAGAGAACCCGCCTGTGAAAGAACGTTACCACCTCGAGCGCTGTGCAACCTTCCGCATCTTTGGACCGGACCGGACCGTACTGTACCCTGCCCCGAGCCCAGGAGGACCTGGAGCCATCGATCCTGCCTTTCCTAGCCATCAAACCCCCGTGTGAGTCAGCCGTTGTCCCGTGTGTCTGTCGTCTGTCCGGGGTTAATATAAGAGTGTGTCTAAGTGCCTGTCTTCCTGTAATATACCTCTAGCCCCTGTAATCTAACCTTTTCCGTACGAATATACTTGAGAATCGAAACATTGGTGTCGTATTGTGTTATTGTAATCCAGCCGGGTGTCTTCTTTTTCTTATTGAGCCAGCGTGGCGCGGCTTCGTCAACGTCGAGTATAATCGGTAACTTGTGCAGACGTGGTCATACCAAAACCGCTCGGTAAACTAACATCTAAGCCACGTCTGTAACAATATGAAAGAAAGGCGATCACTTACTCTTGTTCGAAGACTTCGAACATTCACCACATCAGAAGTTGCAGGACAACGACATTTTACCTGCAACCTCTGTGAAATGCGGGGACATATGTTATTACTTCACCAACGTCCGGGGAACCAGCATGGAGCTGCAAAAACGGCTGTGCCCTTGTCACAACAGCTGTGCACGATTCTGCTGGTTGCTCCTGGTAAGGACCATGAATGACCTGAACACCATGGTCCCAACATCAGTGTGGATGCATCCGGCATCCCTGTTCCACATCTTGCTGGCCAATCAACGTCACACCAATACTTGCTGCCCACTCACAATGAGGGAGGAGGCAAGTCGACTACAACTGGGTGAAGGCCTTGTTCAAGGAATCATTATGGTTCACAGCAAAAAAGTGGCAAGAATGCTACATGGAGAGAAGGGTCAGTCTATGACTCCGCAGCGTTACCACAACAGCGAAATCCTACACGAAGTAGTGCAGGAGCTATGAAGACATTAGGAGAAAATGTTTCATACCTGGATTCAAACACAAGTGATCAGCCCTTCCTTTCAAACAAAGTCAACATTTGTGTGGAGGCAAACGTTTTTTGCCAGATGGTGCAGATGCTTTACAAAACTTGAAAATGAAGTGAAATTGTTGTATCTTGGTGATGGTGAAGTGTTGTTTTGAAAATATATTTGTGATGCAAATGCAATAGATTGAACAATATGGAAGGAGTCAATGACCAACGAAATGTTTTGTGATTCTTGCAGGATGACGGTGTATGCCTAAGGGAATTTGATTACCAAAGTGATTGATTATTTACTTATACTTGTAATGATGTTTACTAGTAGTGATTGATTGTTTACTTATATTGATGTTTAGATTAATGGTTAATATAAACAAAAACAAAAAGATGAGGGAATTGTGGAAGTGTAACTCAGTGTAACGTATTGATTGGCCCTGGTAACTCATTGATTAAATCTGGTAACGAAGCAGAATGTGCATGAACATGATAATCTCTTGAAACACCTGGTCAAGGCCCCAGGCTAGAGCACCCTCCTACTGTGTAAATGGAAATCACAGCAGGAGGGGAGCGAGTTGATGCCAGGACTTGGTGCAATGCATGACCTCGGGGCATCAGCGGAGAAAGGATTAACGTTTCAGCGGACAGAGGATTAAGTCCAGTTTGTCCATATAAACTAGAGCAAACGTGGAGTCGACAGTACTTGCTACGAGAAGCGCTGACCGAACGGGAGTGTCGGAGGAACATCGGATGAACGAGAAGGACCAGCGAAAAGAGTTAACCTGATCCATTATATTATGCGGTATCATTTTGGTAATTGGAATGAAGTAAATACAGTTAATAAACCAGACCTTTTGTAAACTTGTGTCCGGTCATTGGAGTCCTGTGAGTCATACACAAAATTCTTCTACAGTGCGAAGGAGTGAATGGGGGAAGGATGGACCCCTTCACGAATACCCAGGGAGGGTAGTTTAAAAGTAGGTAGAGGGAGTAGGTAAATTGGTTGGATATTGACATCTGTGGTGCAGGTAGGGGAAAGTAGTGTTTTGGGTTGTGTGCATGATTAAAGTGGAATGGCTGGGCGTGTGAGCCTGTTAGTGAGTATGGTTATTGAGGACATCGCCACTGGTAGTCTGTCGGTCAGGTGAGGCCGCAGGTAGGCTCTGGGAGCCAGGTAGAGTTGTGCAGAGTTCAGTGGGGCCCGAGGATCCAGAGGAAGGACCCGGGTTGCCCGATGCCAAGGTGGGCATAGAGGGGGGTAAGTGCCAGGGAGGGCCTTCCCCAGGTTAGGGTAGTGAGGAGCTAGGCAAGCTCGGGTGGCGACGTTCAGTGGCGGAGGTGCGCAGGTAAGTAGGACCTGCTGGGAGAGCCACACGACCCAGCCCGGAAATTGTGCGAGGGCACAGTATAGAAAAATCGGGGGGAGTGAGACCCCAAATTGGTGAGCACCACAGGGATGGTCAATGGGAATTGGTTTTTAGAACCACATAGGGTAATGATGGCCAATGGATTGGCAGGGCATGACCCCGGGTAGAGTAAAGTGTTAATGTCATTTAGAAGAATAGTTAGGAGGAAAATCTCTTCGCGCCATCCGCATCCACTCACCAGGGTGATAGGACTCCACACCAGGTTTTGCAAATGTTTGGAGTGTAAGATGCATCTTGACGTGGGTGAGACATTGTGTTTATTCCATCCCTTCCTTCTTGGGAGGGATTGGTAACTAATTAGGCATTAGGGGAGATATGGGAGACAAGACGGGTAGAGACGAATTGGTAAATTTGTAAATTGTGTAAATACGGGGAAGGGCAAGGGTAGTGTAGGCTGACATGTGGGGTGACGTACGAGTAGGGACGAGCTTTCTCAGCTCGCTCTCCCGCGCCCTTCATGGCGCATTGCCTTGTGATTACGTGTACCCTTGCGCCCTTGCACCCCGCTAATCTCTGCTTTGTCTTCCTTCCCCACTCATGGACCATGGTCTTTTGTCCGAGGGGAGTGTGCAGGTGCCCTGAATTGTGCGGCCGCACTCTTGCTGCCTGCACCTTGCTGCCTGCATGCCTGCCTGCACCGTTACACCCTATGGACCACACGTTCTGTGGCCTGGCACTTATGGACCACACGTTCTGTGGCCTGGCACTTATGGACCACATGTTCTGTGGCCTGGCACCTCTGCTGGGACCGGCCATTGTTGCCAGCGGTATCTGGCTTGCGGACCACTGTTTTAAGTGGCATCAATGCCCAGCAGTCGGACCAGCTGAGTTGGCCCTGCTGGCCATAAATAAAAAAGCGGACGCCGTTTGTGCCCTTTTTATTAAATTAACATCAAGCAAGAAGATCAAGCTAAGATACATCGGCCCAGCAGAGAAGCCCAGAAGACATCAATCATTTAAAAATGTTTGTTTTGTGCATTTTTGGTGCTTTTGTGCATTTTTTTGGTGCTGGTGTTTTATGGTGCATTTTGGTACATATGGGTGTATGGTGTATCGGTGCAGTGCATTGCCAATGGCATTTTCCTCTTATCAAAATCTCTATTCTTTTTCCCACAAAAGACAGGTCCTGGGTTGCAGTGTAAATAATCGAATAGTAGTGTCTTGTAAATAATGCTCCCACCGGCTTTATGTGTAGTTTGAGAACCATTCCGTAATTTGGTTAATTGTGGGCGTGAGTCAGTTAGGTAGGATGCAACGCAGCAGGGGGGACATATCTAGTGTTAAAACTGTCGCACTCAGGGTAGTAGGTTAAATGTAGAGGGAAACTACACCTAAGTGTCACACTAATTGTGAAAAGATAGTTCTATTGTTTCGGCTCAGAACGCGCCTAGGAAAAGGGGGGGTGCAGTGTTGCGGTTTTGAGAACCCACACTTGTAAATATGACATTATTAAAGGGTTAAAGGTTGCACCCCTAGTTAGGCCACAAGCAACACGGAGGTCACCATAGGACTTCAGTTATTTCATTAGTATGTGTATAGATAAGGCTATGTTTCCAATAGTTGAATCTGCGTTGTGTCAATGAAATAAGAAACAGGCCCCATTCTAGTCAGGTTCACGATGTCAATAAATTATATTTCGTTCAAAATCATGGTAGATTAGCAAACCTATACATTTTTGGAAAGGTTATAGCATAAGGAAACTAAAAATCAATGTTTACATTTGGAGAGATACCTGTATGGCGGCCATTTTGGATTTTCAAAATGGCCACTGTAAAATACATATTTTGTTCTATTTCTGCCTCTAATTACCCTAAAAACTTTTTAAAATATACTAAACCTATATTTTCAGGGACAAGGAATCCAATGAAAGTATCAAATTAGTGCTATGGGGAATGGTAAGACACGAATCAAAGGTTTTGAATTGCAAAATACTGTCTTTATATTCGCGATAAGTTGCATAATCAAATACATGTTATCATTTTGTACAGGCAGTTAATAACATCAAAATGTGTCACAATAATTCATATCACCAAACATACACAGGCAGTCAGCAAAATCATATTTACACATGCAGTCGGTATAACTTCACATCTACACAGGCAGTCAATGACAAAATATACACAGGCAGTCAATGGCATCAAACATACACGATTACAGAATATGCCATTTAGAGTTCGTCATCACTGTCCTGTGTGTCGTATCCGACAATATAGTCCGCATCGCTTTCACAGTCCGTTCCACACAAGCAAAGGGCGGTCAAATTGATTGGCAAATCGAATTGGTCGAATGGTCGATCGAATCGAATTCGATGAATCGAATCGAATCGAATCGATCGAATTGGTCGAATGGTTGATCGAAGCGATTGGTCGAATGGTCGAATGGTCGAATTGGTCGAATGGAATTGGTCGATTGGTCGAATTGGTCGAATTGGTCGAATCGAATTGGTCGGAATTGGCAAATGTAAACATTGATTTTCAGATTTTCCATGTAATAACGTTTCCAAAAATGTATAGGTTTGCTAATCTACCATGATTTTGAACGAAAAAACATAGTGAACCTGACTATTCCATTCATTTTGCCAGCCTCCCTCTCCAAGCGACGCCATTAAGCGTGCCCTCCTGTCTGTACCCCACGGCCCTCCCAATTTGGTACGCTCCTCGGCCAGCAGCAGCAGCCTTAGCTGCCCGTAAGTTCACTCAACGCCGCCATAAGCCACGAGGTGAGGCTCGGAAAAAGGGGGCGGAGCGCCAGAACGAATGTGTGGCCACGTCACCCAGCCATCAAAGGGGGGCCGGTAAGCAAGCACCAGCCAACCAGGGCTGAAGTGACATCGCCGACAGGCGTGGCTTTTGGGCTCGCGGAGCGATCGCTGCTTGGGATATAAAAGCGCGAACGCAAAGCCCTTTCACAGGACTTATACGGCAGCGCTCGTGAAAGAGGACTTATGGGAGAGAGCGCATTGAGAAGGACTTATATGGCAGCGCTCGTGAAAGAGGACTTATGGGAGAGAGCGCATTGAGAAGGACTTGTTGGAGGCGCGCTTGTTAAAGAGGACTGGTTGGAAATGCGCATTGAGAAGGACTTATGAGAAGCATTGGTGTTGAAAGAGCTTGTTGGAAGTGCGCTTGTGAAAGGACTCTTGTTGGAACCTTGTGCTAAAGCAGGACATTGGAGAGAGGGGGCGTTTGGCACGAGTGTGCACTTATTACATACGCCGCTAGGACACCAGCCTTCCCCCCCGTTATATAATTGTCCGTTCGCGTTCCACTACACGCGTAGCTGCCTGCCGGGTTTCGTCGTCCGTTGGACCGGAGCCTGGACCGGAGCCGGGCTGGAGCCTGGATGCGCTGGTGACCATCAACCACCTACAATCCCCGTGTGAGTGTGTATGTGAGACGGGCCCGTTTGTCCAGGGGTATTAAGAAGAAGACTGTTTAAGGCTGCCCTGTGTGCCTCTTCTTCCTCTTCCTATCCTGTACATTTCTTTTGTTTCCTCTTCTTTCTTGTAAATTGTTAATAAATTGCTTTGTTCTTCCTATTTTCTGGGTTTCCTCTCCATCCGATCGCATCCGTCTTTTCTCTCATTGGGTAAACGTGGCACGATCGGAACCGCCATAATCGGGTCTAGTCATTGTTAACGGCCCGAATCGTGGCTCGCTTCGCTCGGCGTGTCCACTAACGCCGTGGTTCGGGCGGGAGTTATTTCCCTGCTTCGCGGTCGGTGTTCGTAATTAGGTATTTGGACTAAGTTGACCAATAACCCTACCTAATACCGACCGGAAGGAGCGTATAACTTCCAGGACTCGCGTCGGCCAGATAAAAGGACAAGGGGATTAACACCCCCCCCCCCCCCTTGATAAGGGGAGAGCCGACTAACAATTGGTGTCAGGAGTGGGATTCAAACCCACGCCTCCAAGGGAAACTGCGATATATATATATATATATATATATATATATATATATATATACTGAAACGCAAAAGAAACTTACCACCTTTGAAACCTTTAAATATCAACAATAACACTGCGTGTAGTAAATGTGTAAACTTATTTGTGGACAATAGTGTCCTCACTGTCAGACAAAATGGTCACGGATGGTCACTTGAACCTTCAATGGTCACTTCATAGCACAGCTGTTGAACAGCCGTTTTGACTGTCAGTGATTAGCCAAGGGGTAGGGGATGATTTTAATGAGCTGCACGTGATGTCTTGATATTGGCTTTAAAAAGGCCAGTGCAAAATGGGCATTTCAATCAACATGCCACGATTGTCAAGGGATCAACGGCAGCGTGCCCTGGGCATGCTGCAAGGCGGACTGAGCTACCGTACAAACCAACAATTGCTAATTGAAACAATGGCATTTTATTGATGACATTTCAAGTTTTTGACCAAGATACACCATCTCATCAGTTTGTTCTACAGTACAGAACAGCACAGGGTGCAATGTCAGTCCCCTTTCAATAGCGTTTGTGGCAGGTAGCTCAGTCCGCCTTGCAGCATGCCCAGGGCACGCTGCCGTTGATCCCTTGACAATCGTGGCATGTTGATTGAAATGCCCATTTTGCACTGGCCTTTTTAAAGCCAATATCAAGACATCACGTGCAGCTCATTAAAATCATCTCGTACCCCTTGGCTAATCACTGACAGTCAAAACGGCTGTTCAACAGCTGTGCTATGAAGTGACCATTGAAGGTTCAAGTGACCATCCGTGACCGTTTTGTCTGACAGTGAGGACACTATTGTCCACAAATAAGTTCACACATTTACTACACGCAGTGTTATTGTTGATATTTAAAGGTTTCAAAGGTGGTAAGTTTCTTTTGCGTTTCAGTATATATATTGTTGCGAATATGGAATTTGGCCTCCATATCCGCTTGTAAATATTCCCCTATTTCCCCAATACTCCCCAACTATCCCCAATCCCCCATTCCCTAGTCCCATTGCCGGTAAATAACACTCTGTAGAACCGACCTTCCCCTTTTTCCCCCATTAAATGTCGTGCCCAGGTCCACCGCATCACACGTAGACAACTTTCGGACATCTTGCTAGTTATTCTTAGTCTATGTCAGTTAAGGACTCGTTTCCATTAATTATGACTCTTCGTTGCACCAGAATGTGATTATATGGCACCAGTAGTGAGTTTAGGACCTTTCCCATACCTCCTTCCATCTTCTTCCCCAAACAACAACAACAACAACAACTACAGCTACAACAACAACTACAACCACGGCGCGCGGGGGGGAGTGTGCGTCCTCCCACCAGCTCGGTTAGCCGCCATGACCATGCGCTCCACGGGGTTACCACGAAGGGGCTGGCTGTCAGCTCCTCGTCAAGGGCGGAGCCTGGTAAACCCCCCGCACGCACCCAATGAGAAGCAACGTGCCGATTCCACGAGGCGGAGCTAACGAGCCGAGGGCGTGTCACTCCCCGCCGGATATACGAAGCGACTCACCGGATGTGAGGTCAGATGCGCCCCCAGCTTGAAGAAGAGCAAGTCACTACCTCGAGCGCTGTGAGACCTCCCGCATCTCTGGACCGGACCGAGTCGATTCTGTCCCTGAGCCCAGGTGCACCTGGAGCCATCGATCCTGCCTTTCCTAGCCATCAATCCCCGTGTGAGTCAGCCTTTTGTCCCGTTTATCTGTCGTCTGTTGGGGTTAATATAAGATTGTGTCTAAGTGCTTGTCTTTCTATGCTGTACCTCTCGTCCCTGTAATCTGACCTTCCGAACGAATATAATCTCCTCCGGAGGTCTTGAGAACCGTATCCATGGTGTCGTGTCATTTTAATCCCAGCCGTGTGTCTTTTCCTTCATTGACCTAGCGTAGCGCGATTAGTCAACGTTCGGGTATAATCGGGTAACTTGTGCAGACGTGGTCATACCAAACCGCTCGGTAAATAACATCTAAGCCACGTCAGTAACAATTGGTGTCAGGAGTGGGATTCGGACCCGGGACTAAATTTATTAGGCCCAAATTTGTAGTAGAGTCGATTCGGAGCGCGTTTCCCGCGCGAAATTATAACGGCGAAATTTGAATTTGTTATACGGAAATAAAAACCCGAATTTTGAAAGTCGCGCTATGGCAGACCAAGACAGCTGGGGTCCGGTAGTGGAGAGTGAGGCAGGGTCGATCCAGGACCAAATTGAGGGACAAGAGGAGAGCGAAGCAGTGAGGGTAGCAGATTCGCAAAATAGCGTCGTCACGCACGAGGTAACGGGCGCGCGAAATGGCGCCTCGCACATAGCTACGGCGGCCGCACCCGCTGCACAAGTGGGAGGGATGGCCCAAATGCAGGCCCTCATGGAGCAATTTATGGCGCAAATGCAGGCGTCCCTCAACCTGCAGAAGGACGATATGAGGGCTAATAGTGAGCAAATGAGGGCTGATAGTGAGCGATTGGGTGAGCGATTGGAGGGCCAAATGGGGGTAATGGGGAACCGGATGGATGCTCAGAGTGAGCAATTGGGGGTAATGAGGGACGAAGCGAGGGGTACCAGTGAGGGGTTAGACAATAATTTTAAGGGATTAGACAAGAAATTTGGGAAGTTAGACAATAATTTTGAGGAGTTAGACAAGAAATTTGGGAAGTTAGACAATAATTTTGAGGAGTTAGACAAGAAATTTGGGAGGTTAGACAATAATTTTGAGGGGTTAGACAACGGGATAAAAGAGGTGAGAAATGGGTTAACGGGGGTAGAAAACAGAATGGCCGCTCAAGAGAATCAAATGGAAGGGATGCAAAAAGGGTTAGAGGGGTTAGAAAACACCATGGAAGGCAAATTGAGGGACATGAGGGACCAAGCGGAAAGGGAAGTTAGCCAAATGGGGCAGCAGATAGAGGGGGTCAGAATGGGGGTAGAAACCAAACTGGATGCTCACAGGGAGGAAATGGAGCAGATGAGGGTGGCATCTGGGCAGGAGATGCAAGTGATGGGAGAGGAGATCAGAAGAGGTGTGAGTGAGGAGGTCGGAGGAGTGCGCGAGGAGGTGAGGCACTGTAAGGAGCGCATGGAGAAGGAGGTGAGAAAGGGGACTGTAAAATTGCAAAGTGGTATAGAGGAGTTGACGCTGGGAGTAGAACAACTGACAGTGGGACAAAAGGAGTTGGGGGACCAGGTAAAGAAGAACACAGCGGTAATAGAGGGTTTAAAATCGACACAGAAGGAGATGAAAAAGGACGTAGGGGTAATTAAAAAAGAGTGTCAGACGGTACATGAGGACCTGACGAGGAAAATGGACAAGGTGGTAGAGGTGATGGAGGTTAAAGAGCGGGAGGTGCGGGAGCACATAGAAAAAAATAAAGTGGAGTTAGAGGAAGAACTTAAAGGGGCGCACGAAGAGATGAAGGAGATGAAGCAAAAATTAGAAGAAGTGGAAGAAGGGGTGAGCGAAATTAAGAAGCGACGGAGAGAGGATAAGAAAGAGATAAAGGAGGAAGTAAAAGAATTGGTCCAAAGTCTGTGTTCGGATCGTGATGATGTGCTCATTAACCGGATGAGGGATTCGCAGGTGATGGAGGAGAAGCGAAGAGAAAGAGGACCCGGTGTAAGTGGTGACCAATATGGTCGTGCGTATGATGCGCCAGGTGATTTAATAAGCTTGGGGGTCGAGATAGACCCGGATGTTCGTGAGAGGCCACGAGTGAGGTGTATGGCTGGTCCGGAGGGTATGGAACGAGAGGTGCGAGGTGTGGGTGAGCAAGGTTGTGGTGGTATGGAATGGGTAGCGGGTTGCGGAGGTGTGACCCATGCATCGACACCAACAGGGGTAGTTGTTGGAGGGACCGGGGAGGCACGAGAGCCCCTTGGGGGTAATGTACTGTGGGGGCCCGGCCGGTTCGGCCCCGCGCTGACCCCGCAAGGGGCGACGCACGGGGTCCGGCAGGCGGGCAACGACTCGCAAACGAGATGGTCCCACAAGGTCCCACTCGCGCCGTATGACGGCAAGAGTGATCTACGCGCGTACCTGGCGCAGTTCGACTGTGTGTGTAAGGGCAACGGTTGGGGTGAGGACGAAGGTGGAGTACACCTGGTGGCCGCATTGCGCGGCGCGGCGGCGGAGGTGCTGACGGCATTACCAGCGGGTGCTCTCACCCTGCCAGCCCTCCGCGACGCCCTAATTAATCGATTCGGCATAGAACAGCAGAGCGAGCTTGTTAAAGCTCAGCTCGCGCTGCGAAAGCGCAAGCCCCAGGAAGCCATCGGGGAACTTGCCCACGACATTCGCCGCGCAGTGGGGATCGCACATGCTAGCATGGCAGCGGATTCCCGGGAAAGCCTGGCGCTGGACCATTTTATCCAGGCCCTCCCGGACATTGAGCTCCGGCAACAGCTCGCCATGTGGCGCCCGCAGACTCTGAGCCAGGCGGCTGACGCTGCGGCCCGTTGGGAAGCAGCGAGGCCCCTGGCCCGGGGGGGCGAGCGTCTCGCAATGGCGGTCCGGCAGGTGGGACCCCCGATGGAGGGCGGACCCCTTAGGGGGCCCGCCCACGACGTGGGTCCTGACCTGGCGGGCATGGTCCGGAGGCTGGTGGACCAGCGCCTGGCAGGACCTGGACCATGGCAGGCGGCCCCGGAGGTGGCCCGCGGTGGACCACGAGCGGGTAATCCAATTCGGACCTACAGGGGGGGGAATTTGGAATTCCGGAGGCAAGCACCTTATCAGGTGAGGTGCTATACCTGCAACCGCCTGGGTCACCTGGCGCGGCACTGTCGAAACGCGCGCCGGGATGATCCCCGGCAGTTGAGGTCCTCAACTCCGCCCAGGGGGGAGCGGGTTAGCCGACCCCAGACACCCCCCCGCCAGACCCCGGGAAACTAGAAGGTGTCGGGCACGTAGGGCGGTGTTCGGCAGCAGAGGATGGAGGAGAGCCCTCATTGACGCGACAGGTCATTTATTGTGGCCAAATTGGAACCGGTAGCCTGACAATTAGATGCAAAATTGCCGGCGTGGGGGTAGACGCCGTAGTGGACACAGGAGCTAGCGCCACGATCATCAGCCCTGTGGTCCTTGATTCGAGCGCAGGTGGCTGGGATAAGATCCAGCGCCTGCAAAATTATAGTTTGCAGCTTGCTACCGGGGTAACGGCCCCGATCATAGGGCGTGGTTCTGTGACCCTCAAGTTAGGGTCGGTAAGGAGGGAGATAGATGTTTGGGTGGCGGAGGTGTGCGACCCATGTTTAATAGGGTTGGACCTGTTGACTGCCAGCGGTTGTAAAATCGACTTGTGCCGGGGGATCCTGCAGGTGGGAGTAGAAGAGCTGCCGTTAGGGGGAGTGAGCACGGCCGAGAGAGCGGAGCTGGAGGCTTCCGAGGCCGTGACCATCCCCCCAAGGGCCGAGGCGATAGTGCCGGCCCGGTGGGCAGCTCGCCCAACATGGCAGGAGTCCTGCGGCCTGGTCGAACCGGTGGCAGCGCAGTCCATACCGGGTTTAATCGTGGGCCGCACCCTTGTAAAAACGGACGGACCGGTAGTGGCCGTCCGAGTAATAAATATGAGTACAGAACCACGCACTATAGTAAGGGGCACGAGGGTAGCTGGCTGCACCCCAGTTGAGGAAGTCGCGACAGTGAGGGGCGAGAACGTCCAGCCGAGCCGACCCCGGGGGGAGCCTTCAATAACAAGTAGGAATTGGCCCGATCCCATTTGCGAGATGGTAAATCGTAGCAGCGTAGAGTTGGGAGGTACCCAGAGGGAGGCCTTACACAAACTGGTTGGGTCCCATTTGGACCTCTTCTCCCTGTCCACCGAGGATATTGGACGTACGGGCCTGGTGAAACATCAGATCCACACCGGTGAGGCCCGGCCTATTCGTCAGGCCGCCCGACGGCTCCCTTGGAGCAAGAGGGCGGAAGCTGACGAGCAGGTTGAAAAAATGCTCGACGCAGGTGTGATCGAGCCCTCGGGAAGTCCTTGGATGTCACCTGTTGTGCTGGTCAAAAAGAAGGATGGGACCACGCGGTTCTGCGTGGACTATCGCCAGCTAAACAACGTGACACTCAAGGACTCATATCCCCTGCCAAGGATTGATGACACCCTCGATGCCGTTGCGGGCTCAAATTGGTTCACAACTTTGGACCTCAAGAGTGGGTATTGGCAGGTGGAGATGGATAGGGCAGGGAAGGAGAAAACGGCATTTTCCACAGGTAAGGGACTGTATCAGTTTACTGTGATGCCGTTTGGTTTGTGTAACGCCCCCGCCACCTTTGAAAGATTGATGGAGCATGTACTAGGCGGCATGCCATGGCAGTCATGCCTGGTGTACCTGGATGATGTCCTGGTACATGCCCAAACGTTCCCCCAGGCAGTAGCTAATTTGGACCAGGTGTTCGGGTGCCTCAGACAGGCAGGGTTGAAGCTGAACCCGAGTAAGTGCACTTTGTTTGCAAGAGAGGTGGCCTATCTAGGTCACGTGATTGGCCGCGAGGGGGTAAAAACGGACCCAGACAAAATTAAAGCGGTAGAGGAGTGGCCCGCACCACGTACCATCAAAGAGGTGCGGGGATTTTTGGGACTCTGCTCCTACTACCGGCGCTTTGTGGCGAAATTTGCGGAGTTGGCCCGTCCCCTCCACCGGCTTACGGAGAAGGGGACGCGATTTAATTGGACACGGGAGTGCCACGAGGCCTTCCAAAAATTGAAGGGGTGTCTAACATCCGCACCCCTTCTAGCTTACCCCACTAGTGACGGGACATTTACCCTGGACACGGATGCGAGCCAGGAAGGATTGGGCGCAGTTTTGTCTCAGACACAGGAGGGCGTGGAGAGAGTGATTGGTTATTATAGTCGGGCCTTAAGTAGGCCCGAGAGAAATTATTGCGTCACTCGCAAAGAGTTATTGGCTATGCTGGCTGCCATGAACCATTTCCACCCGTACTTGTACGGGCGGAAATTTTTGGTTAGAACTGACCATTCCTCCTTGCAATGGCTCCTTCGGTTCAAGGAACCGGAGGGCCAAATTGCAAGGTGGTTGGAAAAGTTGCAGCAGTACGATTTTGATGTGGCCCATAGGGCCGGGAAGGCCCATGGTAATGCGGACGCACTCTCTCGGCGTCCTTGTCTGGGAGAAAACTGCAAATTTTGTGCGAGACACGAGGAGAGGGAACAATTGGGCGATTCGGACCCGACCCTCGTTGTCCGGGCAACCCGGGTGAGAGGGCCAATTTTGCCACTAACCGCAGATGAGGAATTCGGAACTTTGGCATGGAGCACGGCCCAGCAGGAGGATCCTGTCCTGGGGCCAGTGTTCAATTGGGTCAAATTGGGGCAAAGACCAAAGGGGGAAGAGGTCACCCCCCTCGGGGCACAAACAAAGGCATATTGGGCTCAGTGGCAGACCCTGGAATTGAAAGGCAACATCTTGTATCGCAAGTGGGTGGAGGTTCCCTCTGATCGAACTTCCTGGCTGGTGATAGTCCCTGACAAATTCAAGAACGTCATATTGCAACAGGTGCATGGTACCCGCTCCGGCGGCCATTTGGGCAGGACAAAGACAATATCTCGGGTCCGCCGGAGGTTCTATTGGGTGAATATGGGGCGCGACATACAGGACTGGTGTCGGAGATGCGACGCCTGTTCTGCCAAAAAGGGACCAGCACGGAGGATGAGGGCCCCCCTTCAATTACATCAGGTGGGGCCCCCCTTGAGCGGGTGGCTATGGATATTCTAGGACCGCTGCCCCGCACCCGCCAAGGTAATAAGTATATCCTCGTTGTAATGGACTATTTCACCAAGTGGCCGGAGGCCTACGCCCTCCCCAACCAAGAAGCAGGGGTGGTAGCGCAGGCCTTCGTGGAAGGATTTGTGTGCCGGCATGGGATTCCACAGGAGTTGCACACCGACCAGGGACGAAATTTTGAGAGCAAATTGCTAAAAGATGTGTGCAGTCTCCTGTCAATTCGGAAAACCAGAACAACGCCTTTAAGACCTCAATCTGACGGGATGGTGGAAAGATTCAACCGAACTCTAATCCAACAACTGGCACTGTTCACCGCCACCCGTCAGGATGACTGGGACGAACATCTCCCTTACTTGCTCATGGCCTACCGAACCAGCCAGCACGGGGCCACCGCATGCAGTCCAGCGTTGCTTATGTATGGGCGGGAGTTACGGGCTCCCGCCGACTTGCTATGCGGTCCCGTGCCAGACACAGTGGTTAACCCGCCGAGGGAGGGGTACGCACGTCACCTAGAGGAAGGCATGGAGCTAGTCCATGCCTTCGCCCGCCGCCAACTCCATCTGGCGGGGGAAAAGATGAAGCGCAGGTACGACGACCGGAGCCAGGGGAGTCAATACGCTCCGGGGATGAAGATTTGGTTCTTTAATCCCCGGAGGCGGAAGGGAAGGTGCCCAAAACTCACCTCCCCCTGGCAAGGCCCAGGAGTCGTCCTGTCGCAAATCTGTGACGTGGTCATTAAGATCAAAATGGGGCCACGAGCCCTCCCTCGGATCGTCCACGCCGACCGGATAAGACCTTACACCGGCGAGCAGGCGCCCCCGTGGATTGCCTCGGCTTTAGATGCCGAGGCGGGACCCAGTACCTCTGAATAAGGGGGGCTTATTAGTGCCAGAGGACTGGGGGATTGAGGAGCGATGTGCCCGGTGGGTAAGAGTGGCATCCCTGCCACCCTGCCCAAGTGGGGCAAAGGAGCAATAGCTTATGGGGTGTATGGCAGTGAAAACTACCCCGGGTGGGTTAGGTTATATTGATAGGGCCCTAGAAGATGACAGTAGGTAACGTTAAGTTTAGTTAGTGACTGATACCTGTAGTGGGGACGCAGGTAGATTAGTATGGATGATAATGACGAGGGAGCACAATAGGTTAAAGGGACGACTGGGAAGCGCAAGTTTCAGAAGGGAGTAGTTAGCTGAGATGATGCCGTGTGTGTGAGGATTGAACAGGTGTGATTGCACAGGTGTGCAACTGGACAGGTGTGTGGAGCAGTGTGTGAGTAATGAGTGTTGTGGATCAGCGCGAATGCGCTTGGGGAGAGAAGGGTGCAGGTGGCACCAGGTGTGAGAGCACAGGTGTGCAAGTACAGGTGTGTGGAGAGAGTTGGAGTAAGTGGTACGGAGTGGTGTGCATGGTGCGAAGGTGTGAATGGGGGAAGAGTGGACCCCCATCACGGATACCCGGGGCGGGTAGTGTAAGTGTTAGGTAGAGGGTACAGGTAAATTGTGGTTGGATATTGGCATCTGTGGTGCGGTTGCAGAATGGTGTTGTGAATGGGTGCATTAGTGTTGTGGAAATGGCTGGGCGTGTAGCCTGTTAGTGTGTGTAGTTGGTTGGGCACTCCACCACTGTGAGGATGTCGGCCGGGTGGGGCCGCGGGTGGGCTCTGGGAGCCGGTAGAGTTGTGGATGGGGCCCGGGGATCCGGAGGACGGACCCGGGTGGCCCGGTGCCAGGGAGGGCACCGGGTGGGGGGAGGGCCGGAGGGCCTTCCCCAGGTAGTTAGGTTGGGGTGAGGAGCGGGTAAGCTCGGAGGCGACTGCGGCGGTGGAGGTGTGCAGGTGGGTAGACCCACTGGGAGAGGTACACGCCACAGCCCAGAAATTGTGCGAGGGCACCGGGAGATGGATCGGGGGAGTGAGACCCCAAGTTGAGGAGCGCCACAGTTTGGCCAATGGGAATTGGTTTTTAGAACCCATAGTGTAAGAGGGCCAATGGTTTGGCCGGAGAAAGACCCCGGGTAGTGTAAAGTTGATAAAGTCATTTAGGAAATAGTTAGGATTGATGAACCTGTCGCACCATACGCAGCCACTTACCTGTGGTGATGATGATGACTCCACACCTGTGTTTTCTTTGTTTTGGTGCAGGGAATGAGAATTGCTGTGAGGATTTGTGAGACGCATCACGACGTGGATGAGACATTGGGGTGATCCCATCTCTCCCTCCTTAGGAGGGACTGATGATGAATTGGTGATGGCAAATTATGATGTTGAGTTGGAGATGGCAAATTTTGAGGAAAGTTGGAAATAGCAAATTTGATTGGTTAGGAGGGAGAGAAGACGAATTTGGTTTATGGGAGGAACGGGGAAGACAGTAGGGATGTTTGTTGATTTGTAAAGTAGATGTTTATGGGTAGTGTTGTGTTTTGTGGATACAGTAAGGGGTAAGGGAGGGGCCATGTAGGTTACCTGGTGGGGGGGGGGCGTACGGTAGGAACGTACCTGTCTCACCTGGTTCCCATGTGCCCCCAGTGTGCATTACCTTACATTGCGTGCACTTTTGCGCCCTTACCACCTTACTCACTTGTCTGCTTCTTTTGTCTCCCACCTCCGAGGATCTGGCTTTGGGGTAGAGAGAGAGGAGAGAGAGGTGCTGGCTTCGCAGTTGTGGGCCTGCACTTTCGCTGTTTGCTGCTTGGATCGATACACCATATGGACCGCAATGTTTGTGGCCACCCACAATGGACCGCAGCTCTTTTGCGGCCAAGCACCACCCGTGGAAGGACCTATGGGTCAACGTGGCACCTATGCCAAACAGGTGAACCACTAACAGTTGGCCCCCTGACGGCCACAATAAAGAAATGGACGCGGTTGGCGCCTTTCTTTATTTTTCTAAGGAAGTAAGAACACCAAGTGCACCACACGAAGGCAAGACCAGCGGCAGAACATCGGCCGGCTGCGACACCACACAATGATTTATAGACACTTTATTGGTGCACCGGATGGTGCTCACTGTGTGATGGGGTGGTGCTTGATGCTTGGAAGGGGTGCTCTGCACATTATTAAAGGCCGTAGGCCACAGAGCACTCGTGGGTTGGTGTATCGATGCTAGCATGCGTGCTCTCTCTATGCATAACATCTGCATGTGTTCCTCCAAAAACAGGTCCTGGATCGTAGTGTAAATATCAGCGTAGTCTTGTGTAAATAATGCTCCCTACCGGCTGTATGTTTAGTTTGAGGATTCTTTCCGGATTCGGTTATCCTGTGGGTGTGTTTCTGTGAGGAGAAGGGTGCAACGTCGCAGGGGGACATATTTACTCATTTGTGAATATCTGTAAAACTGTCGCACTCAGGGTAGAGTTAATAGTAGAGGGAACTACATTGCGTGCCACACTAAAGTAGGTAAAAATTTATCGGGTCGGGACGCCCCGAGGGTAGAGAAGGGTGCAATGTTGCGAATATGGAATTTGGCCTCCATATCCGCTTGTAAATATTCCCCTATTTCCCCAATACTCCCCAACTATCCCCAATCCCCCATTCCCTAGTCCCATTGCCGGTAAATAACACTCTGTAGAACCGACCTTCCCCTTTTTCCCCCATTAAATGTCGTGCCCAGGTCCACCGCATCACACGTAGACAACTTTCGGACATCTTGCTAGTTATTCTTAGTCTATGTCAGTTAAGGACTCGTTTCCATTAATTATGACTCTTCGTTGCACCAGAATGTGATTATATGGCACCAGTAGTGAGTTTAGGACCTTTCCCATACCTCCTTCCATCTTCTTCCCCAAACAACAACAACAACAACAACTACAGCTACAACAACAACTACAACCACGGCGCGCGGGGGGGAGTGTGCGTCCTCCCACCAGCTCGGTTAGCCGCCATGACCATGCGCTCCACGGGGTTACCACGAAGGGGCTGGCTGTCAGCTCCTCGTCAAGGGCGGAGCCTGGTAAACCCCCCGCACGCACCCAATGAGAAGCAACGTGCCGATTCCACGAGGCGGAGCTAACGAGCCGAGGGCGTGTCACTCCCCGCCGGATATACGAAGCGACTCACCGGATGTGAGGTCAGATGCGCCCCCAGCTTGAAGAAGAGCAAGTCACTACCTCGAGCGCTGTGAGACCTCCCGCATCTCTGGACCGGACCGAGTCGATTCTGTCCCTGAGCCCAGGTGCACCTGGAGCCATCGATCCCGCCTTTCCTAGCCATCAATCCCCGTGTGAGTCAGCCTTTTGTCCCGTTTATCTGTCGTCTGTTGGGGTTAATATAAGATTGTGTCTAAGTGCTTGTCTTTCTATGCTGTACCTCTCGTCCCTGTAATCTGACCTTCCGAACGAATATAATCTCCTCCGGAGGTCTTGAGAACCGTATCCATGGTGTCGTGTCATTTTAAT
This sequence comes from Myxine glutinosa, assembly GCF_964187855.1. Classification (NCBI taxonomy): domain Eukaryota; kingdom Metazoa; phylum Chordata; class Myxini; order Myxiniformes; family Myxinidae; genus Myxine; species Myxine glutinosa. The sequence continues at coordinate 11,081,921 of NC_136274.1, forward strand.
CCCAGCCGTGTGTCTTTTCCTTCATTGACCTAGCGTAGCGCGATTAGTCAACGTTCGGGTATAATCGGGTAACTTGTGCAGACGTGGTCATACCAAACCGCTCGGTAAATAACATCTAAGCCACGTCAGTAACAATATATATATATATATATATTAGATATACTAGCGTGACTTGGTGCACTCCGCATGCCTCACCACATGTAATTTCAGAGGCGTAGGCATCTTTAACCATTTCGTTGTCTTTTGGGTCTTCAGGGTCTTTTGGATATTCATGGTGTTTTGAGCCTTCATGGTTTTTTGGGTCTTCATTGTGTTTTGGGTCTTCAGGGCCATTTGGGTCTTCGGGGTCTTTTGGATCCTCTTGAGTCTTTAAGAATATTTTGGGTCTTCGGGGTGTTTTGCATCTTCGGGGTGTTTTGGGTCTTTGGGGTCTTTGGGGTGGTTTGGGTCTTCGGAGTGTTTTGGGTCTTCGGGGTCTTCAGGGTCTTTTGGATCTTCAGGGGCTTTTGGGTCTTTTGGGTCTTCAGGGTATTTTGGGTCTTCAAGGGTATTTTGGGTCTTCAGGGGTATGGTGGTCTTAAGGGTCTTGGGGGACTTAAAGGTCATCAAAGGTCTTTGGTTTTGGATGGATGGAAAGATCAAGGTTTTGGATGGGGGAAGATAAGAGATGGTGGTGAACAGCTGTTTTAAAGACCTGGAGGGAGGAGTGGGATTGAAGAGAGTGAGGGAGTTTGTTCCAGAGGCGGGAGAAAAGAGGAATGAAGGAGTGAAGGTGAGCAGAGAGTCTTGATTTTGGCAGTTTAACCAAAACAGGGTTGCAGGCAGATCTTGTGCGACCTGTAGGAATATTTGGGGGACAGAGCCCAGAGAGAGCTGGAGGAGCGAGGCCAGAGAGGAGTCGGTAGAAGACAGAAAGACCACCAACCTGCCTGTGGTGAGTAAGTGAAAGGCCCTCGGAGGTAGCTTCATCGCGGGAGATTCCAATGATTCTGAACGCTTTGGTTTCAACAGCGTGAAGACGAGCTAGGTGTGAGGCAGGAGCACCAGCCCAGAGGGGAGAGCAGTATTCCATTGAGCTGTGGATGAAAGCCTTGTATGTGGTGAGGAGCTCAGGTGTGCCAAGGAAGGACTTCGCACGACGGAGGATGCCCAGTCGGTGACTGGCTTTGGAGGCCAGATTTGAAATGTGGTTTTCCCAGGAAAGATCATCGCAGATAGTGAGACCCAAAAGCTTGAGTGACAGAACTTCTTGGAGAGGATTATTCAGAAAGTAGATGGGAGGGTTGTCCAGTCGGTCTTTGCGGAGAGACATCGTCAGAGTGTGAGATTTGTCAGGATTGAAAGACATGTTCCACTTGTTTGCCCAGTCTGTGATTTTGTCCAGGTCTGCAGAGAGTAAGGAGGCTGCAGACTGCCGATCCGAGGGATGAGGAATGGAGCGGCAGAGAGTGGAGTCATCAGCAAAGAGATAGAGAGGTTTTCAAGAGAGTCGGAGAGATCATTGATGAAGACCAGAAAAAGCACAGGGCCCAGAACACTGCCTTGGGGAACTCCAGCCTGAACAAGAAGAGGAGATGAGAGAAACCCATTCAGGGCCACACGTTGACTACGACTAGAGAGGAAGTCCGCCAGCCATGCGTGGAGATTTCCATGGATACCAAAGGAGGAGAGTATGGTGAGCAGAGCGGGGTGCCAGACCGTATCGAAGGCACGTGATATGTCAAGGGAGACAGCTCTAATTTCCTGTTTGGCATTGAGGACCTCCATCCATTGTTGAGACAGCAGAAGCAGCATGTCCAGAGTAGAGTGACCTGGTCTGAAACCAAATTGATGATGAGAGATCAAGCCATTGGAGAAGAGGAAAGATTTCATATCCGAAGCAATGATGGATTCCATGACTTTGCTGATAATTGGGAGAAGGCTGATTGGTCTGTCGTTGCTAGGATCTGTTTTTGCACCTTTTTTGTGTAAAGCGGTGATGTTGGCTGATTTCCAAGCAGATGGCAGATGACCTTGAGCAAAAGAGAGGGTGAAGAGAACAGAGAGAGGGAGTGAAAGAGCGGAAGAACAGGATTTTAGGACCCGTGGGCTGATGCCGTCAGGTCCAGTTGCAGAATCAGAGTCGAGGGTTGACAGAAACTTTTCCACCTTGTCAGGAGGAAAGGACACAGAGTCCACGAGCAGCTGGGTACGACTGGATACGGTGGGTACAGAGAGGGATGGGTTTGTGACACAAGATTTAGAGGCAAACACATAGGTGAGGCATTCAGCTTTTTGACGTGCAGAGTCAGCTGTGTAGCCGTTTGAGGTAAGGGAGGGGATGGAGGGGAACAAACACCAGAAACAGATTTGACCAGACGCCACCAGGATTTGGAAGAGGGAGACAGAATTGAGAGTTCGGTATTGAGAGAGGTACCCACACCCAACCAACTGGCATGGTGACAATTTAAATCACCACATATGAGGAAGAGAAAGTTGGGATGGGTAGATAGAAGTTGGTCCATATTATCAGACAGCAAGATGTAGATGGAGTCATCACTGTTTGGTGGACGGTACAACACACATATGAACAAAAGGTGGGAGCGAAGGGGAAGCCGTAGCCAGAGGTATTCCTGTGGGTGAGGTGGAGAGAGGGCAGTGCAGGGCGAGTAAGAAAGAGAGTTTTTGATAAAGATAAATTACTTAATTAATTAACTTAAACTTAATTACGTTTAAACGTAATTAAGAGTTCACGGACTGATTTTGGGTGTTAATTTTATTTGAATAAGAAGAAGACGTTTTGGTCGCATATAAACCCTCTACGTTTGGTCTATTATAATAAGATATAGCACGATATCTCAAAATGTTGCAGATGGATTACGACAAAACTTGGTGGATGAGTTGGGTAGGTGACAAGAATACACTTCTTGGTTATCCTGCGTTTCGTTTCGGTGACTGTTGTGTCTCCACCAAGTAGAAATCCTTGTAATCCACCTGACTGCATCTTACACCATACACCACATTGCAATTGTTTTCCTTTGGTGGAGGGCAGTGGGGGTCGGGATGAGGGGGTTGGGGGATGAGTGGAGAAGACGTAACCTTCACATGCACCAGTTGTTGTGTTAAGGTGTTTTGGGGGTCAAAAGCAGTTGGTGATCGTTGCAACGTCGCATTCCGGGAAAACTTTGATTTGCAATATTTGCTTTGAATCTCTTACCATTATGTCCTAATAAATGAATCATAATTTCTATCAATTTAATATAGTCGTGGACACTCCCACCCTCCAGGCAGGATTATCTTTCTTAGTTTATCTGGAAAATATAGAGCAAAATCTTATTTATATTATTCATAGGGCAAAATGGAGAAGATTGTCATGGGGCCTGCAAGGCTAACCTCCGCTCTAGCAGGGAAAATGGCCTTAAAATACCTGTGGTTTTCAGAGCTTGGACCATAGCTCAAGCCAGAGTACATGTGTGTGAAGTGAAAGTACGTGCTGGTTGCTGGCCTAGGGTGGCCATTTAAGGCCAGTTTTGGGGATGGAACAAGAGCGAGAACCGGGTTTGGAACCTCTATGTAGGCCCAAGAATTGTTAAATGTCAATTTTGCAGTTTCGGTGATATTCACGTCTGCTCCATTATAGTAACATTGCTCAAGTTCTCAATCCATACACGTGGTTGGAGGCGTGCTAAAAACATTGGAATCTCCTGTGATGAAACTAACTCCAAGGGCTTTTCACTCACTCACCGCAGGCAGGTAGGTGGTCTTTCTATCTTCTACCAACTCATTTCCGGGCTAGCTCCCCCAGCTCTGTCTGGGCTCTGCCTCCCAAATATTCCTACAGGTCGCACAAGATCTGCCAGCAAACCTCTTATGGTCAAACTGCCAAAATCAAGACTCTCTGCTCACCTTCACTCCTTCATTCCTCTTTTATCCCGCCTCTGGAACAAACTCCCTCACTCTCTTCAATCCCACTCCTCCCTCCAGGTCTTTAAAACAGCTGTTCACCACCATCTCTTATCTTCCCCCATCCAAAACCTTGATCTTTTCTACCCCCGCCAATTCACCCCAGATACACTTTTTTTGAAATACCGACTTCTTTCCTGGAAGTTCTAGCAGTGTCCTTGTCTTTTATACCTCTCCCCCCCACCCCCCAACCTTCCCATGCCACCTACCCCCAAGCTCTCTCCCTCCCACAGATCTTCCGATGTCCCTGTTCTCTGCTGTTGTACTTGTGTGCTTCCCTCTCTCTCTCTCCCCATCTTGTCTCCCGCTCCCTTTATTGTATGTTTTATGTTTTGTGTGTCCGGTTTTTTTTTTTTCTGATTGATGTTAGCTCTTACACGAGCCTCGATCTTGTATACAAAAAACCCCCCCCAAAAAAACAAAAAAAAACAGGGGCGACATCTCCAGGATTCCATGAGGCAAATTGGTTTCCATCGATTCGTCCTGTTCACGGCCACACGCACGTTTTGCATTCATGACAATTCAGTGAGAAATGTTTGAGAATATAAAACGTGTTCGTTCAACTCACAATCCAAGTTCCCTGAACACAGCGTTGTTCAACTTCGTTCGCCATCCTGCGAAAGCCAGTCACGTTCAAATGTCAACACTTTATTGCCACCGGAGAAGTGCAACTTATGAACCGATTTACAATGAAGACAGCCGGTCGCACTGGAGAAGGAACAGAATACAAATCAATGGCAAATACGACCACATGTCAATCGTTTCAATCTTCCCCAGCCCATGCTTGCACCTGCACTTGCAATATATGGTATTAAATATTGACCTGACTTTTGAAGGGCAAGTTTCAGGTCTGTCTTGAGTGTGGACAAATGAACTTCCTTCTTCCGCAGTTCGACCTGCAAGTACAGGAGGCCATCTTTTGACGAGCTCGAAGCAAACAGCGTCCGTTAGCATGCGGTCTTGTTGTCCCACAACAAATGCAACATTCCTGCTACAGTTCAGGCACAAACGAAACCTTCTTTGCTACCCACGTGACTTTTCTCCATTCATCCAGATCCCACATAACCAGGAGCAATCAGCTTCCTCCGATTCCAAAGTCAAACACCCTGCCGAATGCTAATGAAATCGCCGAAATGCGAACTACTCCATTACTCTGCATTTAATATTCTGTGCTGATGATTGTCTCATTTATAATGCAAATGAATACAAGTTGTCAAACTACAAAACTTTAACGCCACAAACTATATCTCGTTGTACTTGCGTAATGGATGCCCCGTGCTTTCGTATCATCAACCCTCTCATTGGAATTCTGACGCCTTATTTACAAATAAATAAATAAATATAAATCAGGGCTTCCTGGCATGCACAGAATCTGCCATATAAAACACAACGTCCGTTTGTGTGTTTGTACAGATGTCTGTCCCCTTTTACAAGGGTAGGTTTTAAAGGACAATCTTTTAACACGAATGTGTGTTCACTACGGTCTATTTTTGAGGAGAAAACAAACTTTTTAAACAATTGTCCATAAAAGAGTAATTATGTCTCTTATATTGGAATTGCGGACGGTGGCTTGCAAACCGAGCCTCAAGGGCGGTGTACAGAAGCTTCTTTTTTTTTTAAATATGAGATGTGCTGTACTTTGTCAGGGGCTGATAGGTTGCAAAACACAATGGGGATATTGTATCAAATTGAGGACCCCTCACAGGAGGAGCCTGGTGTTGGCTTAGCGGTTAGGGTGCCGGCTTGGGATCCTAGGATCCTGGGTTCGAATCCCGGTCGATCGCTAAATTAACACCAGGGGGGTTGACTCAGCCCGTCATCCCTCCGAGGTCGGCAAATTTGAGTACCAGCTTGCTGGGATGAATGATCCCGGTGTGTACCCCGGTTTAGAATAGGTACACCGTATCCCTGCGCATCGTAAGAGGCGACTAAGGGTTGGTGTCAGGAAGAGCATCTGGCCATAAAAAAAACATTGCCTCAAACAGGGAACCATGATTGTCATGGGGCCCGCAAGGCTAACCCCCGCTCTAGCAGGGAAAATGGCCTTAAAACGATCATTCATTCATTCATTCACAGGAACTAGTCAGCACGGAACCATTACAACTGCCATTGCCATCAAACTCCAGCAGGAGCAAAAACAGGAAGTTGGATGCTGCTGCTATACTGACACCACATAACATGAATTCACACATGAGGGACAGTCTTCCAGATTGTAGAGATGCAGAGGAGGCCCCACATCATTACGTAACAAGTCAAAATACGGATTTACTAGTACCCGACTGCAAAGCCGCAATGATCCGGCAAAGCCAAAGCCTCTTGCCACTATTTTACCCATCACTATGGCATCAGTAGGTTAGGTAGTTGGTAGTAGGTAGGTGTAGTAGGTACCGTACCTGGTTCAAAATGACACCATTTGCATTCTGGATGAGATTAAAATTTATAAAATTTCCTTCTTGATTAATTCGGTGAATTCCGTCTCAACTTCACGTCACGGAGGTCACGGCGAGGTCACGTCTTTTCGAAGCTGTTCCATGCGCTCACGCTTTCGAAGCTAAGTGATCTTTCACATTTGTGTTTTTGGCGTATCTTTATCTTTCTTTCGGTGTATGTACCTATTGGGGTGACTTTAATAGGTTTCTCGGTGTTGGTTTTTCATACCTGTGTACAGAATCGTCGGTTTTTTTCGTATTGTGTATTCTGAGGCCTAGTGTAGTGCTAGTAGTAGTAGGCTACCGTGTCCTCAGACCTTGCTTGGCTTGAGGCTTTTGTTTTTTGTCTCAGCGGTTCTTCGATCGCGCTGCAACTACTGTCGGTCTCTGTTTTTCACGGTCTTTTCACCCATACTCCCTTCTTTTAAAATCTCAAAAAAAAAAAAAAAAACATTTTTCCTTCCCTGTGCTTATCCGCTTGTACGTTCTTATTTGTTCTTTCGTTCTTCGTTCTTTTGCTCTTTCGTTCTTCGTTATTTGTTCTTTCGTTCTTCGACCACGTTCTTCGAGATCACGTGATCAAGTTGTTAATACATGTTTCATCTGTCCCCTGAAGAACTTTATTATTATGTCATATTCTATAACACTTTTTTCTACTTCTTCTATAAAAGGATGCTTTCGACTTGCTCACCAATTCTATTCATTCAAAAAAAAAATTCCATCTCTTACAGTGCATCTTTCATTCATTCCCTAAACTCTCCAGAACTCCACCCATCCTTCAGCGTCCTCAAACGTATTTTTGACTCGAATGTCTCAAGAAACTCATTTTGCAATAAATGTTCGTTTCCCATAAATCATACACTTTTCAAAATCCAATCACACCCCTCCCCTCCAAATCTTCCCCATCACCCATCTCTGTCAAATCTTCCCCCTTGCCCCTCCCCCCCAAATCTTCCCAAACACCCATCCCTTTCAAACCTCCCCCCCTGCCCCTTCCCTCCTAAACTCCCCCCACACCCCTCCCCTCCGAGACTCTCCCTCACTCCTCCCCTCCTAGACTCCCCTCTCACCCCTCCTCCTCAAAGCGTCCTCCCCGCTTCTTCCCCCTTCCAACTTTCACCTTCATCTTCCTCAACCTTCTGCCTCACTCTTCCCCCTCCTCAAATAACACCTCACTGCGCCTCACCCAAACACCATCAAACCTTTTGTCCGCCCCATTCTTCCCTTTCTCCAAGCTATTCTGTAATCTCTGACACACCTGCAACAGCTCTCCCTACCTCTTCCTCCTCTTCCACATCCTGCTCTACCGCTCCCCCCCCCCCCCCCCCTGTTCTGTATCCGATGCTCCCCCTTCCTCTTCCTTAACAGTATGGACCTCAAACATCCGGGGCCTTCGCTCAAACTTAACTGATCTCTCCATACAGGTTGCTTCTGACAAACCAGACGTGATCTGCTTAACAGAAACCTTCCTCCTTCATGATGTCTCTGATTCCTTGGTATCTCTCCCAGGTTACTCCCTCCTCCGGTATGATTACCTGAGCCTCGTCCTGGAGGTGGGGTTGCTATCTTTATAAAAAAACTCTCTTCCTCACTCGCCCTGCACTGCCCTCTCTCCACCTCACCCCCAGGAATACCTTTGGCTATGGCTTCCCCTTCGCTCCCACCTTTTGTTCATATGCGTGTTGTACCGTCCACCAAACAGTGATGACTCCATCTACATCTCGCTGTCTGATAATATGGACCAACTTCTATCTACCCATCCCAACTCTCTCTTCCTCATATGTGGTGATTTCAACTGTCACCATGCCAGTTGGCTGGGGGTGGGTACCTCTCTCACCAGCCATGGCTCTTCAGCAAAGGACTTCTGTGACTCACTGGGACTGACACAATCTGTCAATTTCCCAAACCGGATCTCAGTCAACGAGAATCTTCTCTTCTGGACTTGGTTATGACTAACTTCCCTGAAAATGTCTGCTGCTCTTCTTCTGCTCCAATCGGCTCTTCTGATCATGTGCTTGTTAAAGTGGACATCTCTCTGACCATTTTCAGAGAGCCTCCTCAGCGTCAACGAGTCTGGCATTTCACTCAGGCCAACTGGCACGGTCTTCAAGCAGCCATCAATCATCTGGACTGGTCTCCCATCTCTACTGCCTCTGACATCAACTCATCCTGGGAATTCTTCCAAAGTAAATTGCTCTCTCTCATGCACAGTTTTATCCCTTCTCGTCTTCAGTTGTCATACCCTTCCTCCCGTCCATGGTACACGGAATCTTGTGGTGAGGCTATTGCCCAGAAACAACTTGCTTTCGTCTCCTGGAAAGCAAATCCAATGGAAGGAAATCTCATTTCCTTTCACAAAGCCTGAAACAAGTGTGTGTCCACCCTCAGGAGAGCCAGGAAACAATATCTCTCCGTCCTCAGGACCGAACTCTCTTATCTGTCTCCCTCTTCCAAATCCTGGTGGCATCTGGTAAAATCTGTTTCTGGTGTTTGTTCCCCCTCCATCCCCTCCCTCACCTTAAATGGCCACACGGCTGACTCCGCACGTGAAAAAGCCGAATGCCTCAACTCTGTGTTTGCCTCTAAATCTTGTGTCCCAAACCCATCCCTCTCTGTACCCACCGTACCCAGTCGTACCCAGCTGCTCCTGGACTCTGTGTCCTTTCCTCCTGACAAGGTGGAAAAGTGTCTGTCAACCCTCGACTCTGATTCTGCAACTGGACCTGACGGCATCAGCCCACGGGTCCTAAAATCATGTTCTTCCGCTCTTTCACTCCCTCTCTCTGTTCTCTTCACCCTCTCTTTTGCTCAAGGTCATCTTCCATCTGCTTGGAAATCTGCCAACATCACCGCTTTGCACAAAAAAGGTGCAAAAACAGATCCCAGCAACTACAGACCAATCAGCCTTCTCCCAATTATCAGCAAGGTCATGGAATCCATCATTGCTTCAGATATGAAATCTTTCCTCTTCTCCAATGGCTTGATCTCTGATCATCAATTTGGTTTCAGACCTGGACACTCCACTCTGGACATGCTGCTTCTGCTTTCTCAACAATGGATGGAGGTCCTCAATGCCAAACAGGAAATTAGAGCAGTCTCCCTTGAAATATCACGTGCCTTCGATACAGTCTGGCACCCCGCTCTGCTCACCAAACTCTCCTCTTTTGGTATCCATGGAAATCTCCACGCATGGCTGGCGGACTTCCTCTCTAGTCGTAGTCAACGTGTGGCCCTGAATGGGTTTCTCTCATCTCCTCTTCCTGTTCAGGCTGGAGTTCCCCAAGGCAGTGTTCTGGGCCCTGTGCTTTTTCTGGTCTTCATCAATGATCTCTCTGACTCTCTTGAAAATCCTCTCTATCTCTTTGCTGACGACTCTACTCTCTGTCGCTCCATTCTTCATCCCTCAGATCGGCATTCTGCAGCCTCCTCACTCTCTGCAGACCTTGACCAAATCACAGACTGGGCAAACAAGTGGAACATGCCTTTCAATCCTGACAAATCTCACACTCTTACGATGTCTCTCCGAAAAGACCGACTGGACAACCCTCCCATCCACTTTCTGAATAATCCTCTCCAAGAAGTTCTGTCACTCAAGCTTTTGGGTCTCACTATCTGCCATGATCTTTCCTGGAAAAACCACATTTCAAATCTGGCCTCCAAAGCCAGTCGCCGACTGGGCATCCTCCGTCGTGCGAAGTCCTTCCTTGGCACACCTGAGCTCCTCACCACATACAAAGCTTTCATCCACAGCTCAATGGAATACTGCTCTCCCCTCTGGGCTGGTGCTCCTGCCTCACACCTAGCTCGCCTTCGCGCTGTTGAAACCAAAGCATTCAGAATCATTGGAATCTCCCGCGATGAAGCTAAATCCAAGGGCCTCTCACTCACTCACCGCAGGCAGGTTGGTGGTCTTTCCGTCTTCTACCGACTCCTCTCTGGCCTTGCCCCCCCAGCTCTCTCTGGGCTCTGTCCCGCAAATATTCCTACAGGTCGCACAAGATCTGCCTGCAACCCTCTTTTGGTTAAACTGCCAAAATCAAGACTCTCTGCTCACCTTCACTCCTTCATTCCTCTTTTCTCCCACCTCTGGAACAAACTCCCTCACTCTCTTCAATCCCACTCCACCCTCCAAGTCTTTAAAACAGCTGTTCACCACCATCTCTTATCTTCCCCCATCCAAAACCTTGATCTTTTCTACCCCCGCTAATTTCACCCCAATTCCCCTTTTTGAAATACCAACTTCTGTCCTGGAAGTCCTTGGTGTCCTTGTGCTTTATACTTCTCCCTCCCCCCCCCCCTTCCCATGCCTCCTCCCCCCGGGCCCTCTCCCTTCCACACATCTCCCTGCTCTCGGATGTTGTGTTTGTGTGCTTCCCCTTTTCTCCCCATCTTGTCTTCCGCTCCCTCTTTTTGTGTATTTTGTTTGTCTGGTCGATTTGTTTGTGAAGTAAATGTTAGCTCTTTCACGAGCCTCGATTCAGTATACCAAAAAAAAACAAAAAAAAACAAAAAAAAAAACGGATATTTCCGGCCGTGAAAAACTATCCCCGCGAGATTTCTAAAAAATAATTCTTCGTCAATTTTAGAATATTTGACGCCGTTTCAGCCTCCGAAACGGTAATAAGCTTTTTTGAAATATTTTTTCAAATGCTCGAATCTCATTGGTTCCGGTGTTTGGTGACGATTTTCGTTGAAGATAACCAGGGCCCGTCCGGGCCCGGGGAATAGACCAGGAGCCCAGAAGGATTATTCAAGTGAAAAGCGCCGAAGCAACTGACCACGTGGGTTGAAAGGGTTCTACCCCCACATCACAAAAATGCATTGTTGCTGGGTCAGGGCCGGTGCCTTCCTGCCCAAATCGCCCAAAATAGGGACGCCATTACCGAAAATCCTATTTTCATCAATATCTGGAAAACTATACATGGCAGTATCACAAATCTGGTGTCTACACCCATGTTTTCATGGTCAATCATTATAAAAATGCATTTCTCCTTAGCTAGGGTTGTGTCTTTCCCGCCCAAAAGCACCCAAAGTGACCAAAGTAAGGAAACCATTGCTGACAAGCATTACGCCTAGGTCCCCCGTCGGTGAAGTGATGTGAGTTGACAAAGTGGAAGACGCAGAAAACATGCTATGATATGATATTTCGCTCACAAGGTTCAGACATACATGGAGACGGCCATCTTGGATTTTGACGTGGCGACCCAATTTTCTATAGCGTTCTTCCTTGTGCCGAGATACACCCACACACCAGATTAGAAGTTGGTACTTCGCTTATTTTTCAAGATATTCATCTCACAAGGTTCAGACATACATGGCATCAGACATACATGGCGGCGGCCATCTTGGATTTTGACGTGGGTTGCACCCACACACCAAGTTCGAATGCGGTCCTTCGCTTATGCACGCACGCACGCACGCACGCCCGCCCGCACGCACGCACGCATGCCCGCACGCACACACACACGCACGGACGGACGTAAGGACGGACGGACACACGGACGGAGGGGAAAACCATAGTCCCCCTTTCGCTCCGCTGTGCGACGGGGGACAAAAATCCTATTTCCCTCAATATCTGGACAACTGTACATGGGAGTATCACAAATTTGGTGTCGGCACCCATGTTTTCATGGTCAAGCATAACAAAAATGCAGTTTTTGTCCCCCGTCGCACAGTGGAGCGAAAGGGGGACTATGATTTTCCCCTCCGTCCGTGTGTCCGTCCGTCCGTCCGTCCGTCCATCCGTGCATGTGTGTGTGCGTGCGGGCGTGCGTGTTTGCGTGCGTGCGGGCATGCGTGCGTGCATAAGCGAAGGACCACATTCGAATTTGGTGTGTGGGTGCAACCCACGTCAAAATCCAAGATGGCCGCCGCCATGTATGTCTGATGCCATGTATGTCTGAAACTTGTGAGATGAATATCTTGAAAAATAAGCGAAGTACCAACTTCTAATCTGGTGTGTGGGTGTATCTCGGCATAAGGAAGAACGCTATTGAAAATTGGGTCGCCACGTCAAAATCCAAGATGACCGCCGCCATGTATGTCTGAACCTTGTGAGATGAATATCTTGAAAAATAAGCAAAGTACCAACTTCTAATCTGGTGTGTGGGTGTATCTCAGCATAAGGAAGAACGCTATTGAAAATTGGGTCGCCACGTCAAAATCCAAGATGGCCGCCACTATATATATGTCTGAAACTTGTGAGCGAAATATCTCGAAAAATAAGCGAAGTACCAACTTCTAATCTGGTGTGTGGGTGTATCTAGGCAAAAGCAAGAAGGCTGTTTAAAATTGGGTCACCACGTCAAAATCCAAGATGGCCGCCGCCATGTATGTCTGAACCTTGTGAGATGAATATCTTGAAAAATAAGCGAAGTACCAACTTCTAATTTGGTGTGTGGGTGTATCTCGGCATCAGGAAGAACGCTATTGAAAATTGGGTCGCCACGACAAAATCCAAGATGGCCGCCGCCATGTATGTCTGAACCTTGTGAGATGAATATCTTGAAAAATAAGCGAAGTACCAACTTCTAATTTGGTGTGTGGGTGTATCTCGGCATAAGGAAGAACGCTATTTAAAATTGGGTCGCCACGTCAAACTCCAAGATGGCCACCACCATATATATGTCTGAACCTTGTGAGTGAAATATCTTGGAAAATAAGCAAAGTACCAACTTCTAATCTGGTGTGTGGGTGTATCTCGGCATAAGGAAGAACGCTATTGAAAATTGGGTCGCCACATCAAAATCCAAGATGGCCGCCACCATATATATGTCTGAACCTTGTGAGCGAAATATCGCGAAAAATAAGCGAAGTATCAACTTCTAATCTGGTGTGTGGGTGTATCTAGGCAAAAGCAAGAAGGCTTTTTAAAATTGGGTCGCCACATCAAACTCCAAGATGGCCGCCACCATATATATGTCTGAACCTTGTGAGTGAAATATCTTGGAAAATAAGCAAAGTACCAACTTCTAATCTGGTGTGTGGGTGTATCTAGGCATAAGGAAAAACGCTATTGAAAATTGGGTCGCCACGTCAAAATCCAAGATGGCCGCCTCCATGTATGTCTGAACCTTGTGAGCGAAATATCATATCATAGCATGTTTTCTGCGTCTTCCACTTTGTCAACTCACATCACTTCACCGACGGGGGACATAGGCGTAACGCTTGTCTCCTTAGTAAGTGTCATATTTTACCCGCCCAAAAGCGCCCAAAGTAAGGAAACAATTACTGAAATCATACTTTCCTCAATATCTGGAAAACTATGCATGAGAATATCACAAATGATGTGTCTACACCCATGTTTTCATGGTCAATTATTACATTGCCAACAATTGCAGTGCTTTAAAAATGACTAAATTCACCATGTATTATTTTCTAAACAATGGTGTATTATATTGTACCGTACATGGTGTTATGTAACATGTCTTGATTTTATTGCTACATTTGCTATACTAGTTGCACCAATGTTTTTGATTTCCTTAAACCCCAAGGAACACAGCTGGGTTGGTGTCATTTTTTTTCTATTATTCCAATGGTGGCCATTTTGAATTTCACAATGTCCGCCATTTTTACATAAAAATAACTATATCTCAGATTCTAGTACAGCATCTAGTACAGTTATTTTGGTGCCAATGGGTAGGTTTATGGGATCAAATAATTCAAATTTACCATTATTTCCAATGTTGCCGAGTATCCATCTGCCAAAATTCAAGATGGTGGCCAAAATGGCTTCCAAAATGGATGCCACAGCAGAAAAAAAATTCTGCCAGCTTAATGACTGTGGAAAAAAAAACGTGACCATGATCACGGAAGATGGTGATAATACGAAATTATTAAATTAAATTGGACACATCTGGGTATCCGTAGTAAAAAAAAAAACAGCTTTAGAGGGCAGCACAGTGACTACAGGCTTTGTTTACTACAACCATCAGCTCATCTAATTGAGTGGAAGTTCTGCATGCCATTGTTTGTATCAAAAGGTTAAGAAACTACCTATTTTATGGGAAGTCTGCATATTTTGTACATATCATCTTTTGTAGCTCACTGTTGGGACTTAATTGAAAAAAAAGCTCGCTAAAAAGTATTTAACAAAGAAACATTCTAGTTACAATTTTTATTTGTAAGCTTATACCCTTCATGGCAAAATTGATCACCATGCTGTTCAAACCCCAAGAAAAAGTCATAGCTTTAAAAAGTAGTCAAGAGAACATTTCAACAATGCTCTTATTTCCAAAAAGTTGGTCAGCCATTAATACTGACCAAAAATTCAATAAAATCTGGTGTATTAGCTGTTGCTGTGACCATTGCAAAGCAGTTGCTATGACTTTTTTCAAAACTACGGAAAGCCATAGAGGACATCCGATGTGAATTAAGAACTAATGCTTGATAAGATCACAAATTGGGTATCTACACCTAAGTTTTCATGGATAATCATTACATTGAGAAAATTATTGTAGTGCTTATAAAATATGTATGTCATCCTGAAATGTTCCTATCAGAGTCAGATCACCATGAAACATGGGTGTAGACAGCAGATTTGTGATACTCCCATGTATAGTTGTCCAGATATTGAGGGAAATAGGATTTTCAGCAATGGTTTCCTTACTTTGGGCACTTTGGGTGCTTTTGGGTGGGAAAGACAACCCTGGCTAAGGAGAAATGCATTATTATAATGATTGACCATGAAAACATGGGTGTAGACAACAGATTTGTGATACTCCCATGTATAGTTGTCCAGATATTGAGGGAAATAGGATTTTCAGCAATGGTTTCCTTACTTTGGGCACTTTGGGTGCTTTTGGGCGGGAAAGACACAACCCTGGCTAAGGAGAAATGCATTTCTATAGTGATTGACCATGAAAACATGGGTGTAGACACCAGATTTGTGATACTCCCATGTATAGTTGTCCAGATATTGAGGGAAATAGGATTTTCAGCAATGGTTTCCTTACTTTGGGCACTTTGGGTGCTTTTGGGTGGGAAAGACACAACCCTGGCTAAGGAGAAATGCATTATTATAATGATTGACCATGAAAACATGGGTGTAGACAACAGATTTGTGATACTCCCATGTATAGTTGTCCAGATATTGAGGGAAATAGGATTTTCAGCAATGGTTTCCTTACTTTGGGCACTTTGGGTGCTTTTGGGTGGGAAAGACAACCCTGGCTAAGGAGAAATGCATTATTATAATGATTGACCATGAAAACATGGGTGTAGACAACAGATTTGTGATACTCCCATGTATAGTTGTCCAGATATTGAGGGAAATAGGATTTTCAGCAATGGTTTCCTTACTTTGGGCACTTTGGGTGCTTTTGGGTGGGAAAGACACAACCCTGGCTAAGGAGAAATGCATTATTATAATGATTGACCATGAAAACATGGGTGTAGACAACAGATTTGTGATACTCCCATGTATAGTTGTCCAGATATTGAGGGAAATAGGATTTTCAGCAATGGTTTCCTTACTTTGGGCACTTTGGGTGCTTTTGGGCGGGAAAGACACAACCCTGGCTAAGGAGAAATGCATTTCTATAGTGATTGACCATGAAAACATGGGTGTAGACACCAGATTTGTGATACTCCCATGTATAGTTTTCCAGATATTGATGAAAATAGGATTTTCGGTAATGGCGTCCCTATTTTGGGCGATTTGGGTGGGAAGGCACCGACCCTGACCCGGCAGCAATGCATTTTTGTGATGTGGGGGTAGAACCCTTTCAACCCACGTGGTCAGTTGCTTCGGCGCTTTTCACTTGAATAAACCTTCTGGGCTCCTAGTCTCGAATGAGGTTGGTCTTAAAGTATTTTAATTACAAATTAGAGGTGCATAAGATCGTGAATCAAACAAAGACGGGTGAAACAAACTCCTATTGAACTTTTTCTCAATTTTTTAGGCATACTTCTGCATCCGCAAGATGGCGGCCTCCATGGAGCGATTTGGTTTTTGAAATATTTTTTCAAATGCTCGAATCTCATTGGTTCCGGTGTTTGGTGACGATTTTCGTTGAAGATAACCAGGGCACATGCGGGCCCGGGGAACGAGGTTGGTCTTAAAGTATTTTAATTTCAAATTAGAGGTGCTTAAGATTGTGAATCAAACAAAGACGGGTGAAACAAACTCCTATTGAACTTTTTGTCAAATTTTTATGCATACTTCCGCATCCGCAAGATGGCGGCCTCCATTGAGTGATTTGGTGCGTGAAAGCTTGAAATTCTCAAAGGATCCAGCCAAATCTAGTTTTTCAACATAATACGTACGCGTTCATTCACAACACCGGCTTCGCCGGCTATTATGAATGATATGACATGCAATGTGGTCTGGATTCAATGCTCAGTAGTACACCGACCATTTACCATGACACGTGGTCCATTGCCTGCCAAATTTACAACAGCCACCAATAAATTTAGACGTTGTAGGTGAGACACTCCATTTTGCACAGTGGTGTCCTAAAGAATGCAATCAACGATATGTAATTGTGTCTTATGATCGGAACATCGTAAAGCCAGCTTTGCAAATTCAGTCTGCATAATCGACAATGCACGATGATATTTTCATTATGTTTGGTGCCTTTGACATACAGATAGCTTTCTTCAAAACAATCGGAAAGTTTGTTGTTCCTTGTGGAGGTCTGGAAGTTCCTACAGAATGTGGCATATTAGCAGCTGGGTCTCTGCATGGCTTGCTATCTGACACTGACTTTAGTAGATGCAGGTAGTTGCCTGAGCTCCGAGCCCTTGTGTTTCAAGTCCCCCATTTTCGTTCCTTTCTGACAATGACAAGGTGATGGCAGCGCTACGGATCTTTTTGTCTGGTAATGATGAGATTATTAGATGCTTTGTTGAGGATTATTGGACTCTTCTTCAAAAATGTGGATCAAAAATGCTTTGTTGAGGATCAAAAATGACTTTTCTTGATTCCTTATCATTGATGCGGAGATTGACAGGAATTTCAGCAGCCACAAACAATTACCATGCACGTCTGCGATGGATGCTGACAAAGTCGCTCAGAGCATCAATGACCACTACCCTGAATGAAATCTCAGACATGAGTGCTGTCCATGTTGGTGCCGCCGCATTGTGCCCAGCAAGGATGAGAAAAAACAATGGTGACTTGGAGAAGATAATTATTCTGTGCCATTGAAAACGCAGGCAATCCATTCAGAGAAACACTCACAGGTGCACTGTAGTCTAGGCAAGATATTCAAAAATGTGCTTATTTAAGCTGCATGAGGCATTTTTGAGGAAAAGCAAACAAATAGGTTTTTCTGAAAGGGATTTTCGTGCTGAATATGAATATCTTGTTTGTGTTTCCCAAAATTGCCTAATTAGGTCATTAATTAAGGTCAAAGGTCAATAAGTGCAAAATTCAAGTTTTCACAGAAATTATTTTATTTTTAGTATCCAATACAGTGGCGAAAAGGTTTATCGAGTATCTATCATATTAAGCCATATATCGTATGTCAAAGATTTGAATTTAATGGAAAATGTGAAAGAAATGTTTGCTTCTGAAGAGAATATCTCCGTAACGGTTGGACTTTTCATGCATTACCATATGGGCTTAACCTCGTCTACTTTTGATATGTCAATGCACGAGTGAAATGGTTTTTCTGGCTTCTAAATTCTGGCTTCTTCTTTTTTTCTCCAAAGGTGAATTACAGAGAAGACAGTTGTTGTGGGTGGAGGGTTCGTTAGCGAGACAGATGTGCAAAGTACTGATCCTGACATGAGCATGGAGTTGTTGTTTTTTTTGTTTTGTTTTGTATACAAGATCGAGGCTCGTGAAAGAGCGAACATTTATCACACAGAAAGACAAACCGACAAACCGACACATAACCGACAAACCGACACATAGAACAAATAACATCGGGAGCGGTAGACAAGATGGGGAGAGAGGGGGAAGGACACAAACACAACATTTGAGAGCAGGAACCGAGAGACATGGAGACATCGAGAGATCTGTGGGAGGGAGAGGGCTTTGGGGGGGAGGCATGGGAAAGGGGGTGGGAGAGGCATAAAACATATGGACACTGCCAGGACTACCAGGAAAGAAGTTGGAATTACAAACAAGGTGGATCTGGGGTGAATTAGCGGGGGTAGAAAAGATCAAGGTTTTGGATGGGGGAAGATAAGAGATGGTGGTGAACAGCTGTTTTAAAGACCTGGAGGGAGGAGTGGGATTGAAGGGAGTGTGGGAGTTTGTTCCAGAGGCGGGAGAAAAGAGGAATGAAGGAGTGAAGGTGAGCAGAGAGCCGAGATTTCGGCAGTTTAACCATCAGAGGCTTGCTGGCAGATCTTGTGCGACCTGTAGGAATATTTGGGGGACAGAGCACAGAGAGAGCTGGGGGAGCAAGGCCGGAGAGGAGTCGGTAGAAGATGGAAAGACCACCAACCTGCCTGCGGTGAGTGAGTGAGAGGCCCTTGGAGTTAGCTTCATCGCGGGAGATTCCAATGATTCTGAATGCTTTGCTTTCAACAGCGTGAAGACGAGCTAGGTGTGAGGCAGGAGCACCAGCCCAGAGGGGAGAGCAGTATTCCATTGAGCTGCGGATGAAAGCCTTCTACGTGGTGAGGAACGTGCATGTTGGAAGGTAATCATGAAGAAGCGGATACCCGAATTATACTCCACTGTATTCAAAGTGATGCACCAACTGTTGTGGTGTCAGCCTGTGATACGGATATCCTTGTTCTACTTCTAGCGCATTTTGACAAGATGGTTTGCTCACAGTTATGGCTCAAGGCTGGCACCTCTAAGAAATCGAAGTATGTTCCAGTTCATGATATCAGGAAACAACTCGCCCTCGATGACCACACATTTGAAACAATCCCAGCATTCCATGCAATCACAGGGTGTGATACGGTATCATACTTCTCTGGACACTCAAAGAAGTCAACATGGGATGTATTCTTGGAACACCATCATCATTAAGGGGTCTTGGCAAGTCTCTGAGTCTGTCCAATGAAGTGTCCAATGATGCTGAGAGATTTATATGTCGCATATATAAGACATCATCCGAGAACTGTGACCAGGCCCGTGTAAAGCTGTTCAGTAAATGTCAGGCACCAGAATCAATGCCACCATCCAGTGATGCTGCACATCACCATATACAGCGTGCAAATGACCAGAGCTTCATATGGAGAGAAGCGTGCAATCCAAACCCAGTAATTCCTTCCCCAATGGACTCTGCTGGATGGAAGCTGGCTGATGGTATTCTCTTACCGGTGCTCACATCTTTACCCCCTATCCCAAAAGCATGCAAGGACATTGTACAGTGTGGCTGTACCAAGGGTTGCACCAGTGATAGGTGTTCGTGCAAGAAATGGGATTTGAAGTGTACAGACGCATGCAAATGCAGTGACTCGGAGACCGTAACATGCAAAAACAAGACTAAATAACGCCAATGCTAGGATGTTGCCACAATACGGTTATTTGACACTTCATCAGTGTTGGTTTAAGGGGGTGAAATATAAATATAAAATATAGAAATATAAAAAAGGTGACATGTTCCTTTCTAATATATTGTTAGATATATTGTTGTCATATATAGAGAGGAAACCAAAATCAGTTTTGGTGGCCTACGTTGGAAAAGAGACAAATCCATGCGACCAAAATTGAACTGTTATTGAGATATTGGCGATAGAATCAAGAATTCCTATCATATTTTTCATTTAATTTGAATATTCGGCACATAATATGACGTTTAATTTGAATGATATGTAGAAAATTCTTGTAAATTCATCTTGGGGACGTCAAATAGGACCTGACGAAAATTTCATTAAAATTCGCATTTTGTACTATTTAACCCTTGACCCTAATTGGTGGCTAATTATGCAAATTTCGCAAAACAAACAACAAAGTCTCATTCCCCTGAACCTAGACAATGATGCTATGCCATATATTCTTTTCACTGGTGCATTTTGACATGAAACATCAAAGGGAAATCGACTGACATGGCACTCCGAAGAAAGGTCAACCGTTACGGAGATATTCTCCATAGAAGTGAAAATTTCTTTCACATTTTCCATTAAATTCAAATCTTTGACATGCAATGTATGGCTTAATATGATAGATATTGGAAAATCTTTTTTACCACTGTATTGAATATTAAAAATAAAACAATTTCTGTGAAAACTTGAATTTTGCGCTTATTGAACTTTGCCCTTAATTAATGACCTAATTAGGCAATTTTGGGAAACACAAACAAGATATTCCTATTCAGCACAAAATTCCCTTCAAGAAAAACCTATTTGTTTGCTTTTCCTCAAAAATGCCTCATGCAATCACATTTGCTGGAAATTGAACCAGTCTACTGTACAATATCCAGACAGGTAAAGCATCCAACATGGCTGTGAAGCAGTACATCCTTTCATTCTGCCAGGAGGGAGTGAAGCAGTATGTTGAATTCACAGAGGCCTGCATACAATATACTGCCCGCTTTGAGCAATTAATCAAGAGAAAAAAAAAGATATTCAATTTTGAACGTGACGGTGTCAAAAACAGACGGGCAACAAATAAGGAAGTCCTTGACTTAAAATGCACGCACTATTTACTGGGACGGCTCATCATCTTGGCACAGAAACAGAAAATCGATCTCCAGAACATGCTATCCTTCCCACTTAAACCTGTGCCCTTTGTCCCTGTGCTGCGCAGATAGAACCATGGCCAAAAACTGCAAAGAGTAAACTAATTCGATACTTGGAAGATCAAGTTGAGTCTGGGTATCTGTCAACGGTTGAAGCCTGAATTATTGATGGCAACTTCTTATTGCATTGTTCAGAATACTGTATATCTCGCAGCTACGGTGGCCTTGCTCAGTGCATCCTGATCCAGATCACTGCTATACGTCATCAGCGCATTGACATAGTATTCGATACCTATGCCACTCCATCAATCAAGGATGTAGATCGAGAGAAGAGAGGGTCCGATGACATAGTCTACTCCAGGGAAGAGAGGATCCGATGACATAGTCTACTCCAGAGAAGAGAGGCTCTGGCCCAAAACAAGCTCATCCAAAACTGAGTGATGCCTTTAAGTTGCCGCGCCCTCTTTTAAGCGTCAACTGCCTGACTTTTTATCAAGAGTGGGCAAAAAGTAAACACGGAGCCATTATCTCAAATCACTAGGATTCCATTGGCTATGATGACAAATGTGTCCGGATTATTTCAATGAACAATGATGTCGTCACAAAGGAGGTCAAGGCCCTATCAGGCAACCATCAGGAAGCAGATACGTGCTAGTGTCTCCACATCAAGGAAATCACGTCAGCTACGGAGATCAGTGGAAACCTACATTGCTGTCATACTCCTTTTCCACTGCCACAAATATCGAGCCATAATTTGGATGGACGTGGATTCTGGAGCAAAAAGGTGGAAAAAATTTATATTGCGGAGAAAATAGGACCAAGTATGTGCACTGCCCTCCCTACCTTCCACGCCTTCACCGGGTGTGACTACACATCAGCCTTTGTTAGGCTGGGAAAGTTTGACCAACAACATGTCTGGACATGCCAGTGACATATTTACATGTAGCGTGTATGCTTTTAAGGAATGAGACCTCATTAAATCATGCCCGGTGTCTTGCCTTCGATAAGGCCTATCAAACGTTCAAGAAACCCCAAAATCCACTCAGCAAATTGAAGGGAATTGATGGCAGCACTTTACCACCATGTACAGTGCGCATTCAGAAAGTATTCAGACCCCTTCACTTTTTTCACATTTTATTATGTTGCAGCCTTATGCTGAAATCGTTTAAATTCGTTTTTTCCCTCATTAATCTACACTCAATACCCCATAATGACAAAGAGAAAACAGGATTTTAGAAAGTTTTGCAAATTTATTAAAAAGAAAAAACTGAAATATCACATTTACATAAGTATTCAGACCATTTGCTATGACACTTGAAATTTAGCTCAGGTGCCTCCCATTTCTATTGATCATCTTTGAGATGTTTCTGCACCTTGATTGGAGTCCACCTGTGGTAAATTCAATTGATTGGACATGATTTGGAAAGGCACACACCTGTCCATATAAGGTCTCACAGTGGACAATGCATATCAGAGCAAAAACCAAGCCATGAGGTCGGAGGAACTGCCTGCAGAGCTCAGAGACAGGATTGTGTCGAGGCACAGATCTGGGGAAGCCTACAAAAACATTTCTGCTGCATTGAAGGTTCCCAAGAGCACAGTGGCCTCTTATAATTCTTAAATGGAGGAAGTTTGGAACAACCAGGACTCTTCCAAGAGCTGGCCGCCCAGCCAAACTGAGCAATCGGGGGAGAAGGGCCTCAGTAAGAGAGGTGACCAAGAACCCAATGGTCACTCTGGCTGAGCTCCAGAGATCCTGTGTGGAGATGGGAGAAACTTCCAGAAGGACAACCATCACTGCAACACTCCACCGATCTGGGCTTTATGGTAGAGTGGCCAGACGGAAGCCTCTCCTCAGTGAAAGACACATGAAAGCCCACAGAATCTTGTTTCTCACAGTCTGAGTCCTTTAGGTGCTTTTTTGCAAACTCCAAGCAGGTTTTCATGTGTCTGTCACTGAGGAGAGGCTTCCGTCTCGCCACTCTACCATAAAGCCCAGATCGGTGGAGTGTTGCAGTGATGGTTGTCCTTCTGGAAGTTTCTCCCATCCCCACACAGGATCTCTGGAGCTCAGCCAGAGTGACCATCGGGTTCTTGGTCACCTCTCTTACCAAGGCCCTTCTCCCCCGATTGCTCAGTTTGGCCGGGAGGCCAGCTCTGGGAAGAGTCCTGGTTGTTCCAAACTTCTTCCATTTAAGAATTATGGAGGTCATTGTGCTCTTGGGAACCTTCAATGCAGCAGAGATTTTTTTTGTAGGCTTCCCCAGATCTGTGCCTCGACACAATCCTGTCTCTGAGCTCTGCAGGCAGTTCCTTCGACCTCATGGCTTGGGTTTTTCTCTGATATGCATTGTCAGCTGTCAGACCTTATATAGACAGGTGTGTGCCTTTCCAAATCATGTCAAATCAATTGAATTTACCACAGGTGGACTCCAATCAAGGTGCAGAAACATCTCAAAGATGATCAAGAGAAATGGGAGGCACCTGAGCTAAATTTCAAGTGTCATAGCAAAGGGTATGAATACTTATGTAAATGTGATATTTCAGTTTTTTCTTTTTAATAAATTTGCAAAACTTTCTAAAATCCTGTTTTCTCTTTGTCAATATTAGTCAAGTTCACTATGTTAACAAATATAATTTCGTTCAAAATTTTGGGAGATTAGCAAACCTATACATTTTTGGAATCATCAGAGCATGGAGAATCCGAAAATCAATGTTGGCATTTGCACAGACACAGATTTTGGATTTTCAAAATGGCCGCCATAAAATACATATTTTGCGCTATCTCGGCTTCGAGTCAACCTGGAAACTTCATTAAATATGCTAATCCTATGTTTTCTGGGTCAAGGAATCCAATAAAGCCCTCAAAATAGTGCTCAGGATTATAGAAAAGCAACAAACAAAGGTAATTGAAAACCATTGTCTTTATATTTGTGATATTGTAGCGGTTACCGCTGGATGCACACAATCGCCTTGCACCGGCCAGAACACGGCCAGACGCGCCTCTACCGGGCATGCCCGGACTCACTGTTCCCGGGCACGCCCGAACCTCCAGGGCACGCCCGGTCTCGTCTTTCCCGGGCATGCCCGCTCTCGCCTTTCCAGGGCTCGCCCAGAGCGTCCGGGCATGCCCGCTATCGCCTTTCCAGGGCTCGCCCAGAGCGTCCGGGCATGCCCGCTCTCGCCTTTCCAGTGCTCGTCCAGAGCGCCCGGGCACGCCCAGCCTCGACTTGCCAGGCCGCAGCCAAACACGCCCGGGCAGGTCCAGACTCGCCTTTCCAAGGCTCGCCCTTGACACCCGGGCATGCCCGGTATAGCTTTTGCCGGGCAAACTTCCCAACATAAATGTGTATATATATTGCTGCCCGATAAACGGGCTTTTGTCAGAATACCTGAGCTGTTTTGTTTCAATAAAGCAACTCAGACGAATTCCGTCTTTGGTCACGTCAATTCTTTCGACTAGCGTTGGAGCGCCGCTCCTTCACTGGTGACCTACCGACATGGACACGGCAGTGACTCTTAAACTGCCTACCTTCTGGGAGGCTCACGCGGCTGTTTGGTTCGCCCAGGCGGATTCCCAGTTCGCCCTGCGAGGCATCACCGCGGACGACACCCGCTTCCACCACGTCGTGGCAGCGCTCGGTTCCGCCACCGCGGCCCGCGCCCTGAGCCTCCTCGAGCACCCGCCGGCTGCCGACAAGTATGACGCGCTGAAGACGCTCCTCCTCGACGCTTTCGCCCTCTCACCGGCGGCACGTGCACGGCGCCTGCTCGACCTGCCCGAGCTCGGCGACACGCGCCCGTCCGAGCGCATGGACTATATGCTCTCGTTGCTCGGTGAGCACTCTCTGGATTTTCTGTTCCGCGAGTTGTTCCTTCGCCAGCTGCCTCACCCGGTACGCCTCGCCCTGGCTGGCACGTCGATCACCGATCCCCGCGCCCTCGCCAGGGAAGCCGATAAGATCTCCTCGGCGGGCCAACACATCGGCGCGGCTACCTGGAGCCTGCCGCCCTCCGAGGCGACGCCCACGACGCCCGAGCGCCCTGCGCGGTTGGAGGCCGAACTGCCGGTGAAACTGGCGGCCGCCAAGCCGCACCGACCGCTTCCGACACGACGGCCGGGGCCTCCACCTGAACAGGGGTGGTGTTCTTACCACGCCAGGTTCGGACACAAGGCTCGGACGTGCCGACCCCCGTGCACTTTCGGCAAGTCGGGAAACGGCCGGGCCGGCTTTCATTCCCAGCCATGAGCGCCGGCCACTCGGGCAACTTGCTTTTCATTCGGGACAAAGCGTCCGGGCGGCGTTTCCTTTGTGACACCGGCGCCCAACTGAGCGTCATACCCGCCTCCGAGCAGGACAGGCGGGGCGCCGTTTGCGGCCCCTCTTTGGTCGCTGCTAATGGCTCGGCCATACGCACTTTCGGCCTGCGCAACGTCACCCTCTGCTTCGGCAGCCAGCGCTTTCAGTGGACCTTTGTGACCGCCTGCGTCCCCATGGCTTTGCTGGGCGCCGACTTCCTCTGCGCGCACGGGCTGCTGGTCGACGTCAAACGTCGTCACCTTGTCAACGCCGAGACCTTCAGCTCCCTGGCGTGCACGATGAGCAGCTCCGCGCCGACCGAACTGGCATGCGCCCTTCCGACGGCGAACGAGTTCGCTCGCCTGCTCGCGGAATTCCCGGCCCTCACACGGCCGACGTTTTCGGCCGTCACAGTGCGGCATGGGATCGAGCACCACATACCCACTACGGGCCCGCCGGTCTACGCCAGGGCCCGCCGCCTCGACCCGGCCAAGCTCGCCGTGGCAAAAGCCGAGTTCGACGCGTTGGAGCACCTCGGCATCGTGCGGCGCTCCAATAGCGCGTGGGCCTCACCACTGCACATCGTGCCAAAGCCGGGGGGCGGATGGCGCCCGTGTGGCGACTACCGCCACCTCAACGACGCTACCACCCCCGACAGGTACCCGATCCCGCACATCCAGGACTTTTCCACCCGTTAGGCGGGACGGGTCATATTTTCCAAAATTGACCTGATACGGGGATACCACCAGGTACCTGTCCGGGCGGCCGACGTCCCGAAGACGGCCGTCATCACGCCGTTCGGCCTGTTCGAATTTTTGAGCATGCCGTTTGGCCTCAAGCACGCGGCCCAGGCGTTCCAGCGCTTAATGGACGGCGTGCTGCGCGACCTGCCATTTCTTTTCGTCTATCTGGACGACATCCTCGTCGCCAGCACGTCCCGCGCCGAGCACCTCCTCCACCTCCGAACACTGTTCGGTCGCCTCAGCGGGCATGGCTTAATTGTCAACCCGGCCAAATGCCACTTCGGCATGACGGCCGTTGACTTTTTGGGCCACCGCATCACCAAGACCGGGGCCGTGCCGCTGCCGACCAAGGTCGAGGCCATCACCACGTTCCCGCGTCCCCGTTCCATCAAGGCCCTACAAGAGTTCCTCGGCATGGTGAATTTTTATCACCGATTCGTGCCCCGCGCTGCTCAGCTCATGCGGCCCCTTTACGAGGCCCTCCGGGGCAAGCCGGCCAAGCATGACATCGTTTGGTTCGCGGCCATGGACGCGGCCTTCGCGAGCGCAAAACGGGCCCTCGCCGACGCAACGCTGCTGGCTCACCCGGTGCTCAACGCGCCCATCGCCCTCACTACGGACGCCTCCAACTACGCGGTGGGCGCCGTCCATGAACAATGGGTGGACGGGGTTTGGCAGCCACTCGCCTTTTTCAGCCAGCAGCTCCGGCCGAACGAGTTAAAATACAGCACGTTCGACCGCGAGCTGCTCGGTCTATTCCTGGCCGTTCGCCATTTCCGACACCTCCTGGAGGGCCGCCCGTTCACGGCTTTCGTCGACCACAAGCTGTTGGTCAACGCAATGGCCAAAGTCACGGAGCCGTGGTCGGCCCGCCAGCAGCGCCACCTCTCCACCGTGTTGGAATTCACCACGGACATCCGGCATGTCGCCGGCAAAGACAACGCTGTGGCCGACTGTCTTTCTCGGGCCAGCGCGAACGCGGTCCACCTCGGCGTGGACTTCGCGCTCATGGCGGCCGACCAGACCACCGACACCTCGGTGCAGGCCCTCCGGGCGGCGGACACGGGCCTCCGCCTGGCCGACATCCCCTTTGCGGGCACCGTCCTGCTCTGCGACGTCTCCCAGGGCCAGCCTCGCCCCATCGTGCCCGTTTCCTGGCAGCGCCGCATCTTCGCCTCCATCCACGGCCTTTCTCACCCGGGCCGGAAAGCTTCTCAGAAGCTGGTGTCGGCGCGTTTCGTCTGGCACGGCCTTCGACGGAACGTCCGCGACTGGGCCAACGCCTGCACGGCCTGCCAGCGGGCCAAGGTCCACCGCCACACCCAGGCCCCGCTGGCACCTTTCACCGTGCCTGCACGGCGTTTCGACCACGTCCACGTGGACCTGGTGGGTCCCCTGCCCCCATCGTGGGGGTTCACCCACCTGCTCACCATGGTGGACAGGACCACCAGGTGGCCGGAGGCCGTGCCCCTCACCTCCACCACCACCGCCGACGTGGCGCAGGCGTTCATCGCCACCTGGGTCGCGCGCTTCGGCGCACCGGCGGACATCTCGTCCGACCGCGGCCCACAGTTCACGTCCGAACTTTGGGGCGCGGTCGCCCGCTCGTTGGGGGTCACGCTGCACCGCACCACGGCCTACCACCCCCAAGCCAACGGGTTGTGCGAGCGGTTTTGCCGCTCCATGAAGGCCGCACTCATGGCCGGCCTTCAGGACGACGGTTGGACCGACCGGCTGTCGTGGGTCCTTTTGGGCCTCCGCACGGCCCCCAAGGAGGACCTCCGGGCGTCCACCGCCGAGCTCGTCTACGGCCAGCCGCTCCGCGTCCCGGGCGAGTTCGTGCCCGACGCTACCAGTCCCTGGTCCGCCGCACACCAGCGCTCGGACCTCCAGGAGGCCGCCCGCCGATTTGCCCCCGTGCCAACGTCCCGCCACGGTGGCCCCCAGTCCAACGTCCCCCCGGCGCTTCGCACAGCGGAGTATGTCTTTGTGCGTCATGACGCGCACCGGGGGCCACTCCGGCCGCCGTACGACGGGCCCTTCCGGGTCCTGCGACGGGGCGACAAGTCCTTTGTCGTCGACGTTGGCGGCCGGTCGGACCGGATCTCTGTGGACCGCCTCAAACCGGCGCACATGGACGTCGACCGACCACCACGGTTGGCCCTTCCTCCGCGGCGAGGCCGCCCCCCGGCCACAGTTCCCCCCGCTCGACCACCCACCACCACGTCGGACCCCTCCCCACGACCCTCCAGGGGTCGCTTCGGCCGGGTCATCCGGAACCCCCTTAAATTGACCCTGCCGGTGCAGGTCGATTCTGGAGGGGCGTGTGTAGCGGTTACCGCTGGATGCACACAATCGCCTTGCACCGGCCAGAACACGGCCAGACGCGCCTCTCCCGGGCATGCCCGGACTCACTGTTCCCGGGCACGCCCGAACCTCCCGGGCACGCCCGGTCTCGTCTTTCCCGGGCATGCCCGCTCTCGCCTTTCCAGGGCTCGCCCAGAGCGTCCGGGCATGCCCGCTATCACCTTTCCAGGGCTCGCCCAGAGCGTCCGGGCATGCCCGCTCTCGCCTTTCCAGTGCTCGTCCAGAGTGCCCGGGCACGCCCAGCCTCGACTTGCCAGGCCGCAGCCAAACACGCCCGGGCAGGTCCAGACTCGCCTTTCCAAGGCTCGCCCTTGACACCCGGGCATGCCCGGTATAGCTTTTGCCGGGCAAACTTCCCGACATAAATGTGTATATATATTGCTGCCCGATAAACGGGCTTTTGTCAGAATACCTGAGCTGTTTTGTTTCAATAAAGCAACTCGGACGAATTCCGTCTTTGGTCGCGTCAATTCTTTCGACTCGCGTTGGAGCGCCGCTCCTTCAATAAACTGTATTACATAATACATGATATTGCAAGTCCTTTGAAGTTATAGGTTGTTATAGGAAGTTATAGGTAGTATCAGATTGAACTATAAGTCCTATACACAGGATCTACTAGGTCTATACCGTTCAGGAATATGCTTTTACAGATCTTCATCACTGTCCTGAGTGTCATTTTCGCAAAGGTGTCTACGCAAATGTAAACATTAATTTTTGGATTCCTCATGCCCTGAATATTCCAAAAATGTATAGTTTTGCTAATCTACCAAAATTTTGAATGAAAAAACATAGTGAACCTGACTATATGGGGGGTATTGAGTGTAGATTTATGAGGGAAAAAATGAATTTCAACAACTTCAGCACAAGGCTGCAACATAACAAAATGTAAAAAAAGTGAAGGGGTCTGAATACTTTCTGAATGCACTGTAGAGCCAAGTTCCTTCTCCATGTGCACTGGTCATCATTTGTGGCAGGGTTGTGGGCACGTGCTGATGAGCAACAAATGAATCAATCTCACTCTCTCACCGCAGGAAGGTTGGTGGTCTTTCTGTCTTCTACCGACTCCTCTCCGGCCTTGCCCCCCCAGCTCCCTCTGCTCTGTCTCCGAAATATTCCTTCAGGTC
Source organism: Myxine glutinosa (assembly GCF_964187855.1). Lineage (NCBI taxonomy): Eukaryota > Metazoa > Chordata > Myxini > Myxiniformes > Myxinidae > Myxine > Myxine glutinosa. The sequence goes on from NC_136274.1 coordinate 11,111,415, forward strand.
GCACAAGATCTGCCAGCAACCCTCTAATGGTTAAACTGCCAAAATCAAGACTCTCTGCTCACCTTCACTCCTTCATTCCTCTTTTCTCCCGCCTCTGGAACAAACTCCCCCACTCCCTTCAATCCCACTCCTCCCTCCAGGTCTCTAAAACAGCTGTTCACCACCATCTCTTATCTTCCCCCATCCAAAACCTTGATCTTTTCTACCCCCGTTAAAACACCCCAAATCCACCTCCCTCAATCTCCGACTTCATTCCTGAAATTCCTGGTAGAGTCCATTTGTTTTGTCCTGTGTACCCCTTCCCCTCCCTTCGCCCCCTCCCCCAGCCCTCTCCCTTCCACAGACCTCCCGATGTCCCTGTTCTCTACTGTTGTGCTTGTGTGCTTCCCTCTCTCCCCCTCTTGTCTCCCGCTGCCTTCATTGTATGTTTGATGTGTCTGTGCATGTTTTCATGTTCAATGTGTTAGCGCTTTCACGAGCCTCGACTCTGTGACTGTATACAAAAAAAACAAAAAAAAACCTCATTTCCACAAACGTATCTATTACTAATAGATACGTTTGTGGAAATGAGGTTTTTTTTTTGGTTTTTTTGTCTACAGTCACAGAGTCGAGGCTCGTGAAAGCGCAATATTAGTACGGATGTAAATACTCCATTACCATACATATAAATTATAATATTTCCGACATCTTCACCTTCACCAGCCGCTGTCCCACATACAATTACAATATTATTTTAAAAAGGTAAAATTGCTGTAATTACTCATTTTATAGTTATAGTTATTAACCTTTGCTTTCAATGAACAAAACATCTCACCAGAGCCTCTCGGTGCATCTGTCCATATAAATGCGAATTCCGCAACTTGCACACCACTTGGGCGACGCTCAACGCCACGAACTCCAGATCCATCTGGAAACAAGTTTGAATATTTCAAACGACGCAAGAATCGCTCTGTAATTGCAATTTACCAGAAGGCCGCGTTGCTACGGGCAACATCCAATCATCGTAACGAGCGACAACGCAGACGTCATTGGTCGGCAAACAGCAGGGCCAACGTGATGACGTGAGCACGTCGAATACGTAGAGAGATTAAATGCGTGGAATGTGTTGTTTTGTCCTGTCGCTGAAATACGACGCCATTTATACGGACAACGTGATGACGTCGGCAAGGGCACGTTGAATACGTAGAGAGATTAAATGTGCGGAATGTGTTGTTTTGTCCTGTCGCTGAAATACGACGCCATTTATACCAGAAGTGTGGACACGCAGGAACGATTTTTAACAAACGGAAAAGTGATATAAAAACGTATCATCAAACGTGTGTACAACAATTCATTGAGGATAAATAAAATAGGTTTTGCGTGTATTTCCGAACTAGCCATGAGGCGATTGGTGCCGGAAGTGGGGTCAAAGTCAAAGGTCCAACGGCGCTGCGCGGCCTCGTGCGCGAGGGGCACGCGATGAGCAGCGCGGCCTCGTGCGCGACGAGCAGCGGCTGCAGCGCCGCTCGCGATGAGGCTTCGGGAAGTCGCGACGCGGGACTCGCGGAAGGCGTTCCGACCGCCGCGACCAACGACGAGCCGGACGCCGTGTCCACGTCGGAACGGGAGGGCGACTTCCCGCTACGTTGCGCCTACGAGGGATGCGACGAGGTAGCGAAGGGGGTGAGCACCAAGAGCAAGCAGGGAGGCCGTCAGACGTGGATGTGCAAACGGCACAAGAACAAAACGTACAAGGCCAAGTACAAAAAGAAAAAAGCCGAATGGAAGAAGAAAAAGAAGAAACGGAAAAAGAAGACTTCCAAGGAAGAGGTGGATGTGCTTGGTGGCGGCAACGTTGAGGTGGGTGGGTCTTCTGTCCACAGTGTCCGATCCAGACTTGGTGTTTCACCATCTTCTGTGTATCATGGCTGTTTATACGTTACAGGTTTCTCATGTAACATGTTCATCGCTTAGTTCATGATTGTACAATTTAAACGGATAATATTGACTTATTCGCGTTGGTTGGGTAGTTTTTTTGCGATTGGAGCTGATGCGATGGGGCGTTGTGGAGTGAGGTGGTTAGAGGTTGAGGAGAAGGTGCGACTGGGGTTGAGGAAGGTGGTGTCTTGGATTGGGGTTGAACGGAGGGTTGCTGCATGGAATTGGGGTTGAGGGGAGGGTTGTCATGGATTGAATTGGGCTTGAGGGGAGGGTTGTCATGGATTGAATTGGGCTTGAGGGGAGGGTTGTCATGGATTGAATTGGGCTTGAGGGGATGGGTGCTGGGATTGGGGTTGAGGGGATGGGTGCTGGGATTGGGGTTGAGGGGATGGGTGCTGGGGTTGAGGGGATGTGTGCTGGGATTGGGGTTGAGGGTGATGTGTGCTGGGATTGGGGTTGAGGGGATGGGTGCTGGGATTGGGGTTGAGGGGATGGGTGCTGGGATTGGGGTTGAGGGGATGGGTGCTGGGGTTGAGGGGATGGGTGCTGGGATTGGGGTTGAGGGGATGGGTGCTGGGATTGGGGTTGAGGGGATGGGTGCTGGGATTGGGCTTGAGGGGAGGGTTGTCATGGATTGAATTGGGCTTGAGGGGATGGGTGCTGGGATTGGGGTTGAGGAGATGGGTGCTGGGATTGGGGTTGAGGGGATGGGTGCTGGGATTGGGGTTGAGGGGATGGGTGCTGCGATTGGGGTTGAATAAGGCACGTGCTGGGTTTAGAGTTGAGTAAGGGAGGTGCTGGGTTAGGGTTGAGTAAGGGAGATGCTGGGTTTAGGGATGAGTAAGGGAAGTGCTGGGTTAGGGTTGAGTAAGGGAGATGCTGGGTTTAGGGATGAGTAAGGGAGGTGCTGGGTTAGGGTTGAGTAAGGGAGATGCTGGGTTTAGGGATGAGTAAGGGAAGTGCTGGGTTTGGGGATGAGTAAGGGAGCTGCTGGGTTTAGCGATGAGTAAGGGAAGTGCTGGGTTTGGGGATGAGTAAGGGAGGTGCTGGGTTAGGGTTGAGTAAGGGAGATGCTGGGTTTAGGGATGAGTAAGGGAAGTGCTGGGTTTGGGGATGAGTAAGGGAGATGCTGGGTTTAGGGATGAGTAAGGGAAGTGCTGGGTTTGGGGATGAGTAAGGGAGGTGCTGGGTTTAGGGTTGAGTAAGGGAGGTGCTGGGTTTAGTGTTGAGTAAGGCAGGTGCTGGGTTTGGGGATGAGTAAGAGAGGTGCTGGGTTTGGGGATGAGTAAGGGAGGTGCTGGGTTTGGGGATGAGTAAGGGATGTGCTGGGTTTGGGGATGAGTAAGGGAGGTGCTGGGATTTTGGTTGAGTTGTGGTAGTTGTAGTTCTGATATTTAGTGAATGTCATATTTTACAATTGGGTTGTGATTTTTCTCAAAACAATCCGTCCCAAAACTAAAGATTACATTTAATATTAAGGATTAATAATGAAATGATTCCAGCGTGCTGGGACTTACCCCATGTCAATGATGACGTTTTTGCAGGAAGATTCCAGTATGCAGCCGACAACAGGTGTAACGCCACAGAAGTTGGGTCTTCTGATGGAACAATCTCCAACCCGTAAACTTACAAATATCGAGCAGGTGCTTTTCCTGAAGCGCCAGGTAGGGAAACCTCCGATTTGTGTGGAGTGGTGACAACAGCTCAAATAAATTATAGGATGAAAACCTTTTAAAGCTTTATTATTCCTGTCATCACCTTAACTCAAGTACACTTCTTTGTCCATCACATGTGATCTTTTACTAAAAGGATCTGCATCCGTCTGTGTCCATCACATTTTATTCGAATAATCTCACCCTTTATCCTGCTGGCGTAGAATAATAAAAATGGAGCCATTTGAAGGCTCACAATCTATTCACTTTCTTTTTTTTCTTTTTTTTGGGATACAAGATCGAGGCTCGTGAAAGAGCGAACATTAATCACACAGAAAGACAAACCGACACATAAAACATATAATAAGGGGACCGTAGACAAGATAGGGAGAGAGGGGGAAGGACACAAACACAACATTTGAGAGCAGGGACATCGAGAGATCTGTGGGAGGGAGGACTTTGGAGGGGGGGGCATGGGAAGGGGGGGTGGGAGAGGTATAAAACATATGGACACTGCAAGGACTTCCAGGAAAGAAGTTGGAATTTCAAAAAAAAGTGGATCTGGGGTGAATTACCGGGGGTAGAAAAGATCAAGGTTTTGGATGGGGGAAGATAAGAGATGGTGGTGAACAGCTGTTTTAAAGACCTGGAGGGAGGAGTGGGATTGAAGAGAGTGAGGGAGTTTGTTCCAGAGGTGGGAGAAAAGAGGAATGAAAGAGTGAAGGTGAGCAGAGAGCCTAGATTTCGGCAGTTTAACCATAAGAGGGTTGCTGGCAGATCTTGTGCGACCTGTCGGAATATTTGGGGGACAGAGCACAGATAGAGCTGGGGGAGCAAGGCCGGAGAGGGGTCGGTAGAAGACAGAAAGACCACCTACCTGCCTGCAGTGCGTGAGTGAAAGGCCCTCGGAGTTAGCTTCATCGCGGGAGATTCCAATGATTCTGAAAGCTTTGGGTTCAACAGCGTGAAGCCGAGCTAGGTGTGAGGCAGGAGCACCGGCCCATAGGGGAGAACAGTATTCCATTGAGCTGCGGATGAAAGCCTTGTATGTGGTGAGGAGCTCAGGTGTGCCAAGGAAGGACTTCACACGACGGAGGATGCCCAGTCGGCGACTGGCTTTGGAGGCCAGCTTGGAAATGTGGTTTTCCCAGGAAAGATCCTGGAAGATAGTGAGACCCAAAAGCTTGAGCGACAGAACTTCTCGGAGAGGATTGTTGACAAAGTAGATGGGAGGGTTGTCCAGTCGGTCTTTTTGGAGAGACTTTGTAAGAGTATGAGATTTGTCAGGATAGAAAGACATGTTCCACTTGTTTGACCAGTCTGAGATTTTGTCCAGGTCTTCAGAGAGTGCGGAGGCTGCAGACTGCCGATCTGAGGGAAGAGGAATGGAGTGGCAGAGAGTGGAGTCATCAGCAAAGAGATAGAGAGGATTTTCCAGAGAGTCGGAGAGATCATTGATAAAGACCAGAAAAAGCACAGGGCCCAGAACACTACCTGAGGGAACTCCAGCCTGAACAGGAAGGGGAGATGAGAGAAATCCATTCAGGGCCACACATTGACTACGACCAGAGAGGAAGTCCGCAAGCCAAGCATGGAGATTTCCATGGATACCACAGGAGGAGAGTTTGGTGAGCAGAGCTGGGTGCCAGACCGTATCGAAGGCACGTGATATGTCAAGGGAGACAGCTCTGATTTCCTGTTTGAAAACTTTCCACTTGGAAAGCTCATGATGGATTTACTTGTTTGGAAAGCTAATAATTAATTTACTTGGTTTGAAAGCTACTAATTAATTTGCTTGGTTGGAAAGCTAATAATTAATTTACTAGGTTGGAAAGCTAATAATTAATTTACTTGGTTGGAAAGCTAATAATTAATTTACTTGGTTGGAAAGCTAATAATTAATTTACTTGGTTGGAAAGCTATAATTAATTTACTTGGTTGGAAAGCTATAATTAATTTACTTGGTTGGAAAGCTAATAATTAATTCACTTGGTTAGAAAGCTAATAATTAATTTACTTGGTTGGAAAGCTATAATTAATTTATTTGGATGGAATGCTATAATTAATTCACTTGGTTGGAAAGCTAATAATTAATTTACTTGGTTGGAAAGCTAATAATTAATGTACTTGGTTGGAAAGCTAATAATTAATTTACTTGGTTGGAAAGCTAATAATTAATTTACTTGTTTGGAAAGCTAATAATTAATTTACTTGGTTGGAAAGCTATAATTAATTTACTTGGTTGGAAAGCTATAATTAATTCACTTGGTTGGAAAGCTAATAATTAATTTACTTGGTTGGAAAGCTAATAATTAATGTACTTGGTTGGAAAGCTAATAATTAATTTACTTGGTTGGAAAGCTAATAATTAATTTACTTGGTTAGAAAGCTAATAATTAATTTACTTGGTTGGAAAGCTATAATTAATTTACTTGGTTGGAAAGCTATAATTAATTCACTTGGTTGGAAAGCTAATAATTAATTTACTTGGTTGGAAAGCTAATAATTAATGTACTTGGTTGGAAAGCTAATAATTAATTTACTTGGTTGGAAAGCTAATAATTAATTTACTTGTTTGGAAAGCTAATAATTAATTTACTTGGTTGGAAAGCTAATAATTAATTTACTTGGTTGGAAAGCTATAATTAATTCACTTGGTTGGAAAGCTAATAATTAATTCACTTGGTTGGAAAGCTAATAATTAATTTACTTGTTTGGAAAGCTAATAATTAATTGACTTAGTTGGAAAGCTAATAATTAATTTACTTGGTTGGAAAGCTAATAATTAATTTGCTTGGTTGGAAAGCTAATAATTAATTTACTTGGTTGGAAAGCTAATAATTAATTTACTTGGTTGGAAAGCTAATAATTAATTTACTTGGTTGGAAAGCTAATAATTAATGTACTTGGTTGGAAAGCTAATAATTAATTTATCTGGTTGGAAAGCTAATAATTAATTTACTTGGTTGGAAAGCTAATAATTAATGTACTTGGTTGGAAAGCTAATAATTAATTTATCTGGTTGGAAAGCTAATAATTAATTTACTTGGTTGGAAAGCTAATAATTAATTTACTTGTTTGGAAAGCTAATAATTAATTACTTGGTTGCAAAGCTAATAATTAATTTACTTGGTTGGAAAGCTAATAATTAATTTACTTGTTTGGAAAGCTAATAATTAATTTACTTGGTTGGAAAGCTAATAATTAATTTACTTGGTTGGAAAGCTATAATTAATTTACTTGGTTGGAAAGCTTTAATTAATTTACTTGGTTGGAAAGCTATAATTAATTTACTTGGTTGGAAAGCTATAATTAATTTATTTGGATGGAATGCTATAATTAATTCACTTGGTTGGAAAGCTAATAATTAATTTACTTGGTTGGAAAGCTAATAATTAATGTACTTGGTTGGAAAGCTAATAATTAATTTACTTGGTTGGAAAGCTAATAATTAATTTACTTGTTTGGAAAGCTAATAATTAATTTACTTGGTTGGAAAGCTATAATTAATTTACTTGGTTGGAAAGCTATAATTAATTCACTTGGTTGGAAAGCTAATAATTAATTTACTTGGTTGGAAAGCTAATAATTAATGTACTTGGTTGGAAAGCTAATAATTAATTTACTTGGTTGGAAAGCTAATAATTAATTTACTTGGTTAGAAAGCTAATAATTAATTTACTTGGTTGGAAAGCTATAATTAATTTACTTGGTTGGAAAGCTATAATTAATTCACTTGGTTGGAAAGCTAATAATTAATTTACTTGGTTGGAAAGCTAATAATTAATGTACTTGGTTGGAAAGCTAATAATTAATTTACTTGGTTGGAAAGCTAATAATTAATTTACTTGTTTGGAAAGCTAATAATTAATTTACTTGGTTGGAAAGCTAATAATTAATTTACTTGGTTGGAAAGCTATAATTAATTCACTTGGTTGGAAAGCTAATAATTAATTCACTTGGTTGGAAAGCTAATAATTAATTTACTTGTTTGGAAAGCTAATAATTAATTGACTTAGTTGGAAAGCTAATAATTAATTTACTTGGTTGGAAAGCTAATAATTAATTTGCTTGGTTGGAAAGCTAATAATTAATTTACTTGGTTGGAAAGCTAATAATTAATTTACTTGGTTGGAAAGCTAATAATTAATTTACTTGGTTGGAAAGCTAATAATTAATGTACTTGGTTGGAAAGCTAATAATTAATTTATCTGGTTGGAAAGCTAATAATTAATTTACTTGGTTGGAAAGCTAATAATTAATGTACTTGGTTGGAAAGCTAATAATTAATTTATCTGGTTGGAAAGCTAATAATTAATTTACTTGGTTGGAAAGCTAATAATTAATTTACTTGTTTGGAAAGCTAATAATTAATTTACTTGGTTGCAAAGCTAATAATTAATTTACTTGGTTGGAAAGCTAATAATTAATTTACTTGTTTGGAAAGCTAATAATTAATTTACTTGGTTGGAAAGCTAATAATTAATTTACTTGGTTGGAAAGCCAATAATTAATTTGCTTGTTTGGAAAGCTAATAATTAATTTGCTTGGTTGGAAAGCTAATAATTAATTTACTTGTTTGGAAAGCTAATAATTAATTTACTTGTTTGGAAAGCTATAATTAATTTACTTGGTTGGAAAGCTATAATTAATTTACTTGGTTGGAAAGCTATAATTAATTTACTTGGTTGGAAAGCTAATAATTAATTTACTTGGTTGGAAAGCTATAATTAATTTACTTGGTTGGAAAGCTTTAATTAATTTACTTGGTTGGAAAGCTATAATTAATTTACTTGGTTGGAAATCTAATAATTAATTTACTTGGTTGGAAAGCTAATAATTAATTTACTTGGTTGGAAAGCTATAATTAATTTACTTGGTTGGAAAGCTATAATTAATTTACTTGGTTGGAAAGCCAATAATTAATTTGCTTGTTTGGAAAGCTAATAATTAATTTACTTGTTTGGAAAGCTAATAATTAATTTACTTGTTTGGAAAGCTAATAATTAATTTACTTGGTTGCAAAGCTAATAATTAATTTACTTGGTTGGAAAGTTAATAATTAATTTACTTGGTTGGAAAGCTAATAATTAATTGACTTGGTTGGAAAGCTAATAATTAATTTACTTGGTTGGAAAGCTAATAATTAATTTACTTGTTTGGAAAGCTCATAATTAATTTACTTGTTTGGAAAGCTAATAATTAATTTACTTGTTTGGAAAGCTATAATTAATTTACTTGTTTGGAAAGCTATAATTAATTTACTTGGTTGGGAAGCTAATAATTAATTTACTTGGTTGGGAAGCTAATAATTAATTTACTTGGTTGGAAAGCTATAATTAATTTACTTGGTTGGAAAGCTATAATTAATTTATTTGGTTGGAAAGCTATAATTAATTTACTTGGTTGGGAAGCTAATAATTAATTTGCTTGGTTGCAAAGCTAATAATTAATTTACTTGGTTGGAAAGCTAATAATTAATTTACTTGGTTGGAAAGCTAATAATTAATGTACTTGGTTGGAAAGCTATAATTAATTTGCTTGTTTGGAAAGCTAATAATTAATTTACTTGGTTGGAAAGCTAATAATTAATTTACTTGTTTGGAAAGCTATAATTAATTTACTTGGTTGGAAAGCTATAATTAATTTACTTGGTTGGAAAGCTATAATTAATTTACTTGGTTGGAAATCTAATAATTAATTTACTTGGTTGGAAAGCTAATAATTAATTTATTTGGTTGGAAAGCTATAATTAATTTACTTGGTTAGAAAGCTAATAATTAATTTATTTGGTTGGAAAGCTATAATTAATTTACTTGGTTGGAAAGCTAATAATTAATTTACTTGGTTGGAAAGCTAATAATTAATTTGCTTGGTTGGAAAGCTAATAATTAATTTACTTGGTTGGAAAGCTATAATTAATTTACTTGGTTGGAAAGCTATAATTAATTTACTTGGTTGGAAAGCTATAATTAATTTACTTGGTTGGAAAGCTATAATTAATTTACTTGGTTGGAAAGCTATAATTAATGTACTTGGTTGGAAAGCTAATAATTAATGTACTTGGTTGGAAAGCTATAATTAATGTACTTGGTTGGAAAGCTATAATTAATGTACTTGGTTGGAAAGCTATAATTAATGTACTTGGTTGGAAAGCTATAATTAATGTACTTGGTTGGAAAGCTAATAATTAATGTACTTGGTTGGAAAGCTATAATTAATTTACTTGGTTGGAAAGCTATAATTAATTTACTTGGTTGGAAAGCTATAATTAATGTACTTGGTTGGAAAGCTAATAATTAATGTACTTGGTTGGAAAGCTAATAATTAATTTGCTTGGTTGGAAAGCTATAATTAATGTACTTGGTTGGAAAGCTAATAATTAATTGACTTGGTTGGAAAGCTAATAATTAATTTACTTGGTTGGAAAGCTAATAATTAATTTACTTGGTTGGAAAGCTAATAATTAATTTACTTGGTTGGAAAGCTATAATTAATGTACTTGGTTGGAAAGCTAATAATTAATTGACTTGGTTGGAAAGCTAATAATTAATTTACTTGGTTGGAAAGCTAATAATTAATTTACTTGGTTGGAAAGCTAATAATTAATTTACTTGGTTGGAAAGCTAATAATTAATTTACTTGGTTGGAAAGCTAATAATTAATTTACTTGGTTGGAAAGCTATAATTAATGTACTTGGTTGGAAAGCTAATAATTAATTTGCTTGGTTGGAAAGCTAATAATTAATTTACTTGGTTGGAAAGCTATAATTAATTTACTTGGTTGGAAAGCTATAATTAATTTACTTGGTTGGAAAGCTATAATTAATTTACTTGGTTGGAAAGCTGTAATTAATTTATTTGGTTGGAAAGCTAATAATTAATTTACTTGGTTGGAAAGCTAATAATTAATTTATTTGGTTGGAAAGCTAATAATTAATTTACTTGGTTGGAAAGCTATAATTAATTATTTGGTTGGAAAGCTAATAATTAATTTGCTTGGTTGGAAAGCTAATAATTAATTTACTTGGTTGGAAAGCTAATAATTAATTTGCTTGGTTGGAAAGCTATAATTAATGTACTTGGTTGGAAAGCTAATAATTAATTTGCTTGGTTGGAAAGCTAATAATTAATTTACTTGGTTGGAAAGCTATAATTAATTTACTTGGTTGGAAAGCTATAATTAATTTACTTGGTTGGAAAGCTATAATTAATTTACTTGGTTGGAAAGCTGTAATTAATTTATTTGGTTGGAAAGCTAATAATTAATTTACTTGGTTGGAAAGCTAATAATTAATTTATTTGGTTGGAAAGCTAATAATTAATTTACTTGGTTGGAAAGCTATAATTAATTTACTTGGTTGGAAAGCTAATAATTAATTTGCTTGGTTGGAAAGCTAATAATTAATTTACTTGGTTGGAAAGCTAATAATTAATTTGCTTGGTTGGAAAGCTATAATTAATGTACTTGGTTGGAAAGCTAATAATTAATTTGCTTGGTTGGAAAGCTAATAATTAATTTACTTGGTTGGAAAGCTAATAATTAATTTACTTGGTTGGAAAGCTAATAATTAATTTGCTTGGTTGGAAAGCTATAATTAATGTACTTGGTTGGAAAGCTAATAATTAATTTACTTGGATGGAAAGCTAATAATTAATTTGCTTGGTTGGAAAGCTAATAATTAATTTACTTGGTTGGAAAGCTAATAATTAATTTACTTGGTTGGAAAGCTATAATTAATGTACTTGGTTGGAAAGCTATAATTAATTTACTTGGTTGGAAAGCTATAATTAATTTCCTTGGTTGGAAAGCTATAATTAATTTACTTGGTTGGAAAGCTGTAATTAATTTATTTGGTTGGAAAGCTAATAATTAATTTACTTGGTTGGAAAGCTAATAATTAATTTATTTGGTTGGAAAGCTAATAATTAATTTACTTGGTTGGAAAGCTATAATTAATTTACTTGGTTGGAAAGCTAATAATTAATTTGCTTGGTTGGAAAGCTATAATTAATGTACTTGGTTGGAAAGCTAATAATTAATTTGCTTGGTTGGAAAGCTAATAATTAATTTACTTGGTTGGAAAGCTAATAATTAATTTACTTGGTTGGAAAGCTATAATTAATGTACTTGGTTGGAAAGCTAATAATTAATTTGCTTGGTTGGAAAGCTAATAATTAATTTACTTGGTTGGAAAGCTATAATTAATGTACTTGGTTGGAAAGCTAATAATTAATTTGCTTGGTTGGAAAGCTAATAATTAATTTACTTGGTTGGAAAGCTATAATTAATTTACTTGGTTGGAAAGCTAAAATTAATTTACTTGGTTGGAAAGCTGTAATTAATTTATTTGGTTGGAAAGCTAATAATTAATTTACTTGGTTGGAAAGCTAATAATTAATTTATTTGGTTGGAAAGCTAATAATTAATTTACTTGGTTGGAAAGCTATAATTAATTTACTTGGTTGGAAAGCTAATAATTAATTTGCTTGGTTGGAAAGCTAATAATTAATTTACTTGGTTGGAAAGCTAATAATTAATTTACTTGGTTGGAAAGCTAATAATTAATTTACTTGGTTGGAAAGCTATAATTAATTTACTTGGTTGGAAAGCTAATAATTAATGTACTTGGTTGGAAAGCTATAATTAATTTACTTGGTTGGAAAGCTAATAATTAATTTACTTGGTTGGAAAGCTAATAATTAATGTACTTGGTTGGAAAGCTAATAATTAATTTACTTGGTTGGAAAGCTATAATTAATTTACTTGGTTGGAAAGCTAATAATTAATTTGCTTGGTTGGAAAGCTAATAATTAATTTACTTGGTTGGAAAGCTAATAATTAATTTACTTGGTTGGAAAGCTAATAATTAATTTACTTGGTTGGAAAGCTATAATTAATTTACTTGGTTGGAAAGCTAATAATTAATTTACTTGGTTGGAAAGCTATAATTAATTTACTTGGTTGGAAAGCTATAATTAATTTACTTGGTTGGAAAGCTATAATTAATTTGCTTGGTTGGAAAACTAATAATTAATTTACTTGGTTGGAAAGCTAATAATTAATTGACTTGGTTGGAAAGCTAATAATTAATTTACTTGGTTGGAAAGCTATAATTAATGTACTTGGTTGGAAAGCTATAATTAATTTACTTGGTTGGAAAGCTAATATTTAATGTACTTGGTTGGAAAGCTAATAATTAATTTGCTTGGTTGGAAAGCTATAATTAATGTACTTGGTTGGAAAGCTAATAATTAATTTGCTTGGTTGGAAAGCTAATAATTAATTTACTTGGTTGGAAAGCTATAATTAATTTACTTGGTTGGAAAGCTATAATTAATTTACTTGGTTGGAAAGCTGTAATTAATTTATTTGGTTGGAAAGCTAATAATTAATTTACTTGGTTGGAAAGCTAATAATTAATTTATTTGGTTGGAAAGCTAATAATTAATTTACTTGGTTGGAAAGCTATAATTAATTTACTTGGTTGGAAAGCTAATAATTAATTTGCTTGGTTGGAAAGCTAATAATTAATTTACTTGGTTGGAAAGCTATAATTAATTTACTTGGTTGGAAAGCTATAATTAATTTACTTGGTTGGAAAGCTATAATTAATTTACTTGGTTGGAAAGCTAATAATTAATTTACTTGGTTGGAAAGCTCATAATTAATTTACTTGGTTGGAAAGCTAATAATTAATTTACTTGGTTGGAAAGCTAATAATTAATTTACTTGGTTGGAAAGCTAATAATTAATTTACTTGTTTGGAAAGCTACTAATTAATTTATTTGGTTGGAAAGCTAATAATTAATTTGCTTGGTTGGAAAACTAATAATTAATTTACTTGGTTGAAAAGCTATAATTAATTTACTTGGTTGGAAAGCTAATAATCTATTTACTTGGTTGGAAAGCTATAATTAATTTACTTGGTTGGAAAGCTAATAATCTATTTACTTGGTTGGTAAGCTAATAATTAATTTACTTGTTTGGAAAGCTAATAATTAATTTACTTGGTTGGAAAGCTAATAATTACTCAATTTACTTGGTTGGAAAGCTAATAATTAATTTACTTGGTTAGAAAGCGAATAAATAAATACATTTACTTGGTAGGAAAGATAATCGATTAACTTTGATGGAGAGCTAATAATTAATTGACTTGGTTGGAAAGCTAATAATCGATTTACTTGGTTAGAAAGCTAATAAATACTCAATTTACTTGGTTGGAAAGCTAATAATTAATTTACTTGGTTAGAAAGCTAATAATTACTCAATTTACATGGTTGGAAAGCTAATAATTAATTTACTTGGTTAGAAAGCGAATAAATAAATACATTTACTTGGTAGGAAAGATAATCGATTTACTTTGATGGAGAGCTAATAATTAATTTACTTGGTTGGAAAGCCAATAATTAATTTGCTTGTTTGGAAAGCTAATAATTAATTTACTTGGTTGGAAAGCTAATAATTAATTTACTTGTTTGGAAAGCTATAATTAATTTACTTGGTTGGAAAGCTATAATTAATTTACTTGGTTGGAAAGCTTTAATTAATTTACTTGGTTGGAAAGCGATAATTAATTTACTTGGTTGGAAAGCTATAATTAATTTACTTGGTTGGAAATCTAATAATTAATTTACTTGGTTGGAAAGCTAATAATTAATTTATTTGGTTGGAAAGCTATAATTAATTTACTTGGTTAGAAAGCTAATAATTAATTTATTTGGTTGGAAAGCTATAATTAATTTACTTGGTTGGAAAGCTAATAATTAATTTACTTGGTTGGAAAGCTAATAATTAATTTGCTTGGTTGGAAAGCTAATAATTAATTTACTTGGTTCGAAAGCTATAATTAATTTACTTGGTTGGAAAGCTATAATTAATTTACTTGGTTGGAAAGCTATAATTAATGTACTTGGTTGGAAAGCTATAATTAATTTACTTGGTTGGAAAGCTAATAATTAATGTACTTGATTGGAAAGCTAATAATTAATTTGATTGGTTGGAAAGCTATAATTAATGTACTTGGTTGGAAAGCTAATAATTAATTTGCTTGGTTGGAAAGCTAATAATTAATTTACTTGGTTGGAAAGCTATAATTAATTTACTTGGTTGGAAAGCTATAATTAATTTACTTGGTTGGAAAGCTATAATTAATTGACTTGGTTGGAAAGCTATAATTAATTTACTTGGTTGGAAAGCTAATAATTAATTTACTTGGTTGGAAAGCTGTAATTAATTTATTTGGTTGGAAAGCTAATAATTAATTTACTTGGTTGGAAAGCTAATAATTAATTTATTTGGTTGGAAAGCTAATAATTAATTTACTTGGTTGGAAAGCTATAATTAATTTACTTGGTTGGAAAGCTAATAATTAATTTGCTTGGTTGGAAAGCTAATAATTAATTTACTTGGTTGGAAAGCTAATAATTAATTTACTTGGTTGGAAAGCTAATAATTAATTTACTTGGTTGGAAAGCTAATAATTAATTTACTTGTTTGGAAAGCTACTAATTAATTTATTTGGTTGGAAAGCTAATAATTAATTTGCTTGGTTGGGAAACTAATAATTAATTTACTTGGTTGAAAAGCTATAATTAATTTACTTGGTTGGAAAGCTAATAATCTATTTACTTGGTTGGAAAGCTATAATTAATTTACTTGGTTGGAAAGCTAATAATCTATTTACTTGGTTGGTAAGCTAATAATTAATTTACTTGTTTGGAAAGCTAATAATTAATTTACTTGGTTGGAAAGCTAATAATTACTCAATTTACTTGGTTGGAAAGCTAATAATTAATTTACTTGGTTAGAAAGCGAATAAATAAATACATTTACTTGGTAGGAAAGATAATCGATTAACTTTGATGGAGAGCTAATAATTAATTGACTTGGTTGGAAAGCTAATAATCGATTTACTTGGTTAGAAAGCTAATAAATACTCAATTTACTTTGTTGGAAAGCTAATAATTAATTTACTTGGTTAGAAAGCTAATAATTACTCAATTTACATGGTTGGAAAGCTAATAATTAATTTACTTGGTTAGAAAGCGAATAAATAAATACATTTACTTGGTAGGAAAGATAATCGATTTACTTTGATGGAGAGCTAATAATTAATTGACTTGGTTGGAAAGCTAATAATCGATTTACTTGGTTAGAAAGCTAATAAATACTCAATTTACTTGGTTGGAAAGCTATAATTAATTGACTTGGTTGGAAAGCTAATAATTAATTTAGTTGGATAGAAAGCTAATAAGTACTCAATTTACTTGGTTGGAAAGATAATCGATTTGCTTTGTTGGAGAGCTAATAATCGATTTACTTTGATGGAGAGCTAATAATTAATTGACTTGGTTGGAAAGCTAATAATCGATTTACTTGGTTAGAAAGCTAATAAATACTCAATTTACTTGGTTGGAAAGCTATAATTAATTGACTTGGTTGGAAAGCTAATAATCAATTTACTTGGTTGGAAAGCGAATAAATAAATACATTTACTTAGTCGGAAAGATAATCGATTTACTTTGATGGAGAGCGAATAATCGATTTACTTGGTGAGAAAGCTAATGAATACTCAATTTACTTGGTTGGAAAGCTATAATTAATTGACTTGGTTGGAAAGCTATTAATTAATTTCGTTTTTTTTTTTTTTTTTTTTTTTTTTTGTATACAAGATCGAGGCTCGTGAAAGAGCGAACATTAATCACACAGAAAGACAAACAGACACACAAAACAAATAACATCGGGAGCGGTAGACAAGATGGGGAGAGAGGGGGAAGGACACAAACACAACATTTGAGAGCAGGGACCGAGAGACATGGAGACATCGAGAGAACTGTGGGAGGGAGAGGGCTTTGGGGGGGAGGCATGGGAAGGGGGGGGGGGGGGGTGGGAGAGGTATAAAACATATGGACACTGCCAAGACTTCCAGGAAAGAAGTTGGAATTTCAAACAAGGTGGATCTGGGGTGAATTAGTGGGGGTAGAAAAGATCAAGGTTTTGGATGGGGGAAGATAAGAGATGGTGGTGAACAGCTGTTTTGAAGACCTGGAGGGAGGAGTGTGATTGAAGTGAGTGTGGGAGTTTGTTCCAGAGGCGGGAGAAAAGAGGAATGAAAGAGTGAAGGTGAGCAGAGAGCCGAGATTTCGGCAGTTTAACCATCAGAGGGTGGCTGGCAGATCTTGTGCGACCTGTAGGAATATTTGGGGGTCAGAGCACAGAGAGAGCTGGGGGAGCAAGGCCGGAGAGGAGTCGGTAGAAGACAGAAAGACCACCTACCTGCCTGCGGTGAGTGAGTGAAAGGCCCTCAGAGATAGCTTCATCGCGGGAGATTCCAATGATTCTGAAAGCTTTGGATTCAACAGCGTGAATCCGAGCCAGGTGTGAGGCAGGAGCACCAGCCCATAGGGGAGAACAGTATTCCATTGAGCTGCGGATGAAAGCCTTGTATGTGGTGAGGAGCTCAGGTGTGCCTAGGAAGGACTTCGCACGACGGAGGATGCCCAGTCGGCGACTGGCTTTGGAGGCCAGCTTGGAAATGAGGTTTTCCCAAGAAAGATCATGGCAGATGGTGAGACCCAAAAGCTTGAGCGACAGAACTTCTTGGAGAGGATTGTTGAGAAAGTAGATGGGAGGGTTGTCCAGTCGATCTTTTCGGAGAGACATAGTAAGAGTGTGAGATTTGTCAGGATTGAAAGACATGTTCCACATGTTTGACCAGTCTGTGATTTTGTCCAGGTCTTCAGAGAGTGAGGAGGCTGCAGACTGCCGATCTGAGGGAAGAGGAATGGAGCGGCAGAGAGTGGAGTCATCAGCAAAGAGATACAGAGGATTTTCCAGAGAGTCGGAGAGATCATTGATGAATGAATGAATGAATGATCGTTTTTAAGGCCATTTTCCCCAAGGCGGGCGGGCCTTGCGGGCCATGACAATCATGGTTCCCTGTTTGAGGCAATGTTTTTATGGCCGGACCGGAGCCGGGGGCCGGAGGCCCTTTTATGGCCGGAGGAGAGATCATTGATAAAGACCAGAAAAAGCACAGGGCCCAGCACACTGCCTTGGGGAACTCCAGCCTGAACGGGAAGGGGAGATGAGAGAAATCCATTCAGGGCCACACGTTGACTACGACCAGAGAGGAAGTCCGCAAGCCATGCATGGAGATGTCCATGGATACCATAGGAGGAGAGTTTGGTGAGCAGAGCTGGGTGCCAGACCGTATCGAAGGCACGTGATATGTCAAGGGAGACAGCTCTGATTTCCTGTTTGGCATTGAGGACCTCCATCCATTGTTGAGACAGCAGAAGCAGCATGTCCAGAGTAGAGTGACCTGGTCTGAAACCAAATTGATGATCAGAGATCAAGCCATTGGAGAAGAGGAAAGATTTCATATCCGAAGCAATGATGGATTCCATGACTTTGCTGATAATTGGGAGCAGGCTGATTGGTCTGTAGTTGCAAGGATCTGTTTTTGCACCTTTTTTGTGTAAAGTGGTAATGTTTGCTGATTTCCAGGATGCTGGCAGATGACCTTGAGCAAAGGATAGGGTGAAAAGAACAGAGAGAGGGTGAGATAGAGCGGCAGAGCAGGATTTTAGGACCCGTGGGCTGATGCCATCTGGTCCAGTTGCAGAATCAGAGTCGAGGTTTGACAAAAACTCCTCCACCTTGTCAGGAGAGAAGGTCACAGAGTCCAGGAGCAGTTTGGTTCGACTGGGAAAGGTGGGAACAGAGAGAGATGGGTTTGGGACTAAGGATTTTGAGGCAAACACAGAGTTGAGGCATTCGGCTTTGTCACGTGCGATGTCAACTGTGTGGCCATTTGAGGTAAGGGAGGGGATGGAGGGGGAACAAACACCAGAAACGGATTTGACCAGACGCCACCAGGATTTGGAGGAAGGAGACAGGTTTGAGAGTTCATTCTTGAGTGAGGAGAGATAGTGCTTCCTGGCACTCCTGAGGGTAGACACACACTTGTTCCGAGCTTGGTGGAAGGAACTGAGATTTCCTTCAGTTGGATTAGCCTTCCAAGAGGCAAAGGCAAGTTGTTTCAGGGCAACTGCCTCACCACAAGATTCAGTGTACCATGGACGGGAGGAAGGGTAAGACAACTGAAGGCGAGATGGGATAAATCTGTGCATGAGAGAGATCAGTTTGCTTTGGAAGAATTCCCAGGAAGAATTGATGTCAGAGGCAGTGGAGATGGGAGACCAATCCAGACGATTGATGGCTGCTTGAAGACCGTCCCAGTCGGCCTGAGTGAAATGCCAGACTCGTCGACGCTGAGGAGGCTCTCTGAGAATGGCCAGAGAGATGTCCACTTTGATAAGCACATGATCAGAAGAACCGATTGGAGCAGAAGAAGAGCAGCAGACATTAGCAGGGAAGTTAGTCATAACCAAGTCTAGAAGAGAAGATACTCCATTGGCTGAGATCCGGGTCGGGAAATTGACAGATTGTGTCAATCCCAGTGAGTCACAGAAGTCCTTTGCTGAGGTGCCATGACTGGTGAGAGAGGAACCCACACCCAACCAGGTGGCATGATGACAATTGAAGTCACCACATATGAGGAAGAGAGAGTTGGGATGAGTGGATAGAAGTTGGTCCATGTTGTCAGACAGTGAAATGTAGATGGAGTCATCACTGTTTGGGGGACGGTACAGAACACATATGAACAAAAGGTGGGAGCGGAGAGGAAGCCGTAGCCAGAGGTACTCCTGGGGGTGAGGAGGAGAGAGGGCAGTGCAAGGAGAGTGAGGAAGAGAGTTTTTGATAAAGATAGCCACCCCACCACCAGGCCGAGGCTCAGGTCTATCATACCGGAGGAGGGAGTAACCAGGAAGAGATATTAAGGAATCAGAGACATCTTGAAGGAGGAAAGTCTCTGTTAAGCAGATCAAGTCTGGATTGTCAGAAGCAACCTGTATGGAGAGATCAGTCAGGTTTGAGCGAAGGCCCCGGATGTTTGAGGTCCATACCGTTAATGAAGAGAGAGGGGGAGCATCGGGTACAGGACAGGGGAGGGGAGGAGTAGGGTAAGATGAAGGATGAGAGGGGGAGGTAGGGAGAGCAGTTGATAGTGTGTCAGATATTGCAGAAGAGTTCCAAGAAAGGGAAGGATGAGGAGGATGAAAGGTTTGATGGTGAAGGGATGAGGCACAGTGAGGCGTTGTTTGAGGGGGGGCAGAGGAAAGAAGAAGGTTGGGGGGGGTGGAGGTATGAGATTGAAGGGAGACGAAGTGGGGAGGAGGCAGCTTTGAGGAGGAGGGGGGAGGAGGGAGAATTGGAGAGGAATGGTATGGGGGGAGATTTGAATGGGAGGGGTTGGGGGGGAGTTTTGAAGGGGAGGAGTGAGGGGGGAGTTTAGGAGTGGAAGGGCAAGGGGGGAGTTCAGGAGTGGAAGGGCAAGGGGGGAGTTCAGGAGTGGAGGGGTAGGGGGGGGAGTTTAAGAGTGGCGGGGCAAGGGGGGAGTTTAGGAGTGTAGGTGCAAGGGGAGGGATTTGGATGGGAGGGGCAAGAGGGGAGTTTAGAAAGTGGATGATTAATGAAAGACGAACATTGAAAACAAATTGGGTTTGTTGTGATTTTCAAGTTAGCAATCCGGTTCAGAATGATGGAGGAGGGATGGAATGAATGTGAATTTAGACCATGTAGTGAGGGAGACGTATAAGATATTGAATTTCTTTTTTTTGAGGTGGAATGAGTTGGAGAGGAAATTGAGAAAAGCCTTTTAAATAGGAAGAAAAACAGCGTGTTGTAAAATACCACTGAGTAAAACACTGAAGGGGAAAGGTTATACATATTTAAATAATATTTAAACAGAACCGTGAACAATCTTATGTGCACAAAAATACCAACGGGGGGAGAGTCGAGAGGGACCACCACGAGTCACGTGAAGGGCAAACGGTGGATGGCAAGGAGTTAATGGGGGCGGGGCGAACAGCACACCTGGACAGAAAATACAGGATGAGTCAACAGTACACGTGGAGAAAGGAAAATAAATGTTTTTGGTTTTTTTTTTTTTTTTTTTTTTGGTTTTTGGGGGTGGGGCGGGGGAGCTGGGGATTTAGAACGTTAGACAGAGTATTATGTTCGGGGTAGAAGGGAAAAAAACTAAGAGCCAAGCAAAACACGATTAAGATAACAAACACCGACGGGGGTACAACTACAAGGCCGCACACGAGGAGCAGAACACGATTAAATAATTACAAGTTACAGGAAATTCAAACCAAAAGTAACTATAATCAAAACAATAACGCATGGACGATAAAATAACGAGTTGAAATTTGACAATCTATCTGGGGAAATGGGGGAGAAACACATGGTCGAAGAACGAACGAACGAACGAATAAGAATGAATAAACGAATGAGAACAGAGAAGGAAATGTTTTTTTTTTGTATTTTTTTGAGTTGTGATTTACACAAGGAAGAGGGCTATGGGGTGAAAAGATTGGGAAAACAGAACGAAAGTTATTGGATCACAAAAACACGGACCGCTGAGAGAAAAACAATGCCTCAAGGTTGTACAGTGTTCACTGTACAACTACAAGGCCTCGTTGGTTAGAAAGCTAATAAACACTCAATTTACTTGGTTGGAAAGCTATAATTAATTTGCTTGGTTGGAAAGCTATAATTAATTTACTTGGTTGGAAAGCTAATAATTAATTTGCTTGGTTGGAAAGCTAATAATTAATTTACTTGTTTGGAAAGCTAATAATTAATTTACTTGGTTGGAAAGCTAATAATTAATTTACTTGGTTGGAAAGCTAATAATTTATTTGCTTAGTTGGAAAGCTAATAATTAATTTACTTGGTTGGAAAGCTATAATTAATTTACTTGGTTGGAAAGCTATAATTAATTTACTTGGTTGGAAAGCTATAATTAATTTACTTGTTTGGAAAGCTAATAATTAATTTACTTGGTTGGACAGCTAATAATTAATTTACTTGGTTGGAAAGCTACTAATTAATTTACTTGGTTGGAAAGCTATAATTAATTTACTTGGTTGGAAAGCTAATAATTAATTTACTTGGTTGGAAAGCTACTAATTAATTTACTTGGTTGGAAAGCTACTAATTAATTTACGTGGTTGGAAAGCGAATAAATAAATACATTTACTTGGGAGGAAAGATAATCGATTTACTTTGATGGAGAGCTAATAATTAGTTGACTTGGTTGGAAAGCTAATAATCGATTTACTTGGTTAGAAAGCTAATAAATACTCAATTTACTTGGTTGGAAAGCTATAATTAATTGACTTGGTTGGAAAGCTATAATTAATTGACTTGGTTGGAAAGCTATAAATTAATTGACTTGGTTGGAAAGCTAATAATTAATTTACTTGGTTAGAAAGCTAATAATTAATTTGCTTGGTTGGAAAGCGATAATTAATTTAGTTGGTTGGAAAGCAAATAAATAAATACATTTACTTGGTAGGAAAGATAATCGATTTACTTTGATGGAGGGCTAATAATTAATCGACTTGGTTGGAAAGCTAATCATCGATTTACTTGGTTAGAAAGCTAATATATACTCAATTTACATGGTTGGAAAGCTATAATTAATTGAATTGGTTGGAAAGCTAATAATTAATTTACTTGGTTAGAAAGCTAATAATTAATTTGCTTGGTTGGAAAGCGATAATTAATTTAGTTGGTTGGAAAGCGAATAAATAAATACATTTACTTGGTAGGAAAGATAATCGATTTACTTTGATGGAGAGCTAATAATTAATCGACTTGGTTGGAAAGCTAATCATCGATTTACTTGGTTAGAAAGCTAATATATACTCAATTGACTTGGTTGGAAAGCTATAATTAATTGACTTGGTTGGAAAGCTAATAATTAATTTACTTGGTTAGAAAGCTAATAATTAATTTGCTTGGTTGGAAAGCGATAATTAATTTAGTTGGTTGGAAAGCGAATAAATAAATACATTTACTTGGTAGGAAAGATAATCGATTTACTTTGATGGAGAGCTAATAATTAATCGACTTGGTTGGAAAGCTAATAATTAATTTACTTGGTTAGAAAGCTAATAATTAATTTACTTGGTTGGAAAGCGATAATTAATTTAGTTGGTTGGAAAGCGAATAAATAAATACATTTACTTGATTGGAAAGCTAATAATTAATTTACGTGGTTGGAAAGCGAATAAATAAATACATTTACTTGGTAGGAAAGATAATCGATTTCCTTTGATGGAGAGCTAATAATTAATCGACTTGGTTGGAAAGCTAATCATCGATTTACTTGGTTAGAAAGCTAATATATACTCAATTTACTTGGTTGAAAAGCTCTAATTAATTTAGTTGGTTTGAAAGCTAATAATTACTCAATTTACTTGGTTGGAAAGCTAATAATTAATTGACTTGGTTAGAAAGCGAATAAATAAATAAATTTACTTGGTAGGAAAGATAATCGATTAACTTTGATGGAGAGCTAATAATTAATTGACTTGGTTGGAAAGCTAATAATCGATTTACTTGGTTGTAAAGCTAATAATTAATTTACTTGGTTAGAAAGCTAATATATACTCAATTGACTTGGTTGGAAAGCTAATAATTAATTGACTTGGTTGGAAAGCTAATAATTAATTGACTTAGTTGGAAAGCTAATAATTAATTTACTTGTTTGGAAAGCGAATAATTAATTGACTTTGTTGGAAAGCTAATAAATACTCAATTTACTTGGTTGGAAAGCTATAATTAATTGACTTGGTTGGAAAGCTATAATTAATTGACTTGGTTAGAAAGCTAATAAATACTCAATTTACTTGGTTGGAAAGCTATAATTAATTGACTTGGTTGGAAAGCTAATAATTAATTTACTTGTTTGGAAAGCTAATAATTAATTTACTTGTTTGGAAAGCTAATAATTAATTTACTTGGTTGGAAAGCTAATAATTAATTTACTTGGTTGGAAAGCTAATAATTAATTTACTTGTTTGGAAAGCTATAATTAATTGACTTGGTTGGAAAGCGAATAATTAATTTACTTGGTTGGAAAGCTAATAATTAATTTACTTGGTTGGAAAGCTATAATTAATTGACTTGGATGGAAAGCTATAATTAATTGACTTGGTTGGAAAGCTAAAAATTAATTTACTTGTTTGGAAAGCTATAATTAATTTACTTGTTTGGAAAGCTATAATTAATTTACTTGTTTGGAAAGCTATAATTAATTTGCTTGGTTGGAAAGCTATAATTAATTGACTTGGATGGAAAGCTATAATTAATTTACTTGTTTGGAAAGCTATAATTAATTTGCTTGGTTGGAAAGCTATAATTAATTGACTTGGTTGGAAAGCTATAATTAATTGACTTAGTTGGAAAGATAATAATTAATTTACTTGTTTGGAAAGCTAATAATTAATTTACTTGGTTGGAAAGCTAATAATTAATTTACTTGGTTGGGAAGCTAATAATTAATTTACTTGGTTGGAAAGCTATAATTAATTGACTTGGTTGAAAAACCACCGTTTAGAGGCCATTTTTCCCCGCAAAGCGGGGGTTGGCCTTTTCGGGGACCGTGGTAGTTGTTGTTTTTTTGGTCCCCTTTTTGAAGCAATGTTTTACGGCCGGATGCCCTTCCTGACGCCAACCCTTTTTGCCGCCTTCAACGACAAACAGGGAATTACCAGTGAACTGGTACTCAATTGGCCGACCTCGGAAGGATGACAGGCTGAGTCAACCCCCCTGGCATTAATTCGGCGATCGACCGAGATTCGAACCCAGGATCCTAGGATCCTAAGCCGGCACCCTAGCCGCTAGCCCAACACCAGGGAATGGTTGGTTGGAAACTTGGTTGGAAAGCTAATAATTAATTTACTTGTTTGGAAAGCTAATAATTAATTTATTTGGTTGGAAAGCTGATAATTAATTGACTTGGTTGGAAAGCTAATAATTAATTTACTTGGTTCGAAAGCTAATAATTAATTTACTTGGTTGGAAAGCTAATAATTAATTTACTTGGTTGGAAAGCTAATAATTAATTTACTTGGTTGGAAAGCTAATAATTAATTTACTTGGTTGGAAAGCTATAATTAATTTACTTGGTTGGAAAGCTAATAATTAATTTACTTGGTTGGAAAGCTAATAATTAATTTACTTGATTGGAAAGCTAATAATTAATTTACTTGGTTGGAAAGCTAATAATTAATTTACTTGGTTGGAAAGCTATAATTAATTTACTTGGTTGGAAAGCTATAATTAATTTACTTGGTTGGAAAGCTAATAATTAATTTACTTGGTTCGAAAGCTAATAATTAATTTACTTGGTTGGAAAGCTAATAATTAATTTACTTGGTTGGAAAGCTAATAATTAATTTACTTGGTTGGAAAGCTATAATTAATTTACTTGATTGGAAAGCTATAATTAATTTACTTGATTGGAAAGCTATAATTAATTTACTTGGTTGGAAAGCTAATAATTAATTTACTTGGTTGAAAAGCTATAATTAATTTACTTGATTGGAAAGCTATAATTAATTTACTTGATTGGAAAGCTATAATTAATTTACTTGGTTGGAAAGCTAATAATTAATTTACTTGGTTGGAAAGCTAATAATTAATTTTCTTGGTTGGAAAGCTAATAATTAATTTACTTGGTTGGAAAGCTAATAATTAATGTACTTGGTTGGAAAGCTAATAATTAATGTACTTGGTTGGAAAGCTAATAATTAATTTAATTGGTTGGAAAGCTAATAATTAATTTACTTGGTTGGAAAGCTAATAATTAATTTACTTGGTTGGAAAGCTAATAATTAATTTACTTGGTTGGAAAGCTAATAATTAATTTACTTGGTTGGAAAGCTAATAATTAATTTACTTGGTTGGAAAGCTAATAATCAATTTATTTGGTTGGAAAGCTAATAATTAATTTACTTGGTTGGAAAGCTAATAATTAATTTACTTGGTTGGAAAGCTAATAATTAATTTACTTGGTTGGAAAGCTAATAATTAATTTACTTGGTTGGAAAGCTAATAATTAATTTACTTGGTTGGAAAGCTAATAATTAATTTACTTGGTTGGAAAGCTAATAATTAATTTACTTGGTTGGAAAGCTAATAATTAATTTACTTGGTTGGAAAGCTAATAATTAATTTACTTGTTTGGAAAGCTCATAATTAATTTACTTGGTTGGAAAGCTAATAATTAATTTACTTGGTTGGAAAGCTAATAATCAATTTATTTGGTTGGAAAGCAAATCCAACGGAAGGAAATCTCATTTCCTTTCACAAAGCCCGAAACAAGTGTGTGTCCACCCTCAGAAGAGCCAGGAAACAATATCTCTCCGTTCTCAAGACCGAACTCTCTTATCTGTCTCCCTCTTCCAAATCCTGGTGGCGTCTGGTCAAATCCGTTTCTGGTGTTTGTTCCCCCTCCATCCCCTCCCTTACCTCAAACGGCTACACAGCTGACTCCGCACGTGAAAAAGCTGAATGCCTCAACTCTGTGTTTGCCTCTAAATCTTGTGTCCCAAACCCATCCCTCTCTGTACCCACCATACCCAGTCGTACCCTGCTGCTCCTGGACTCCGTGTCCTTTCCTCCTGACAAGGTGGAAAAGTTTCTGTCAACCCTCGACTCTGATTCTGCAACTGGACCCGACGGCATCAGCCCACGGGTCCTAAAATCCTGCTCTGCTGCTCTATCTCACCCTCTCTCTGTTCTCTTCACCCTCTCTTTTGCTCAAGGTCAACTGCCATCTGCTTGGAAATCAGCCAACATCACCGCTTTGCACAAAAAAGGTGCAAAAACAGATCCTAGCAACTACAGACCAATCAGCCTTCTCCCAATTATCAGCAAAGTCATGGAATCCATCATTGCTTCTGATATGAAATCTTTCCTCTTCTCCAATGGCTTGATCTCTGATCATCAATTTGGTTTCAGACAAGGTCACTCTACTCTGGACATGCTGCTTCTGCTGTCTCAACAATGGATGGAGGTCCTCAATGCCAAACAGGAAATTAGAGCTGTCTCCCTCGACATATCACGTGCCTTCGACACGGTCTGGCACCCCGCTCTGCTCACCAAACTCTCCTCCTTTGGTATCCATGGAAATCTCCACGCATGGCTGGCGGACTTCCTCTCTAGTCGTCGTCAACGTGTGGCCCTGAATGGGTTTCTCTCATCTCCTCTTCCTGTTCAGGCTGGAGTTCCCCAAGGCAGTGTTCTGGGCCCCGTGCTTTTTCTGGTCTTCATCAATGATCTCTCTGACTCTCTCGAAAATCCTCTCTATCTCTTTGCTGATGACTCCACTCTCTGCCGCTCCATTCCTCTTCCCTCAGATCGGCAGTCTGCTGCCTCCTCACTCTCTGAAGACCTGGACAAAATCACAGACTGGTCAAACAAGTGGAACATGTCTTTCAATCCTGACAAATCTCACACTCTTACTATGTCTCTCCGAAAAGATCGACTGGACAACCCTCCCATCTACTTTCTCAACAATCCTCTCCAAGAAGTTCTGTCGCTCAAGATTTTGGGTCTCACTATCTGCCATGATCTTTCTTGGGAAAACCACATTTCCAAGCTGGCCTCCAAAGCCAGTCGCCGACTGGGCATCCTCCGTCGTGCGAAGTCCTTCCTCGGCACACCTGAGCTCCTCACCACATACAAGGCTTTCATCCGCAGCTCAATGGAATACTGTTCTCCACTATGGGCCGGTGCTCCTGCCTCACACCTAGCTCGGCTTCACGCTGTTGAAACCAAAGCTTTCAGAATTATTGGAATCTCCCGCGATGAAGCTATCTCTGAGGGCCTTTCACTCACTCACCGCAGGCAGGTAGGTGGTCTTTCTGTCTTCTACCGACTCCTCTCCGGCCTTGCACCCCCAGCTCTCTCTGTGCTCTGTCCCCCAAATATTCCTACAGGTCGCACAAGATCTGCCAGCAACCCTCTGATGGTTAAACTGCCGAAATCTCGGCTCTCCGCTCACCTTCACTCTTTCATTCCTCTTTTCTCCCGCCTCTGGAACAAACTCCCTCACTCCCTTCAATCCCACTCCTCCCTCCAGGTCTTTAAAACAGCTGTTCACCACCATCTCTTATCTTCCCCCATCCAAAACCTTGATCTTTTCTACCCCCGCTAATTCACCCCAGATCCACCTTGTTTGAAATTCCAACTTCTTTCCTGGAAGTCCTGGCAGTGTCCATATGTTTTATACCTCTCCCACTGCCCCCTTCCCACGCCCCCCCCCCCCAAAGCCCTCGCCCTCTCTCAGATCTCTCGATGTCTCCATGTCTCTCGGTCCCTGCTCTCAAATGTTGTGTTTGTGTCCTTCCCCCTCTCTCCCCATCTTGTCTACCGCTCCCTATGTTATATGTTTTATGTGTCGGTTTGTCTTTCTGTGTGATTAATGTTCGCTCTTTCACGAGCCTCGATATTGTATACAAAAAAAAAAAAAAAAAAAAAAAAAAAAAAAAAAAAAAAAAAAAAAAAAAAAAAAAGCTAATAATTAATTTACTTGGTTGGAAAGCTAATAATTAATTTACTTGGTTGGAAAGCTAATAATTAATTTACTTGGTTGGAAAGCTAATAATTAATTTACTTGGTTGGAAAGCTAATAATTAATTTACTTGGTTAGAAAGCTAATATATACTCAATTTACTTGGTTGGAAAGCTAATAATCAATTTATTTGGTTGGAAAGCTAATAATTAATTTACTTGGTTGGAAAGCTAATAATCAATTTATTTGGTTGGAAAGCTAATAATTAATTTACTTGGTTGGAAAGCTAATAATTAATTTACTTGGTTGGAAAGCTAATAATTAATTTACTTGGTTGGAAAGCTAATAATTAATTTACTTGGTTAGAAAGCTATAATTAATGTACTTGGTTGGAAAGCTAATAATCAATTTATTTGGTTGGAAAGCTAATAATTAATTTACTTGGTTGGAAAGCTAATAATCAATTTATTTGGTTGGAAAGCTAATAATTAATTTACTTGGTTGGAAAGCTAATAATCAATTTATTTGGTTGGAAAGCTAATAATTAATTTACTTGGTTGGAAAGCTAATAATCAATTTATTTGGTTGGAAAGCTAATAATTAATTTACTTGGTTGGAAAGCTAATAATTAATTTACTTGGTTGGAAAGCTAATAATTAATTTACTTGGTTGGAAAGCTAATAATTAATTTACTTGGTTGGAAAGCTAATAATTAATTTACTTGGTTAGAAAGCTAATATATACTCAATTTACTTGGTTGGAAAGCTATAATTAATTGACTTGGTTGGAAAGCTAATAATTAATTTACTTGGTTAGAAAGGTAATATATACTCAATTTACTTGGTTGGAAAGCTATAATTAATTGACTTGGTTGGAAAGCTAATAATTAATTTACTTGGTTAGAAAGCTAATATATACTCAATTGACTTGGTTGGAAAGCTATAATTAATTGACTTGGTTGTAAAGCTAATAATTAATTTACTTGGTTAGAAAGCTAATATATACTCAATTGACTTGGTTGGAAAGCTATAATTAATTGACTTGGTTGGAAAGCTAATAATTAATTGACTTGGTTGGAAAGCTAATAATTAATTGACTTGGTTGGAAAGCTAATAATTAATTTAGTTGGATAGAAAGCTAATAAATACTCAATTTACTTTGTTGAAAGATAATCGATTTGCTTTGTTGGAGAGCTAATAATCGATTTACTTTGATGGAGAGCTAATAATTAATTGACTTGGTTGGAAAGCTAATAATTAATTTAGTTGGATAGAAAGCTAATAAATACTCAATTTACTTTGTTGAAAGATAATCGATTTACTTTGATGGAAAGCTAATAATCGATTTACTTTGATGGAGAGCTAATAATCGATTATTCTCAAGTGTGGAATTTCATTTCGCTGGACAAAATACGTTCTTGATACTGCAAGTTGATATCTATTAAATATTCGTGCGTTCTCATTTTGCCCCCAGGCCCTCCTACAAAGCCCTGCTGTGATGGCACTGCTTCAGGAGGGACAGAAAGCTTTGGCTGAACAACCATGGCCAATGGTGCAAGAATGCTTTGCATTTGTTTCTGCTGCGGCTGCTTCGCATGTGATGATGCCATTGGAGGAAAGACGACAGTTCAATGGGTGTGACGAAGTTTAAATTTATTGGACACAGCAAGTAAAGACTCATTGTGTCCATCCAGCCTTTGGGTTTTTATCATGTGGAAAATATCTCCACTGCTACAACTTTCACAGCCCCAAATAATCCTACCTTCTTGTAGGGTTTGACTGCAAGAGAATGTCTTCAGCCTTTCACAAAACTGCTGTCCAGGCATGATGATCGACCCAAAGGTGATTGGGACAGGAATGCTAATTTTGTCAGGAATGTGTAATTTGGCCATGGTGGCGATGATGACTCGGGTACTCTTCATGGAAGACACCACCGAGGGGTTTTTGACGTTCACCAAGTAATTCAAGCAGATGGGACACCCAGTTTAACATCCATCCGAGGTACGGCACACTTTGTGATGCAAGGCCCCAATCAAATAGTTTATAGTTGAGACTGAAATGAACCCCAGACAAGACGGCTCAAAGGTAAGTGCACTGCTTCTGCGCCATCATGTCATGGTTGGAGAGGTCTGTCGGGGTAGCATAAATTTGGCAAAGTGAGTTTTTAATGGGACTTTCATTTGCTTATGAGTTATGACCTATCATCTTTATAACTGACAACGACCCTGGCCATAAGGATGGGTTAATTCCCCCAGGATTTCAGACTGATTAATTCCCCCAGAATTGGCACATTTTAATACGACTTGTAATACCAACTCCCACCGGGAGCAGCACTGTTCCGCATTTTTTTTTTTTACATAAAGAGAATTGTGTTCCTCCCTTCACTCTGAAACCCAGAGAGTATCAGCTTTTTTATTTGTCCATCTGAAATCTTCTCCTGCAGACCCTGAGTGTAACCACCAGTTTTAAACTCATTCCGTCCACTGGTTCAGGAGTACTGAGAAGTCAAACAGACACTTCTCGTTACCCCGTGCACATAAAGTGAAAAGGGGGAGGAAGCAATTGGTTCATTTTGTCTGTCCACAAATGTCAGTTCATGATTGAATAACAACTTGATTTCTATTGAATGTTATATTTTCAACACTAATCGGGGAAAAAACCTGTAGTTAACAATCCATTGGCTCTGAATTTGTCCCGATCGCATATGCGCTGAGAGGAGAGATAATTATTTTATTCCATCTGCCAAACAAAAATGAAAATCATTTAAAACCTGAAAATCCGTTTTTAAGGATGTCATAAAGGGTACAAACAGCAGTCACGAAGACCTAATGTAATGTGTTAAACAAGGTGGTGTAAAAGAAGCTGCATCAGTGGTGGTAAACTTCTGAATTTTTTTTTTCTGCAATCTGTAAAATCCTTATTTTATTTCGATTTAATTATAGACTTGAACACTGCAGAACACAAATCGCCTTTTTGGCACTTTCAAAAAACCCTTATATTTATCAGAACCTGGATGAAATTTTATCGCATTTTACATCATGACCAATCACATTTGCGCTCGTAAACCCTTCTCGTGTCCTTGTTTCTCAAGACTGTGCGGGATAAGGTGTTCTGTGAACTCCAGTTATGGTGCGATGTTCAATCGGCTGATGACAGTGGTTGGTTTCGTTAACAATACAACAACAACAACAACAACACGCATTTTAAAGGCCATTTTCCCTGCTAGAGCGGGGGTTAGCCTTGTGGGGGGTTCTTGGTTTCGTTAACAATAAACTATGCTAAAGGGAAATGGAAAAAAATAAGCTTTGCATTGTACCCGGTTTCCCTTACACCAGTCAACCCAGGTTGAAAACAGTGCTGTGTCAATATTTTATATCCATGTACACTAGCCCGGCCGGTTTGGCCCGTTAAAGCGAGCTCGCCCACATTTATCCATATCCTTTTCCAAAGACACCGGCCATGCCGTGAGATTATGGCTGGCAATCAGGAGATTTGTGGGTGCATACATTTTGTGTCAAATTAAAAGGAAAGGCTATTGTTTGGCCTACAGAAATCCTGATTATTCTCTGGTGCCTTTTAAAAGCATTCATTGGTCAGAAGAGAAAGTTTGCAGAAGACGAGCTTATTGGCACGAGACGATACCCATTCGGGCGGCAATCGCTCAGACGCAGCATTTCTCTGAGGCCTGGCAGCCCACCTCGGGGCAGGCCAGCCGAGCGCTCGAGGCTCGCTGCCAAAGAACCCCCCACATCCATCAAAACCATACACCAAATGGAAATGCGAGCTTTTCGCTCGGCTCAGATCGTTCATCGTATGCGGGCCAAGTTTCATTCAACTCGGGTTGAATGGTGCATGGAAACCAGGTTAAACCGAAGGAGTTTGGAACTGCTTGTGGCCATTTGCATATTGCATGCGCAAAATGACGAAGTGGTAACCTCGACGATTTGCATTACCCCTCCCTTCTCTTTTCTATTATTTTCTTATCCTTCTTTCTTTCCTTCTTTATTTCTCGATTCAATCCCCTTCTCTTTCCCCGATTTCACCAATAGGATAGCTCTATGGTGGCTTATCCTCTTTGAGGCGTCCACTGCGAGTTAAACTGCCAACCTGACTATAAAGTGTCAACCGAGTATTTCATAGCCAGGGCGTTGCATCATATAGCACATTACATCTACGAGCATTTGCTGGTGCACGTTAAACATACCGTGGTACTTTCCAAAAACCAAGTCATTTTGTGACGTTACCATGACCAAATTCCTGTCCCAATCTGGCTTGCAGAGATGGGTACCGCTGGGTCAATTTGCCCAAAAAGCTGCAATATGGTGCCTCAACAATCACCAAAGTTGTGGCACCCATGACATCGGATCTCTTCCTCTTTCCACATGTGGTGTTTCGAGGGCCTCGAAGACCACCGACGGTTTTGCTTCACATATTTTCTCTCGCGGTCCTAAGAGATTGGATGAAATTGACCGTGATATTGAACCGAGCATACCATTTTACCGTTGTTAATATTGTTACAGATACGGCTTTGATGGTATGGTGGGCCGAGCGGGATGGCCGCCGTATCCGTACAAGTTACCCGATTGTACTCGAACGTCGACGAAGCCGCGCTATGCTGGCTCAATAAGGAAAAGAAGACACCCGGCTGGATTATAATCACACAATACGACACCAGGGGTTCAGTTCTCAAGACCTCCGGAGGAGGTTATATTAAGGCGGAAAAGGTTAGATTACAGGGACAAGAGGGAAACATAGGAAGGTGGGCACTTAGACACAACCTTATATTAACCCTAGACAGACCACAGATAAACGGGACAACGCTGACTCACACGGGGTTTGATGGCCAGGAAAGCGGGTAGCGATCGCTCCAGGTGCACCTGTGCTCAGGGCAGGATCACGTACGGTGGGGTCCAGAGATGCTGGTGTGGTCGCTCAGCGCTCGTGGGTCGCGACTTTGGTGGAGATGCCGGGGAGGTCGCTCAGCGCTCGGGAGGGTGGCGTCTTGTCTTTCCAAGCTCGGGGCGCATCTGACGTCACGTCCGGCGCGGGGCCGCGTATATCCGGCGGGGAGTGACACGCCCTCGGCTCGTTAGCGCCGCCCCAGATGGCATCGGCTCATGGCTTCTCATTGGGTGCGGGGGTTACCGGCTCCGCCCTTGACGAGGGGCCGACAGGGAGCCCCCTTCTGGGTAACCCCGTCGAGCACATGTTCAATGGCGGCCAACCGAGCCGGAGTGAGGACGCAAAGCCGCTGTTGTTGTGGTTGTTGTTGGAGCTTGAGATGATGGGAAGAGATGCGGGGAGGTATGGGAAGGTCCTAAACTCCTACTGGTGCCATATCATCACATTCTGGTGCAACGAAGAGTCATAATTAATGGAAACAAGTCCTTAACTGACATAGATTAAGAATAACTAGCAAGATGTCCTATAATTGTCTACGTGTGGTGCGGGGGACCTGGGCACGACATTTAATGGGGGAATGAAGGGGAAGATCGGCTCTAATGGGTGTTGTTTACAGACAATGGGACTAGGGAATGGGGTAAGGGGAGAGTTGGGGAGTATCGGAGAAGATAGGGGAATATTTACAAGCGGATATGGAGGTCAAATTCCATATTCGCAACATTGCACCCTTCTCTACCCTCGGGGCGTCCCGACCCGATAAATTTTTACCTACTTTAGTGTGGCACGCAATGTAGTTCCCTCTACTATTAACTCTACCCTGAGTGCGACAGTTTTACAGATATTCACAAATGAGTAAATATGTCCCCCTGCGACGTTGCACCCTTCTCCTCTCAGAAACACACCCACAGGATAACCGAATCCGGAAAGAATCCTCAAACTAAACATACAGCCGGTAGGGAGCATTATTTACAAGACTACGCTGATATTTACACTACGATCCAGGACCTGTCTTTGGAGGAACACATGCAGATGTTATGCATAGAGAGAGCGCGCTTGCCAACATCGATACACCAACCCACGAGTGCTCTGTGGCCGACGGCCTTTAATAACGTGCAGAGCACCCTTCCCGAGCATCAACAGCACCACCCCACCACCAATCGGTGCAGTCACCATTGTTCATTGGAATAAAAATAACTTCAACAACCCCTAACCCTGCAGGTGTCTCTTGCTCTTCTTGTGGTGCACTTGGTGGTTAACTAAAAGTGGTTCACCTGTATGGCATAGGTGCCACGTTGACCCATAGGTCCATCCCCGGGTGGTGCTTGGCCGCAAACGAACTGCGGTCCATTGTGGGTGGCCACAAACATTGCGGTCCATATGGTGTACCGATCCAGGCAGCGAACAGCGGAAGTGCAGGCCCACAACTGCGTCGCCAGCACCTCTCTCTCCTCTCTCTCTACCCCAAAGCCAGATCCTCGGAGGTGGGAGACAAAAACAAGACAAGTGAGCAAGGTGGTAAGGGCGCAAAAGTGCACGCAATGCAAGGTGATGCACACTGGGGGCACATGGGAACCAGGTGAGACAGGTACGTTCCTACCGTACGCCCCCCCCACCAGGTAACCTACATGGCCCCTCCCTTACCCCTTACTGTATCAACAAAACACAACACTACCCATAAACATCTACTTTACAAATCCACAAACATCCCTACTGTCTTCCCCGTTCCTCCCATATACCAAATTCGTCTTCTCTCCCTCCTAACCAATCAAATTTGCCATTTTCAACTCTCATCAAAATTTGCCATTTTCAATTCATCATCAGTCCCTCCTAGGGAGGGAGAGATGGAATCACCCCAATGTCTCATCCACGTCGTGATGCGTCTCACAAATCCAACAGCAATTCTCATTTCTGCAACACAAACAAAGAAAACACAGGTGTGGAGTCATCATCATCACCACAGGTAAGTGGCTGCGTATGGTGCGACAGGTTCATCAATCCTAACTATTTCCTAAATGACTTTAACAACTTTACACTACCCGGGGTCTTTCTCCGGCCAACCCATTGGCCCTCTTACACTATGGGTTCTAAAAACCAATTCCCATTGGCCAAACTGTGGTGCTCTTCAATTTGGGGTCTCACTCCCCCGATTCATCTCCCGGTGCCCTCGTACAATTTCTGGGCTGTGGCGTGTACCTCTCCCAGTGGGTCTACCCACCTGCACCCCTCCACCACTGCAGTTGCCTCCGAGCTTACCTGCTCCTTACCCTAACCTAACTACCTGGGGAAGGCCCTCTGGCACTCTCCCCACTCGGTGCCCTCTCTGGCACTGGGCTACCCGGGTCCATCCTCCGGATCCTCGGGCCCCATCCACAACTCTACCGGCTCCCAGAGCCCACCTGCGGCCTCACCTGGCCGACATCCTCACAGTGGTGGAGTGCCCAACCAACTACACACACTAACAGGCTACACGCCCAGCCATTTCCACAACACTAATGCACCCATCCACAACACCATTCTGCAACCGCACCACAAATGCCAATATCCAACCACAATTTACCTGTACCCTCTACCTAACACTTACACTACCCGCCCCGGGTACTCGTGAAAGGGGTCCACTCTTCCCCCATCCACACCTTCGCACCATGCACACCACTCCGTACCACTCACTCCAACTCTCTCCACACACCTGTACCTGCACACCTGTGCTCTCACACCTGGTGCCACCTGCACCCTTCTCTCCCCAAGCGCATTCGCGCTGATCCACACACTCACTACTCATACACTGCTCCACACACCTGTCCAGTTGCACACCTGTGCAATCACACCTGTTCAATTCTCACAAACACGGCATCATCTCAGCTAACTACTCCCTTCTGAAACTTGCGCTTCCCAGTCGTCCCTTTAACTATTGCGCTCCCTCGTCATTATAATCCACACTAATCTACCTGCGTCCCCACTACAGGTATCAGTCACTAACTAATCTTAACGTCACCTACTGTCATCCTCTAGGGCCCTATCAATATAACCTAACCCACCCGGGCTAGTTTTCACTGCCATACACCCCATAATCTATTGCTCCTTTGCCCCCCCATGGGAAGGATGGTGGATTTGCCATCCCACCACATCGGGGGTCTCTCACTACCCATTTTGCACATCAAATTTCAACAAATCAAAAATTTGCCAATCATCTGCCAATCACTGTACCATTACCAATCATCACTCTGCCAATCCTCTGCCAATCATCAAATTTTGCTTTTCTCTAATTTTGGGGCCAAAACACTAACCTCATCACCCAGTCGACTCACTAATACCTCTCGGTGCGCCAATCCCTGTCCAAAGCCCGGCTTCGTAAAGCCAAGCAATGGATGCTGGTTGTCTTGTGCCAGCGGCTGGATGCGTCCGGCATTCGGGGCAGGGACGGGGGCTTACCCGGGCCGAGATCCCACGCACCACCTCGGCGTGGAGCCATCCAATGTCCCGATCTCGACCTGCCGGCACGTCTCAACAAAACGTGGTCGCCATAACGACCCTTCCTATCCAGCTGCCCGCTCCACCTAGTGGAGCCTGGACGCGGCCGTTCAAAGCGAGGCCCGGCACGCACCGAGGGCCCGCTTCGGCTAAAAGTCGACCTAAACTCTATCCCGTCTAACGTCGATGCTTCACCTGGACGCTTACACCCCGCAGCCCGTTCCTTGCTCACAC
This sequence comes from Myxine glutinosa, assembly GCF_964187855.1. Classification (NCBI taxonomy): domain Eukaryota; kingdom Metazoa; phylum Chordata; class Myxini; order Myxiniformes; family Myxinidae; genus Myxine; species Myxine glutinosa. The sequence goes on from NC_136274.1 coordinate 11,148,036, forward strand.
ATCCAGCCGTCTCCATGCTCCTCGTCGTACCTTTCCTTACACACCAAGGTACTCTCATTCCACTCACAGACTTGGTCACACACCTGACCACCGAACACTTTGGCACACATTCGTTGGTCGCACACCTCACCAAAACACCTCTTCGCGCCCCCTCCTCGGTCACCTCCTCTGTGACAATCACAGGTGTGCCCTCATTCGCACACCCAACCACGTGCCTCACCACCAATTCCAGCGTGCATTCCCACTCACGCTCTACCATTCCAGGTGTGCATCCTTCCATCCCAGGTGTACATCCTCGCTCACCTGTCACAACTAACTCACGCTCCATGTCACTCTCACTACTTTCACCTCCATTCTTGACAGCGCACTCACCCTTACTCTTGACAGCGCAGTCTTTCCCCATGCACCTGTCCGTCACACACCTTTCTCGCGCACACTCTCCCGTTACACCCTCTGTAACACTCACCACAGGTGGACACTCTTCCTTACTTCTGACAGCGCACTCTTTCCTCATGCACCTGTCCGTCACACACCTTCCTCGCGCACACTCTCCCGTTACACCCTCTGTAACACTCACCACAGGTGGACACTCTTCCTTACTTCTGACAGCGCACTCTTTCCTCATGCACCTGTCCGTCACACACCTTTCTCGCGCACACTCCTGCGCACACTCTCCCGTCACACCCTCTGTAACACTCACCACACCACGCTTCCATGTGCTCCCTCGCACACGCGCTACGACCGACTCACTCTCGCCAGCACACTCACTCCTTGGCACGCACTTTTTCCTCACACACCCCAGAGTCGGACTTTCTTGCACACCTCCTTTTTCGCACACCAGACCTGTCGCACACTTCACCAACGGCCTTTCACGAACACCCGGGTCCATCTCGACCCCCAAGCTTCTTAAATCCCCTGGCGCATCATACGCACGACCATATTGGTCACCACTTACACCAGGTCCTCTTCCTCTTCGCTTCTCCTCCATCACCTGCGAATCCCTCATCCGGTTAATGAGCACATCATCACGATCCGAACACAGACTTTGGACCAATTCTTTTACTTCCTCCTTTATCTCTTTCTTATCCTCTCTCCGTCGCTTCTTAATTTCGCTCACCCCTTCTTCCACTTCTTCTAATTTTTGCTTCATCTCCTTCATCTCTTCGTGCGCCCCTTTAAGTTCTTCCTCTAACTCCACTTTATTTTTTTCTATGTGCTCCCGCACCTCCCGCTCTTTAACCTCCATTACCTCTACCACCTTGTCCATTTTCCTCGTCAGGTCCTCATGTACCGTCTGGCACTCTTTTTTAATTACCCCTACGTCCTTTTTCATCTCCTTCTGTGTCGATTTTAAACCCTCTATTACCGCTGTGTTCTTCTTTACCTGGTCCCCCAGCTCCTTTTGTCCCACTGTCAGTTGTTCTACTCCCAGCGTCAACTCCTCTATACCACCTTGCAATTTTACAGTCCCCTTTCTCACCTCTTTCTCCATGCGCTCCTTACAGTGCCTCACCTCCTCGCGCACTCCTCCGACCTCCTCACTCACTCCTCTTCTGATCTCCTCTCCCATCACTTGCATCTCCTGCCCAGATGCCACCCTCATCTGCTCCATTTCCTCCCTGTGAGCATCCAGTTTGGTTTCTACCCCCATTCTGACCCCCTCTATCTGCTGCCCCATTTGGTTAACTTCCCTTTCCGCTTGGTCCCTCATGTCCCTCAATTTGCCTTCCATGGTGTTTTCTAACCCCTCTAACCCTTTTTGCATCCCTTCCATTTGATTCTCTTGAGCGGCCATTCTGTTTTCTACCCCCGTTAACCCCTCCTGTATTTCCCCTAATCTATCGTCTAATTTCCCAAATTTCATGTCTAATCCCTTAAAATTATTGTCTAATCCCTTAAAATTATTGTCTAACCCCTCACTGGTACCCCTCGCTTCGTCCCTCATTACCCCCAATTGCTCACCCTGAGCATCCATCCGGTTCCCCATTTGTCCCATTTTGGCTTCTAGCCTGTCCATAAGGGCCCCCATTTGCAGGAGGAAAAGGTTCGGATCCACCAGGGGCGCTGTCACGGTCGCCGGCGCGGTGACCAGCGAGGCGCCATTTCGCGCGTCTGCTACCCCCGCTGTTTCGCTCTCCTCACGTGTCTCAATTTGGTCCTGGACCGACCCTGCTTCACTCTCCCCTACCGGACCCCAGCCGTCTTGATCCGCCATAGCGCGACTTTCAAAATTCGAGTTTCGTAAAACAAATTCGAAATTTCGCCGTTATACTTTCGTCGAGCGCAGTACCCGCGCTCCGGATCGATTTTGTCGAGCGCCGTACGCGCTCCGGATCGATTTTGTCGAGCGCAGTACGCGCTCCGGATCGATTTTCCCTCCCAAAATTTGGGCCTAACTAATTTAGTCCCGGGTCCGAATCTCACTCCTCGACACCAATTGTTACAGATACGGCTTTGATGGTATGGTGGGCCGAGCGGGATGGCCGCCGTATCCGTACAAGTTACCCGATTGTACTCGAACGTCGACGAAGCCGCGCTATGCTGGCTCAATAAGGAAAAGAAGACACCCGGCTGGATTATAATCACACAATACGACACCAGGGGTTCAGTTCTCAAGACCTCCGGAGGAGGTTATATTAAGGCGGAAAAGGTTAGATTACAGGGACAAGAGGGAAACATAGGAAGGTGGGCACTTAGACACAACCTTATATTAACCCTAGACAGACCACAGATAAACGGGACAACGCTGACTCACACGGGGTTTGATGGCCAGGAAAGCGGGTAGCGATCGCTCCAGGTGCACCTGTGCTCAGGGCAGGATCACGTACGGTGGGGTCCAGAGATGCTGGTGTGGTCGCTCAGCGCTCGTGGGTCGCGACTTTGGTGGAGATGCCGGGGAGGTCGCTCAGCGCTCGGGAGGGTGGCGTCTTGTCTTTCCAAGCTCGGGGCGCATCTGACGTCACGTCCGGCGCGGGGCCGCGTATATCCGGCGGGGAGTGACACGCCCTCGGCTCGTTAGCGCCGCCCCAGATGGCATCGGCTCATGGCTTCTCATTGGGTGCGGGGGTTACCGGCTCCGCCCTTGACGAGGGGCCGACAGGGAGCCCCCTTCTGGGTAACCCCGTCGAGCACATGTTCAATGGCGGCCAACCGAGCCGGAGTGAGGACGCAAAGCCGCTGTTGTTGTGGTTGTTGTTGGAGCTTGAGATGATGGGAAGAGATGCGGGGAGGTATGGGAAGGTCCTAAACTCCTACTGGTGCCATATCATCACATTCTGGTGCAACGAAGAGTCATAATTAATGGAAACAAGTCCTTAACTGACATAGATTAAGAATAACTAGCAAGATGTCCTATAATTGTCTACGTGTGGTGCGGGGGACCTGGGCACGACATTTAATGGGGGAATGAAGGGGAAGATCGGCTCTAATGGGTGTTGTTTACAGACAATGGGACTAGGGAATGGGGTAAGGGGAGAGTTGGGGAGTATCGGAGAAGATAGGGGAATATTTACAAGCGGATATGGAGGTCAAATTCCATATTCGCAACAATATTTAAGAGAAAAAGGAGTCAAAAACAAGAGGATTCCAGCAGTATCAGTTGGCGTTGAGCCGATTTGTGAATGGGACCAAATTTATGGGAAGGTCATTCTCCAGAGATGCCATTTACTGATGACAATTATTGGAGAGAGGCCCTCATTGGTGACTATGGCCATTCTTTTGGTGAATAATTGCCACAATAAAATTTCAGTATGAATGAAAACTAGAGCGCAGAACTCAACTGAACTGACTGGACAACTTTAAAGCAGGTCGGGTCTCACATGCCAAGTTGGATGAAAATTCGTCAATATATGTGGACGCGAGATTGTTAACGTCGTTTCAGAGCTGAAAAAATATGGCGGCCATTTTGTGACAGATCGGGTTGACATGCAATAGCAACCTACCTTGTGTGGTAAGGGTTAAACATTCTAAGTTTGATCAAAATCTGTTAATATTTGTGGACGCCAGAGTGTTAACGTCGTTTTCATGACCAAAAACAAAATGGTCGCCTACGTCCGCCATTTTTCAACGGATCGGGCTGAAATGTAATACCAACCTGGTCCTTGGGGTAAGGATGCTGCATGTCAAGTTTGATCAGAATCGGTTGATATTTGTGGACGTTGGAGTGTTAACGTCGAAAAGTTAACGGACGGACGCCGGAGGGTCGAGTCCGTCCAGTTGAGTTAAAAATGTTCCTTTTTGTGTTTTTTATGTCTGCTTTATAAATACACAAACAAAAGGTATAGCATGCCATGTCAGGTCCAACATTTTATTGAGCTTTTGAGCCTGTGGATCCCTGACTAAAAGTGCTTTCGACTCCACTTCAGCATCGTTTTAAAATGGCCACTATTTTTTTTTTTAATCTTAGGTCTGACCGGTTGGTCTCGAGGTAAGCACACTCACCTCCAAGCTGTCTAGCTTGGGTTTGAATCCAGACCCAGATATAAACTGTCATCAATATGTGTGCCCTCCCTCGGGTGGACGTCAGACTTAGTTTCCCGTATGCTGGCATTAGTTGGTGGACGTTAAAGATCCCACGTGTCCTTCGCGAAAAGTAGGCGAGCGATTGTCGGCATCATGGACAAATTCCAAATTGATGAACAAAAGAGTTCACAGGGACAGATATCCCAGCGAGGATTGACATTTTACATTTTTAAATACTCTGTATTTGTGAAGTGTAGCTGGATTGCTGCATAAGGTGTGTGCAGCAGGAAGTGATGGTTATGGATGAGAGAGAGATGGTGCAGCAGTGGAAGATTTTTTTTTTTTTGTATACGAGATCGAGGCTCGTGTACGAGCTAACATTAATGATAAAAAAAACAAACGAACACATAAAACATACAATAAAGGGAGCGGGAGACAAGATGGGGAGAGAGAGAGAGGGAAGCACACAAGTACAACAGCAGAGAACAGGGACATCGGGAGATCTGTGGGAGGGAGAGAGCTTGGGGGGAGGAGGCGTGGGAAGGGGGTGGGAGAGGTTAAAAAAACAAACACATGGACACAGCGAGGACTTCCAGGAAAGAAGTTGGTATTTCCAAAAAGTGGATCTGGGGTGAATTAGCGGGGGTAGAAAAGATCAAGGTTTTGGATGGGGGAGGATAGATGGTGGTGAACAGCCGTTGTAAATACCGGGAGGGAGGAGTGGGATTGAAGGGAGTGAGGGAGTTTGTTCCAGAGGCGGGAGAAAAGAGGAGTGAAGGTGAGCAGAGATCGATGTTTCCTTTCACGATTACGAGTGTTTTGCCTTCACTTTGCATTTTCAATATTTTTTTTTCTTCCTGTTTTTTTTTTTTACATTGTTTTAGGTTCGCCAAACACAAAGCAGGTAGTCATCAGGTACACTAAAAATCAAATTAGGTTTCAAAGTTGCTTCAAAATGGAGGAACCGATACGTTGTCATCATCGCACCACCCCTGTCTAACCACCTTTGGCAAACTGTGGAGGAAATCATCAGAATCATCGTTTTTTGTGGAATTGGAACAATTTTGAAGTCGTTTCCGAGAGGCAGATGCTCACTCTACCTGGAATATTATACAGAAGGTCCACCAGGTACTTTCCATCAATCTCCCAACGAGACGTCACACGTAATTTGAACACGAGGGAGGCATCAATTTTACTCTTGTGACCACTGACCATCCTCCAATCCACTTTGGTAATTGTTCACAAGATTACGCGATTCATATTTATAACAGTTTCGAGAATAATGACTGAACAAAGTGGAAAATAAATCCAAACATTCTTGTATTTCTTTCTTGAGCACCTGTGGCCATTTTAAACCTTGCACGTTCTGTGGCATTTTCTTCGTACGTGATTTGGTGGCAGGTAAAGATTGCTCCACCACGTTACCTGTGTGGCCTCACGGGAGTGTGCGGACGGGCTGTTAGGGTTCCAACGGCACGCACACGTGCTTCGCCTGCCGAGTACGTGCGCTGCACCTCCGGGAATATCCACCTGCAAATCGCAGCTCTTTTACCTGTAATGACCAACGGTGGTAAATATCACCTTCGACCGGAATCGTCACCACAGCAGTAAAAAGGAATCGCCATGCGGACTCCGCTTCAACCTGGAGACGTTGGTACTACCAATGGATACTTGTGTTTGAATACCGTACAGTTGGTAAATTATACAGTGAAGACTGCGCCATGACAGATCTCTCACTACACACGATCCGTGACCAAAATACCTCACCACGGTACACCATAACAATCACTTACTACACACGATATGTGACCAAAATACCTCACCACGGTACACCATAACGATCACTTACTACACACGATACGTGACCAAAATACCTCACCACGGTACACCATAACAATCACACGTGATGACCAAAATACCTCACCACAGTACACCATAACAATCACACGTGATACATGACCAAAATACCTCACCACGGTACACCATAACAATCACTTACTACACACGATACGTGACCAAAATACCTCACCACGGTACACCATAACAATCACACGTGATACATGACCAAAATACCTCACCACAGTACACCATAACAATCACACGTGATACATGACCAAAATACCTCACCACGTTACACCATAACAATCACACGTGATACGTGACCAAAATACCTCACGACAGTACACCATAACAACCACTACACGTGATACGTGACCAAAATACCTCACCACGGTACACCATAACAACCACTACACGTGATACGTAACCAAAATACCTCACGACAGTACACCATGACAGATTCATAACTACACGTGATACATGACCAAAATACCTCACCACAGTACACCATGACAGATTCATAACTACACGTGATACATGACCAAAATACCTCACCACATTACACCATAACAATCACTACACGTGATACGTGACCAAAATACCTCACCACGGTACACCATGACAGATTCATAACTACACGTGATACATGACCAAAATACCTCACCACATTACACCATAACAATCACTACACGTGATACGTGACCAAAATACCTCACCACGGTACACCATGACAGATTCATAACTACACGTGATACATGACCAAAATACCTCACCACATTACACCATAACAATCACTACACGTTATACGTGACAAAAATACCTCACTACAGTACACCATGACAGATTCATAACTACACGTGATACATGACCAAAATACCTCACCACATTACACCATAACAATCACTACACGTGATACGTGACCAAAATACCTCACCACGGTACACCATGACAGATTCATAACTACACGTGATACATGACCAAAATACCTCACCACATTACACCATAACAATCACTACACGTTATACGTGACAAAAATACCTCACTACAGTACACCATGACAGATTCATAACTACACGTGATACATGACCAAAATACCTCACCACAGTACACTATAACAATCACTACACGTGATACGTGACCAAAATACCTCACCACAGTACACTATAACAATCACGACACGTGATACGTGACCAAAATACCTCAACATGGTACACCATGACAGATTCATAACTACACATGATACATGACCAAAATACCTCACCACGGTACACCATGGCAGATTCATAACTACACGTGATACGTGACCAAAATACCTCACCATAGTACACCATAAAAATCACGACACATGATACGTGACCAAAATACCTCACTGCAGTACACCATGACAATCGATACACGTGATACGTGACCAAAATACCTCACCACAGTACACCATAACAATCACTTACTACACGTGATACGTGACCAAAATACCTCACCACGGTACACCATAACAATCACTTACTACACGTGATACGTGACCAAAATACCTCACCACGGTACACCATAACAATCACTTAATACACGTGATACGTGACCAAAATACCTCACCACGGTACACCATAACAATCACTTACTACACGTGATACGTGACCAAAATACCTCACCACAGTACACCATAACAATCACTTACTACACGTGATACGTGACCAAAATACCTCACCACGGTACACCATGACAATCGATACACGTGATACGTGACCAAAATACCTCACCACAGTACACCATAACAATCACTTACTACACGTGATACGTGACCAAAATACCTCACCACGGTACACCATGACAGATCTCTTACTGCACGTGATAGGTGACCAAAATACCTCACCGCGGTACATCATGACAATCACTTACTACACACGATACGTGACCAAAATACCTCACCATGGTACACCATAACAATCACTTAATGCACACGATACGTGACCAAAATACCTCACCATGGTACACCATAACAATCACTTACTGCACACGATACGTGACCAAAATACCTCACCATGGTATACCATAACAATCACTTACTACACACGATACATGACCAAAATACCTCACCACGGTACACCATTAGAGATTGATTACTACACACGATACATGACCAAAATACCTCACCATGGTACACCATAACAATCACTTACTGCACACGATACGTGACCAAAATACCTCACCACGGTACACCATAACAATCACTTAATGCACACGATACGTGACCAAAATACCTCACCACGGTACACCATAGCAATCACTTACTGCACACGATACGTGACCAAAATACCTCTCCACGGTACACCATAACAATCACTTACTGCACACGATACGTGACCAAAATACCTCACCACGGTACACCATGACGGCTTACTACATGCGATACGTGACCAAAATACCTCACCACGGTACACCATGATAGATTCATTACTACACACGATACGTGACCAAAATACCTCACCACGGTACACCATGACGGCTTACTACATGCGATACGTGACCAAAATACCTCACCACGGTACACCATGATAGATTCATTACTACACACGATACGTGACCAAAATACCTCACCACGGTACACCATGATAGATTCATTACTACACACGATACGTGACCAAAATACCTCACCACGGTACACCATGACGGCTTACTACATGCGATACGTGACCCACATACCTTACTTACCACGGTACGGAGATTACCGTTTATTGAACGGATTTCATCATGCACCGACTTGAAACCGCCGCCCTGGTGCTGCGCAGGCAGAGCGATGCAGTCACGAGTTGACGCACCATCACCATCCGTTGGATGGACCTTGGAGTGGATACCAAAGATCCCTCGGCGTCGTGCGTGAAGAGGAGGCGATTTACCGCAGGTAACAGTCTACTCTGTGCAGATTACAAGCTGCTGCCTAAATCACCTTCGGTCTAATATCAAGCCTGGCCAGCAGGTTCGTGAAAGACTTAGGTCCAAAACGATCCAATCCAAACTCCACAATAGACGGGTCAATATACTGCCTGACCCCAAAAAAATTGCAAATTTTTGTTTTATGCTTATTTCTAGTAGTTTATGAAGTGGAAGACAACATATTAAAAGTTGGACAATTTTGACGCATGGGAAAGTCCCTCAGTGACGTCAGAAAACAAGATGGCTGCCGGCAGATAAAACGTAAAAAAATTGACTGATAATCATCAGACCACTAACAATTTAAAGTTAATTTTGCACCAATATTTGTATTATGATCGTTGCTGGTAGTTTATGCAGTGCTAATCCTGAGACCATTCGCAATTTAAAGTAAATATTTGCACAAATATATGTTCTTTGATTGTTTCTGCCAGTCTATGACATGGAAAGCAACATATAAAAAATTGGACAATTTTGACACATGTGGAAGTACCATATGCCTTCTAGTCTTAGATTCCAGTTTCATCGTCCTCCTCCTCCTCCTCTATGTCTGGTTCAACACTCATATTGTCACAGTTGCTGTCCTGGCAATGTCCACATGCACTGGTGCACTCTAATCCATGCTTCCTACATGAACACCTTAGTGTTTTGCACCCCCCTGAACAGTTGCAGTGAATCATCTGAAGTAGTATGTCTGGAGCAGGGCTTTTGTCTGTCATCACTGGAACAAGTTTTCCTCCTTCTACCTTCCATCCCCACTCCGTTGGCTCCATTCCACAACAAAGGCCCATCCATTCCATTACCTGGTAATAGGTCCGCAGAGAATGAAACTTGCAGGCAGCGGATGTGGGTGGCAGTCTTTCAGGAGTGACAAATGCCTTAGCCCTTGCAACCTTTTTGCAGAGAATGTTGTATCTGATCGATGCCAATGAGTCGTTCTGATTTGCTTTAAACAATGCCACCATTGCTCTGCAGCCTGCAGTTTCAATAACATCCTGACTCTGCTGTGGTTTACAGAACACCTTTGAGCTGTCTATCAGTTCCTTTTCTTTCTTGATGATTCTTTGAAACCCTGACTTCTTTCCAATCCCAAAGACACGAGACGTTGCGTCACAGCCAGTTAATGCATGAAGGAACAATATATCTCTGCAGGCTGCATTTCCAAGTATCTGCTGAAGGACTTTGATATTGTAGACATTTGATTTTGCCTTGTCAGAACGGAAATAGAGTTCAATGCAGTTTGTCTCCACCATATAGAAGAGCAGGAGGAGAAGGAGATCTGTATCTTCTCCAATGAGGGTTGTAGATCTGGAAGCCGCATTTGCGACGGCCGCTTTTGCAATCTCAACATCAGCATCTCCCTCTGCTTGGATCACCTCACAGCCTTCCTTGTGCAACACCTCTATAATCAACAGTATCATTGCCTGCTTGTTTGACTCATTCGACAGAAAGTCCTCCTTTTTCCCAACAAATTTTGTTGACGCCGTAATGTTAACCTTGGTGGCATTCTTGTTTCTATTCCGACGTTGATGAGAACAGTCCTTTGTGCTTGGCCCAGCCTCATAACCATCAAACACAACAGTAGCTTTGCCATAGTGTCGTACTGTAAATGAGGCATATTCATCTGCAATGGAACTGTAGGTGAATCCCTCTGTCCACTTTAAGCGGTGAATAAGTGATCCCCCGTCAAGAACATAGTGATCTGTTCCTGGAACTGTCTGGTTGACAGCATTGTCAGATTTGGTTGTAGCATAATTCCTTATTGCCTCCGCCAACTGTGGTTTATCTGGCTGGCGCAGGATGTTTTTTTGCCTCAAAAAGAGACATTGGGTATGGGCAGAGTTCATATTTCATCACTTCACCTATCTGGAGATCTCCCGTCTGTGACACCACTAAGAACCTCTGGAATAGTAACGCTGGATCTATTGTGCGGTCCTCAGCAACTTTGACTGCCCTGCTGAATGCAAGTGTCTTGGCTTTAGAACTCCTTTTGTGTGAATAGGAGTAAGCTGGGTGATCATCCATCTTCTTGACAATGTCACTACCTACTTTGAATAGGTCATGAACATTGACATCCTCATTTGCAGTAACCCCTGTGATGATATTGCGCAATGACTTGTCATCAGAAAATGGTGTGAAGCTGTCCAGTTTTTCGGCAACTTTGCCACGATCAGCTTCATCTCGACTCACCCTGGATGTTGTCAACTCCTTATGTTGTTCACTTGTTGAGTAGCTACTCGAGGTCAGTTCTTGCATAGCAAGGTTGTAGGAGGACGATATGGTTGAAGACAGAGTCCAAACTGCTCTCTGGTGCTCTGACATCCCACTTCCTCGAGTCAGCCCCCCTTGGCTTTTCAGTGAGCGCATTAATGTCTGTTCTATCACAAGATCAGAGCCTAGGCCAGCCCAGTATTGGTCACTGCGCCGGATTACATGATAACCAGATTGGAACTTCTGATGAACCTCAGGGTTGTCATCCTCTAACGCAAGCATCTTCTCGAGATAGAGTCGAGCTGACTTCAGGTAATTGGGATGGCCAGCAGCTGCAAATATCGGCAAGCAAGCTGATATGGCTTGGAGATGCATCTCCCAGGACCCCGTCCGATCAGCTGCCACAAGTGCCCTTGCAATTCCCAACATACGCTGGTAGTTGATCCAAAGTGCACTGGTTTTCGAGTCCTTTGCAAGTTTATTCCTTTCCTGATTCAATCTATTGTCAATGAAATGAATGCACTCTGATTGCAACACAGACTCTATAGTGTCACTTTCGACAGTCTCCAGGGAAATGTACAGTCGCTCCAGTTCTGCCACTTGTTCTTGAAACCCAGGGTCAACCCAAGGTCATTGTATTGTATCTCCAATGTTTACCATACAACGTTGTCCAATTGAGTCCTAATTAGGTGTAATTAACTCATTCATGTGGAGTTGTTACTCAGTCAAGCTGCACAACTACCAGTGAGGAATTAGGTCATTAGCCTACATGCTGGGAGGTCATATTGTTAAAGACATGTGTCAGGTAGCAGATGTAAACATTGTTAAAGACACGAAACAAGTGTTATAAAATGTTGCCTTTGCAGCTGGTCTCAGTGGAACAAATTAATTTATATAAACAAAAAGAAACAAAAATAAAAAACCAAAGACGTTTTCGACGTAGTGAATCGTGCATGGTTTTGTGACATTTTTATCATGTCAAAAATTTTTACTTTCCCATGGTCCATTTCTGTCCAACTTTTGATATGTTCCTAAGTAAGTCTTAAAATATAAGGAAATGCAATAAAACTAAAATTTGCAATTTTTTTGGGGTACGGCTGTTCTGGTTGTATATTGACCCGTCTACAAGGTAATAATAATCGTAATGGGGCCTTTGTAACAGTGGTATGTACATATTACGTACGCACAGGAGGAGTGCAACTTTGAGAGAATTTATAAAAATGTGAACATCTAAATTAAGGAAGAAGCTAAGGCGGCTCACGGCGGCTGACGTAACAGTAACGTAACAGTAACACCCATTATTAGGATAAATCGTTCACATTGTGATACCTTAAAGGGAAGATACCATTGTGATACCTTAAATGAACACCCTTATTCATTAGCCAACGAGAAAATTCAACATGACAGCCACTTTTTTCAGTAGTTAGTTTTTCAGTTTTTCAGTTTCAGTAGTTTCAGCATTAAATGGCAGGTAGCCTCTGCTCTTATGTAGATACTCTTTATTCATTAGCCAACGAGAAAATTCAACATGACAGCCACTTTTTTCAGTAGTGAGTCTCGTGACCACGTTTTTCAAAATGGCGGCCACTATTTTCAATGGTGACCACGTTTTTCAAAATGGCGGCCGCTTTTTTCAATGGTGACCACGTTTTTCAAAATGGCGGCCACTATTTTCAAGACACCGAGCACCTTTATCAAAATGGTAGCCATTTTTTTCAAGATGGCGACCACTTTCATCAACATGGCGGGCACCTTTTTCAACAAGGTGGCCACTTTTTTCAATATGGTGGGCATTTTTTTTTCTAATTTTTTTTACCTCAAAATGGCCACCAAAATTGCTAAAATGTGCCATAAACTTTTTAATATTGAATTTAGGATGTACGAGTATCAATAGAAAATCACAGAACTTCATATTATCTGGAAGATGTAATTAAAATTTTCAATTTACCTGATTACCTCCGCCACCAAAGGTGGATCGAGGTTATGTTTTCACCCATGTCTGTTTGTTTGTTTGTGCACAAAAATCTCAAAAAGTTGTGGATGGATTCTGACGAAATTTGGCAGAGATGTAGCGTATATGACAAGTTCCAATGATTCGATTTTGGTGAAGATCCGGATTCGGATCCGGCTAGTCGAATTTTTTAAGCGATTCTTCACCATTGGGAGATAGGGCCAAAAACGATACATAGCAGGATATCTCAAAAAGTTGTCGACGGATTTGGACGAAACTTGGTGGACCAGTTGGGTGTCTGACAAGGAAGAATCGATTCAATTTTGGTGCAGATCTGAATATGGATTCGGATATGAGAATTATTTAATTTTCTAAGTGATTCTCCACCATTGGGACATAGGGCCAAAAACAATACATAGCAGGATATCTCAAAAAGTTGTGGACGGATTTGGACGAAACTTGGTGGACAGGTTGGGTGTCTGGCAAGGACGATTCGGTTCGGTTTTGGTGAAGATCCCAATATGGATTCGGATATGAGATTTTTTTTTTTTTTTTTTTTAGTGATTCTTCACCATTGGTAGATCGGGCAAAAAACGATACATAGCAGGATATCTCAAAAAGTTGTGGACGGATTTGGACGAAACTTGGTGGAGAGGTTGGGTGTCTGACAAGGACGATTCGATTCGGTTTTGGTGAAGATCTCAATATGGATTCGGATATGAGTTTTTTTTGTTTTTTTTAAAAGTGATTCTTCACCATTGGGAGATAGGGCCAAAAACGATATATAGCAGGATATCTCAAAAAGTTATGGATGGATTTGGACGAAACGTGATGGACCGGTTGTGTGTGTGACAAGGAAGAATCGATTCAATTTTGGTGAAGATCCGGATCCGGATCCAGCTAGTATAATTTTTTTAAAGTGATTCTTCACCATTGAGTGATATGGCCAACCAGGTGGAGGTATGCTCTCTACTGAGTGCCCTTCTAGTTTGTTATAGCGTTGAACAGCATTTGCGTTGATGGCAGAGGCATTATATGTGCGTTTTCGCCCGAAATGTGGGATGAAGGGAAAACGGTTTGGGTTGAGAATAGTGGAAGCCTCATGAACCCCTGGTGTAACTGCGTGTTGGGTGTGTTTTCCGCAGGTAACGAAGGGTTAACTGCAGAGCGGTGACTTTCAAGGACGTGAATTTATTAACTAAGGAGGAAACTTTAAACCCTTCGTCCATAAATGAAGCAAACAATTCCACTTGTGATGTTTCAATCAGTTACACTTAAGTAACTTGGTCACAGGCTCATCTATTTTTGTTTAATACAGTACAGGCTGTTTCAAAAGTTAGTTTACCAAGAATTCTGTTCTGTTCTCGAATTAAGTAAATTTAAAAACCAATACCTTAATAATTGCTTCATTTTTTCTTTGTGCAAACATCAATTTTACACTTATTAACTGATTTAATCATTAAACAGTTTGTCCCAAAAAAAACAAGTTGAAACGTTGGGTGAACTAACCCTATGCGAGAACAGAATTTCTCACTAAATTAACTTTTGAATGCCCCTGTATAATCGAACAATCATTCAGGTTGGTCATTGGAAATCATTCAAATATATTGTTGCGGGTCTCCCGAAGCCCATTCCCGTTACAAAAGGTGATTAAACCCCTTTTTCCCCTTGGGTCTTCGTGTCGACGAGGCCGAATCGCCACTTCCGGAGCAAGCGTGAAAAAGGGTATCGGGTCGACGCCGCACGTACCTTTAACCCACGCTGCCACGAAAGCGGGGACCGAACCTCGCACAAGCCACGCTTAATCGAGTACGCCCGAGCGGTATGCGTATCATGTGACTCATGCCGTTATTTTTATGGAACCCGATTCGAGCGGTTCTAGTCGTACCATGCGAGGCCAATCAATGGAAGGGACGGGAATGGTCAAATAAGAGGAATAACACAATTTATTTACAATGTACAATATTCAGGATGAAGGAAAGGGGACACAGAGCAGAAGCTTAACCAATTTAACTTATTTCCCAGACACAGGGCCCACTCACGCACACGGGGAGAAAAAGAGAAGAAGTTCGTGTGCCAAACGCGCTTTGCCGTCGGTCGCTCTGGGGCAGCTCGCCCGGTGCGGCTCTCTGGCGGTCACGGCACGTGTGCAGGAGAAGGCAGGCAGGAGGAGATCGCGCGTCTGTGGCCCGGCCCGGGTCGTCCACTCGAGCGCGCGATTAATACAGCGCAGAATGCAGGGCACGGGGGCAAGTTCGTGTACAATCTCGGCTATTTTAGTGATCAAGTCCAACACTCCGATTCTGAACGGAACTCCAACTCATAGGCTGCGCGACTCCAACTGAGAACTCCACTCAACTGAACTGAGAACTTGAACTCAACTCTCACAGGGGCTCCGACGCTGAACTGCAACTCGTGACTCGAACTTGAACTCAACTGACGCGCGCCTCTCAACTGAACTCATCTGAGGTGGGGGGTGGGGAGGGCGGGGGGCTCAGAGCAGGGTTTTATGGCTCCGACCCGGCCTTACTCGAATGTTCCAAACCCCACCTCTCATCGTCGTGGTTAGCCACTCCCCTCGAGCTCTGATTGGCGGCTCGCGCTTACCGGCCACTCCCCCTGCAGCTCCTCCCTTCGGCCTTGCCAGACTTGTTCAGGCTGAGCACGTGGCATTTCAGCGCCAAAAGAACACCTAAGCTCACTGGCCTACTCAACGCAAAACTAACACAGGAAAGGAGACTACCTTACATTGACTAAGAAATAACTATACTATCGCGAGGCTACGTGTTGTGGTGCGTCTACCTACGAGGGGGGTTATCCTTTATTCCAAAACCACAACAATATCATGGACTATACCTATATGTAGTTATCAGAAATATATCATGGACTATACCAATATGTAGTTATCAGAAATATATCATGGACTAAACCAACGTGTAGTTATCAGAAATATATCATGGACTATACCAATATGTGGTTATCAGAAATATATCATGGACTATACCAATATGTAGTTATCAGAAATATATCATGGACTATACCAATATGTAGTTATCAGAAATATATCATGGACTATACCAATATGTAGTTATCAGAAATATATAATGGACTATACCAATATGTAGTTATCAGAAATATATCGTGGACTATACCAATATGTAGTTATCAGAAATATATAATGGACTATACCAATATGTAGTTATCAGAAATATATCGTGGACTATACCAATATGTAGTTATCAGAAATATATAATGGACTATACCAACATGTAGTTATCAGAAATATATAATGGACTATACCAACATGTAGTTATCAGAAATATATAATGGACGATACCAATATGTAGTTATCAGAAATATATAATGGACTACACCAATATGTAGTTATCAGAAATATATAATGGACTATACCAACATGTAGTTATCAGAAATATATAATGGACTATACCAATATGTAGTTATCAGAAATATATAATGGACTATACCAATATGTAGTTATCAGAAATATATAATGGACTATACCAATATGTAGTTATCAGAAATATATAATGGACTATACCAACATGTAGTTATCAGAAATATATAATGGACTATACCAACATGTAGTTATCAGAAATATATAATGGACTATACCAACATGTAGTTATCAGAAATATATAATGGACTATACCAACATGTAGTTATCAGAAATATATAATGGACTATACCAATATGTAGTTATCAGAAATATATAATGGACTATACCAATATGTAGTTATCAGAAATATATAATGGACAATACCAATCATTTTGTTGTTCAATGGCTGCATAATCTTTCACTAGGTCTGCGAATGCTATATGGCTGCACAGGTATGAGCCGGAGTCCGGCTGTTTTGAAGATGAGATTTTGCAAGATGCCGAAAACTCACAAATCCATCAACCAAGGGAGAGGGAGAGAAATGTGGGGTGGTGGGATGGAGTGCACGTGTACTACAACATCGCCATGTTCCCCAATCCCCCTTCATGTTTTGTTATTCCTTGCATTCCTCATCCCCTCCCCCCCCCCCCCCCCCCCTTTACCCCTCCCCGCATTCCTTATCCCCAACCACGTTATCGTGCCTGCAATACCTCAGTGCTACCTATTCTGTGTGTGCCTGGTATTCAGAATCAGGATCTGCTTTGTAAGCTTTGCCCACATCCGGCCGCCATTTTGTTATTTCGTGTGTGTGTGTGTGCCGGTTGCCTCTCCATGTCTGCTTGTGCGCACCATGAACAAGATGGTGAGTGCTCGATACATCCTGTGGGTCAGGATCCCCACGGCACACCAGTGAAGGAGTTTATGGTTGAAAGAAGAGAATGGATAACTCAAATGGAAGCACATGACGCACTATCTTACACCTCCCTTCCTTAAAAAATAACATTTGTTATGGCTTTTTGACAAAATCCCTTCGATATGCTGACGAGAACATTGCCCAATGAATACAGATAACTTCCCCTGTTCCTCCCCCTAATCTCCTCTTCTTAATAGTCTTGTTTTCATCCCTGATCTTGGCAATATTTCATCCATTTCTCTTGCCATCTGTTTTCGCAGTGCAGTCATTAACAACAGTCCTTTTTCTGTTCTCTTTGTCTAAATACCTTTTTGGCAGCTTGTTCAGTTGATGATGCATTTTGGTTGAGGGTTCTCCCACTAGATTCATTATTTTATGAAAATATTCAATCCCCTAAAACGCCAAGTGGTGGCAAAAGTGGCCAGACGGAAGCCAAACAGTTCAATCTTGGTTTCATCTGACCACAGAATCTTGTTTCTCACAGTCTGAGAGTCCTTTAGGTGCTTTTTTGCAAACTCCAAGAGGGTTTTCATGTGTCTTTCACTGAGGAGAGGCTTCCGTCTGGCCACTCTGCCATAAAGCCCAGATCGGTGGAGTGTTGCAGTGATGGTTGTCCTACTGGAAGTTTCTCCCATCTTCACACAGGATCTCTGGAGCTCAGCCAGAGTGACCATCGGGCTCTTGGTCACCTCTCTTACCAAGGCCCTTCTCCCCCGATCGCTCAGGTTGGCCGGGCGGCCAGCTCGAGGAAGAGTCCTGGTTGTTCCAACCTTCCTCCATTTAAGAATTATGGAGGCCACTGTGCTCTTGGGAACCTTCAATGCAGCAGATATTTTTTGTAGGCTTCCCCAGATCTGTGCCCGACACAATCCTGTCTCTGAGCTCTGCAGGCAGTTCCTTCGACCTCATGGCTTGGTGTTTGCTCTGATATGCATTGTCCACTGTGAGACCTTATATAGACAGGTGTGTGCCTTTCCAAATCATGTCCAATCAATTGAATTTACCACAGGTGGACTCCAATCAAGGTGTAGAAACATCTCAAAGATGATCAAGAGAAATGGGAGGCACCTGAGCTAAATTTCAAGTGTCATAGCAAAGGGTATGAATACTTATGTAAATGTGATATTTCAGTTTTTTCTTTTTAATAAATTTGTAAAACTTTCTAAAATCCTGTTTTCTCTTTGTCATTATGGGGTATTGAGTGTAGATTGATGAGGGAAAAATGAATTTAAACGATTTCAGCAAAAGGCTGCAACATAACAAAATGCGAAAAAAGTGAAAGGGTCTGAATACTTTCTGAATGCAATGTATATGAGAGCTGTTGTCCACCTTTGGTTTTATTGACTTTCCATAATGCGCGTGGAGCGCAAAGCGTGTCCAGCAATTGGTTCACTCTGTCTGTCTGTCTGCAGATATCATTTAATGATCGAGGACCAAGTTAATTTCAATTAAATATTATACTTTGAATACGAATTGGAACAGAAAGCTGCAGTTTAGCAGTACTTTGGCTCTGGATTTGCCAAATTTTATGGAATATTGTAACGATCGCACATGCACCGAGTAAGGTAATGATTTTAGTCTGTTTGGCGGTCAAACGAAATTGAAAATCATTCCAAACATGAACCTGTTTTTAAGGACGTCATAAAAGACATAAACAACAGGCACGAAGAACTAATGTCACATGTTAAATTAGGTGGTGTAAAAGACGCTGCAACAACGGCAGTAAACTTCCAGAATGTTTTTTCTTTGACCTTGAAAACAATTATTTTATTTCGATTGAAGAATATACTTGGGCATTTTAGAACACAAATTGCCTTCTTGACATTACCAGAAACCTTCAGTTTAGCAGTACTTGGACAAAATATTACGCCATTTCACGCCATCTCATTTAGCAGCCATTCAACTCTCTGCCGCTCCATTCCTCATCCCTCAGATCGGCAGTCTGTAGCCTCCTCACTCTGCAGACCTGGACAAAATCACAGACTGGTCAAACAAGTGGCACATGCCTTTCAATCCTGACAAATCTCACACTCATACTATGTCTCTCTGAAAAGACCGACTGGACAACCCTCCCATCCACTTTCTGAACAATCCTCTCCAAGAAGTTCTGTCACTCAAGCTTTTGGGTCTCACTATTTGCCATGATCTTTCCTGGGAAAACCACATTTCAAATCTGGCCTCCAAAGCCAGTCGCCGACTGGGCATCCTCCGTCGTGCGAAGTCCTTCCTTGGCACACCTGAGCTCCTCACCACATACAAGGCTTTCATCCGCAGCTCAATGGAATACTGCTCTCCCATATGGGCTGGTGCACCTGCCTCACACCTAGCTCGTCTTCACGCGGTTGAAACCAAAGCTTTCAGAATCATTGGAATCTCCTGCGCTGAAGCTGATTCTGAGGGCCTTTCATTGACTCACCACAGGCAGGTTGGTGGTCTTTCTGTCTTCTACCAACTCATCTCCGGCCTTGCTCCCCCAGCTCTGTCTGTGCTCTGCCCCCCCCCCCCCAAATATTCCAACAGGTCGAACAAGACCTGCCAGAAACCTTCTTCTGGTTAAACTGCCAAAATCAAGCCTCTCTGCTCACCTTCACTCCTTCATTCCTCTTTTCTCCCTCCCCTGGAGCAAACTCCATCACTCCCTTCAATCCCACTCCTCCCTCCAGGTTTTTAAAACAGTTGTTCACTGCCATCTCTTATCTTCCCCCATTCAAAACCTTGATCTTTTCTACCCCTGTTAAAACATCCCAGATCCGCCTCTTTCAATCCCCAACTTCATTCCTGAAATTCCTAGTCATGAAATTCCTAGTAGTGAAATTCCTAGTAGTGAAATTCCTAGTAGTGAAATTCCTAGTAGTGAAATTCCTAGGAGTGAAATTCCTAGGAGTGAAATTCCTAGGAGTGAAATTCCTAGTCGTGAAATTCCTAGTCGTGAAATTCCTAGTCGTGAAATTCCTAGTCGTGAAATTCCTAGTCGTGAAATTCCTAGTAGTGAGATTCCTAGTCGTGAAATTCCTAGTCGTGAGATTCCTAGTCGTGAGATTCCTAGTCGTGAGATTCCTAGTCATGAAATTCCGAGTAGTGAAATTCCTAGTAGGGAAATTCCTAGTAGTGAAATTCCTAGTAGTGAGATTCCTAGTAGGGAAATTCCTAGTAGTGAAATTCCTAGTAGGGAAATTCCTAGTAGTGAAATTCCTAGTAGTGAAATTCCTAGTAGTGAAATTCCTAGTAGGGAAATTCCTAGTAGTGAGATTCCTAGTCGGGAAATTCCTAGTAGTGAAATTCCTAGTAGTGAAATTCCTAGTAGGGAAATTCCTAGTAGTGAAATTCCTAGGAGTGAAATTCCTAGTAGTGAGATTCCTAGTAGGGAAATTCCTAGTAGTGAAATTCCTAGTAGTGAAATTCCTAGTAGTGAAATTCCTAGTAGTGAAATTCCTAGTCGTGAGATTCCTAGTAGTGAGATTCCTAGTAGTGAGATTCCTAGTAGTGAGATTCCTAGTAGTGAAATTCCTAGTAGTGAGATTCCTAGTAGTGAAATTCCTAGTAGTGAGATTCCTAGTAGTGAAATTCCCAGTAGTGAAATTCCTAGTCGTGAGATTCCCAGTAGTGAAATTCCTAGTCGTGAGATTCCTAGTCGTGAGATTCCTAGTAGTGAGATTCCTAGTCGTGAAATTCCTAGTAGTGAGATTCCTAGTCGTGAAATTCCTAGTAGTGAAATTCCTAGTAGTGAAATTCATAGTAGTGAAATTCCTCGTAGTGAAATTCCTAGTAGTGAGATTCCGAGTAGTGAAATTCCTAGTAGTGAAATTCCTAGTAGTGAAATTCCTAGTGAGATTCCTAGTAGTGAGATTCCTAGTAGTGAGATTCCTAGTAATGAGATTCCTAGTAGTGAAATTCCTAGTAGTGAAATTCATAGAAGTGAAATTCCTCGTAGTGAAATTCCTAGTAGTGAAATTCCGAGTAGTGAAATTCCTAGTAGTGAAATTCCTAGTAGTGAGATTCCTAGTTGTGAGATTCCTAGTAGTGAAATTCCTAGTAGGGAAATTCCTAGTAGTGAAATTCCTAGTAGTGAAATTCCTAGTCGTGAAATTCGTAGTGAAATTCCGAGGAGTGAAATTCCTAGTCGTGAAATTCCTAGTAGTGAAATTCCTAGTCGTGAAATTCCTTGTAGTGAGATTCCTAGTAGTGAAATTCCTAGTAGTGAGATTCCTAGTAGTGAGATTCCTCATAGGGAAATTCCTAGTAGTGAGATTCCTAGTAGTGAGATTTTTAGTAGTGAGATTTCTAGTAGTGAAATTCCTAGTAGTGAGATTTTTAGTAGTGAGATTTCTAGTAGTGAAATTCCTAGTAGTGAGATTTTTAGTAGTGAGATTTTTAGTAGTGAGATTTCTAGTAGTGAAATTCCTAGTAGTGAGATTCCTAGTAGTGAGATTCCTAGTAGTGAGATTCCTAGTAGTGAGATTTCTCGTAGTGAGATTTCTAGTAGTGAAATTCCTAGTAGTGAAATTCCTAGTAGTGAGATTTCTAGTAGTGAAATTCCTAGTAGTGAGATTCCTAGTAGTGAGATTTCTCGTAGTGAGATTTCTAGTAGTGAAATTCCTAGTAGTGAAATTCCTAGTAGTGAGATTCCTAGTAGTGAAATTCCTAGTAGTGTTCATTTGCTTTATACCATGTGCCCTTCCGTCCTCCCCCAGCCCTCCCCCTTCCACAGACCTCCCGATGTCCCTGTTCTCTTCTGTTGTTGTGCTTCCCTCTCTCTCCCCTTCTTGTCTCCCGCTCCCTTAATTGCATGTTTTATGTGTCTGTGCATGTTTTCATGTTCAAGGTGTTAACTCTTACACGAGCCTCGATTCTGTATACAAAAAAAAAAAAATCTCAACCCATCAAATTTGCCACTTTGTTGGGGAATATCGACATTCAGACAAAATGGCGGCTTGTAGGAAATATAGATCGTGCTCGGAAACGCAAAGGAAGACTTGAAAAGACCATTCCCGTGTCCTTTTTCAAGACTGCGTGGGCTAGCTAGGTGTTCTATGAACGGTCTAGTTTGTTTTATCTTTCTATTCATGGACGTTCATCATCATCGATGTACAAAACATCGGTATTGCCAAATCGGTGGTTTGCCATTGCCTTCCCGGCAGTCGGGAAGGGAACCTGGAATTTGTGGAGGGCACCGGTGATAGCTCACATACTCTTCGCGAAGGACACCTTGGCATCCCAGACGTCCAGCAACCAATGCCAGCAGACCCCCGGTTTAACGTCCATCGTAGGGATGCACCAGGATGAGAGTTTATAGTTGGGTTGTGATTTGGACGCACACAAGACGCTCTGAGGGCAGTGAACATTCCTCTAGCTTCTCCTGCCAATCCCTGTAGAATAGTACGGTGAACATTCCTCTAGCTTCTCCTGCCAATCCCTGTAGAATAGTACAGTGAACATTCCTCTAGCTTCTCCTGCCAATCCCTGTAGGATAGTAAAGTGAACATTCCTCTAGCTTCTCCTGCCAATCCCTGTAGAATAGTACAGTGAACATTCCTCTGGCTTCTCCTGACAATCCCTGTAGGATAGTACAGTGAACATTCCTCTGGCTTCTCCTGACAATCCCTGTAGGATAGTACAGTGAACATTCCTCTGGCTTTTCCTGCCAATCCCTGTAGGATAGTACAGTGAACATTCCTCTGGCTTTTCCTGCCAATCCCTGTAGGATAGTACAGTGAACATTCCTCTGGCTTTTCCTGCCAATCCCTGTAGGATAGTACAGTGAACATTCCTCTGGCTTCTCCTGACAATCCCTGTAGGATAGTAAAGTGAACATTCCTCTGGCTTCTCCTGCCAATCCCTGTAGGATAGTACAGTGAACATTCCTCTGGCTTCTCCTGCCAATCCCTGTAGGATAGTAAAGTGAACATTCCTCTAGCTTCTCCTGCCAATCCCTGTAGGATAGTAAAGTGAACATTCCTCTAGCTTCTCCTGCCAATCCCTGTAGGATAGTAAAGTGAACATTCCTCTAGCTTCTCCTGCCAATCCCTGTAGGATAGTAAAGTGAACATTCCTCTAGCTTCTCCTGCCAATCCCTGTAGAATAGTACAGTGAACATTCCTCTGGCTTCTCCTGCCAATCCCTGTAGGATAGTACAGTGAACATTCCTCTGGCTTCTCCTGCCAATCCCTGTAGGATAGTACAGTGAACATTCCTCTGGCTTCTCCTGCCAATCCCTGTAGGATAGTACAGTGAACATTCCTCTGGCTTTTCCTGCCAATCCCTGTAGGATAGTACAGTGAACATTCCTCTGGCTTCTCCTGCCAATCCCTGTAGGATAGTACAGTGAACATTCCTCTGGCTTTTCCTGCCAATCCCTGTAGGATAGTACAGTGAACATTCCTCTGGCTTCTCCTGCCAATCCCTGTAGGATAGTACAGTGAACATTCCTCTGGCTTCTCCTGCCAATCCCTGTAGGATAGTACAGTGAACATTCCTCTGGCTTCTCCTGACAATCCCTGTAGGATAGTACAGTGAACATTCCTCTGGCTTCTCCTGACAATCCCTGTAGAATAGTACAGTGAACATTCCTCTGGCTTCTCCTGCCAATCCCTGTAGGATAGTAAAGTGAACATTCCTCTGGCTTCTCCTGCCAATCCCTGTAGGATAGTACAGTGAACATTCCTCTGGCTTTTCCTGCCAATCCCTGTAGGATAGTACAGTGAACATTCCTCTGGCTTCTCCTGCCAATCCCTGTAGGATAGTACAGTGAACATTCCTCTGGCTTCTCCTGCCAATCCCTGTAGGATAGTACAGTGAACATTCCTCTGGCTTCTCCTGCCAATCCCTGTGGGATAGTACAGTGAACATTCCTCTGGCTTCTCCTGCCAATCCCTGTAGAATAGTACAGTGAACATTCCTCTGGCTTCTCCTGCCAATCCCTGTAGGGTAGTACAGTGAACATTCCTCTGGCTTCTCCTGACAATCCCTGTAGGATAGTACAGTGAACATTCCTCTGGCTTCTCCTGCCAATCCCTGTAGGATAGTACAGTGAACATTCCTCTGGCTTCTCCTGCCAATCCCTGTAGGATAGTACAGTGAACATTCCTCTGGCTTCTCCTGCCAATCCCTGTAGGATAGTACAGTGAACATTCCTCTGGCTTCTCCTGCCAATCCCTGTAGGGTAGTACAGTGAACATTCCTCTGGCTTCTCCTGCCAATCCCTGTAGGATCGTGCTCCATGGAATCCGAACCCATCTTCATATTCCTATCTTACTTGGTGCACTTGTGTTTTCACTGCCCTTGCTGCCATCTTGCTTTTCTCTCCCATACAGACCGGGTATACCTTAGTCGTGTTTATCTCTGTGGAAGGTTTGATGCCCATCCAGGTATACTCCAAGGTGTGTCTGCTCTTGCAGGCTACACTATATAAGTATACATTCCCCAAAATGTTACCAATGGCCCCCCTCGCCCGTATTATATCGTTTGCCTTAATCGCATGCGGATCGGCTCCATAATGAGTTTTGCAATATTTATGATTCGGATGATTATTGAGCCATAACATTGAGACAGAAAATCTGCAGGTAATAATTGCACCTGTACTTTAAATTACATACACCAACACCTTTCGTTGGATCTGCTGATGTCCTACCCGCCCATTCCTTATCCTGCAGAACGTGTGGGTTTGGAATCATTTGCCCTTGGAGGGTTTAATTGCAAAGCGTTTTCCTGCAATAAAATTTTTCTGAGATAATTAGAAATCGAGTCCGGTATCCAATGCTTGCACACACCTTTCTGTTTGCAATTTCCACTCCGGTGTAAATTTCCCGACAGCACGGTTCTTAATGGTAGGGCATCGTCCAAACGTCGAAGTAATCAATATTCGGAAACACGGCATCCATTTCGTGCATCTTCAACACGGCTGGAGGATCCTTGGGTTGCCCTGAGACTGGAGTTTGTCTCCAATCAATTTATATGATCTTTGTTCAGTGGCGGTGGTCGTGGGGTGCACCTATTTATTTTTATTATTATTATTATTATGCAAATATTGAACCTCCCAAGCATGCTGTGTCCGCACCGGTCCAATCTCCACTGCACCAAATAATACACATTGACCCTTTGACCCTGTCTGGGTTTTAATACCGGTGACACTCAACCATAACACCCTCTGTGATTATTAACGTTTGGGCCAAGCATGAAGTAGTGTGTTTATTTGCAATAACAAAAGCACCGTACGAGGTTCGTTGGGAACTCTATCTTTTTTTTTTTTTTGTATACAAGATCGAGGCTCATGAAAGAGCTAACATTAATCACACAGAAAGACAAACCGACACATAAAACATATAATAAGGGGAGCGGGAGACAAGATGGGGAGAGAGGGGGAAGCAAACTAAAAAAACAAAGTTAAAATAAAAAAATTAAAATAAATAAAATTTAAAAATTAAAATTAAAAACAAAGCACGGTACTCAGCAGAGCGAATACGTCTACCAGGCTGAACAGTTTACATTTTGTATCCACTGATACACCAGATCCGGACGCGGATCTTCATCAAAATCGAATCGGATTTTTTCTTGTCATCTAACCAACTCGTCCACCAAGTTTTGTCATAATCCGTCCACAATGTTTTGAAATATCATGCTACATATCGTTATTGGCCTCATCTCTCAAAGAAGAATCTCTTTAAAAAATAAATAATTCTGATATCTGGAGACAGATCTTCACAAAAATCTAATCATTTCTTCTGTGTCACACCAAACCTGTCCACAAAATTGTCTGAATCCGTCGACAACTTTTTGAGATTTCCAGCTCACAGACAAACAAACAGACAGGAAGGTGTTATAGACGGTAGCCTAACAGGTATGACGAAAATGGATGTCAATGAAAAAAGACTATCAATTCAAAATGATTTAATCCAAATATCAGCCTCCCAGCTCAAAAGGTACCTGAGATATTGCCGACGAGAAAGAAAATAAATAGTAATAATTAAAATCAATAAATAGGAATCGTAAAATAATTAATCTCTTAATCAATTGGTTAATGGCATACCTAAACCACCACTGTTTTATCTGAATCTGTAACTTTTTGAAAATTAAGTAAATAATGGAATAATTAAATAATTAATTGATTAATCAGCAAATCAAAAATGCCCTTTACAGCCAAATTACTTGGTTACTATCATGTCGAAATATCAGCTTCCTAGATCAATGGATGGCTGAGATATCGCCTGGACAAACAAGTGAACCTTGACCGTTGACCCTGACCTTTGACCTATATAGTCAAAAAACATTGAGAGCCTCACTTTTATCCTTCGGAATCATCTGTTGAAGTTTGATGAAGATAGCTGAAAGCATTCACGAGTTATCCTGCTCACAGACAAACAAACAAGAAGACGTCATGCAGAGCATGTTACTTGCAAAATCCACCCCTCCCCCTCAAAAAAGGTTGCCATGGATACATCAAATTGTCTATTTCATTTAGATTAAAATTGACGAAGTTGATAAAAAAAAAATCAACTCACGACCCTCCTTACACCGTCAATCGGATTAAAAATTGATTATTTTTTGGATTGAAAATTGATATTAGAAGTTTGACCTTGAGTTCACCTTTATTTGACATTTTGACCTCAAAAATAGTTTCCCAATTCAGTGACGTATTCTGCAATTTTCTTCAATCTCCAGGTTAATCAAATGAAAATGGACAATTTTTCAGACGAAAATTGATGATTTTAGAAGTTTGACCTTAAGTTAACCTTTCACCTTTTGACCCCAAATATAGTTGGTTTTCCAATTCCATGATGTACTTACTGTGCAATTGCTCTTTCATTTTCCGGTTAATCGGATGGAAATTGCCCATCTCCTCCCATAACAGCTCTGCCCCTTCCCTACCATCTTAACCCCCACTCCCCATACCCCTACCTTTTCCCAATTAAACAAGAAAGAGCAATCAGAGATTGCAGACCCTCACCAAGACGTGTGTGGTTTTGTCCTTTGGGTCCTCAGGGTATTTTGTGTCTTTGGGCAGGGTCTTTGGGGTATTTTGGTTCTTTAATGGTCTTTGGGATCCTCTGGGTCTTTAATGGTATACAGGGTCTTTTGGGTCATTCTAAAGGGTCTTAAATGGTGTTAGGATTCCACAGGGTCTTAGAATTTGAAATGGTCTTAGGGGTCTGAAATGGCCCTGGGATTATAAATGTTCTTGAGGGTCTTATGGGTCCCAAAGGATCTTAGAGTTCTCACGGCTCGAAAGTGTTTTAGGTGTCCTAAGGGGTCTTAGGGGTCGTAAAAGTTTTATGGGTCTTAGGGTCTTTGTGGGTCTTCATGGTCCTTATAGTATCTTCATGGTCTTAATGGGTGTTCGGGTTGCAAAGGTTTGAAGCGGTTTTCGGGGTCGAATGGCGTCTTAGGGTTCGAAAGGGTCGAATGTAAGTAATTGATACGCATACTCACGTTCTGTGCAGACAAACAGACAAAAAGATAAACAAACCAACCTCTGGCGAAGGTAAAAACGCGTACGTAATAAATAGAGAAGCACTCACTGTGAAAACCAGATTGGCATGCCGATGAAAGCTGCATCCATGTGACGTCGTATCATTCCTTCTGTACATTAGTGCTGCAAGAACAAACGTCGTAATAGCAGAACAACAGACTGAAGCGTTCGTCGATGATCCAGCAGCAGCACCGCAGTGGGGTCCATGCTATTCGAGCTCATGCATTCACTCATGTTGTGCCTTCCCGCAGTCGCACCGAGTTAAGCGAACAATTGCATTTAACCCGTGTGTGTGTCGAACGTTCTCGATGTACAACCCAGGTCGTGTGGGTCTGTCGGACGAGAACAGCTCGGATCCCCAAAACAACTCGATTCCCATGACATCATCATGCCAGCATTTCCTCCACTGTGAGAAATGAGTGCAGATGTCAACCCAGACGCAACTAGAACTGCACTCGGTAGAGAGCACACCTACGCCAGGTGAACAGCTAACGTTTTGTATCTCGGAGTAGACCAGAAAATCACAACACAGAATCACATTTAATCAAAATCAATCACAGGAATCACCATAGGTTCAGTCTTTCATACCCTGATCTACCCCTCGTTTTTGGCCCTATCACTCATTGGTGAAGAATCACCTAAAAATTATACTAGCTCGATCCGGATCCGGATCGTCACCAAAATCGAATCGATTTTTCCTCGTCACACACACAACCTGTCCAACACGTTTTCTCCAAACCCATCCACAACTTTTTGAGATATCTTGCTATGTATTGTTTTTGGCCCGATCTCCCAATATTGTGAAGAATCACTTGAAAAATTAAATAATTCTCATATCCGAATCCATATTCAGATCTGCACCAAAATCGAATCGATTCTTCCTCGTCAGACAACCAACTGGTCCACCAAGTTTCGTCCAAATCCGTCCACATCTTTTTGAGATTTCCTGCTATGTATCGTTTTTGGCCCGATGAATCACTTAGAAAATTAAATAATTCTCATATCCGAATCCATATTCACATCTTCACCAAAATCTAGTCGATTCTTCCTTGTTAGACACCCAACTGGTCCACCAAGTTTCGTCCAAATCCGTCCAAAACTTTTTGAGATATCCTGCTATGTATTGTTTTTGGCCCTATGTCCCAATGGTGGAGAATCACTTAAAAATTAAACTGGCTCGATCCGGATCCGGATCTTCACCAAAATCGAATCGATTTTTCCTCGTCACACACAACCTGTCCAACACGTTTTCTCCAAACCCATCCACAACTTTTTGAGATATCTTGCTATGTATTGTTTTTGGCCCTATCTCCCAATATTGTGAAGAAGCACTTGAAAAATTAAATAATTCTCATATCCGAATCCATATTCAGATCTGCACCAAAATTGAATCGATTCTTCCTTGTCAGACACCCAACTGGTCCACCAAGTTTCGTTCAAATCCGTCCACATCTTTTTGAGATATCCTGCTATGTATCGTTTTTGGCCCTATGTCCCAATGGTGAAGAATCACTTAGAAAATTAAATAATTATCATATCCGAATCCATATTCACATCTTCACCAAAATCTAGTCGATTCTTCCTTGTTAGACACCCAACTGGTCCACCAAGTTTCGTCCAAATCCGTCCAAAACTTTTTGAGATATCCTGCTATGTATCGTTTTTAGCCGTCTCTCCCAACGGTAAAAAATCACTTAAAAAATTCTAGTAGCCGGATCCGAATCCGGATCTTCACCAAAATCTAATGAATTCGTCCTTGTCACATACGCTACATCTCTGCCAAATTTCGTCCGAATCCGTCCACACCTTTTGAGATATTTTGTTCACAAACGTGCAGACAGACAAACAGACAAACAGACAGACAGGGGTGAAAACGAAACCTCCATCCACCTTTGGTGACGGAGGTAATTAGTGAAACGTTTCACCTGTGCCGTTGGTGCTGTGCGGTACGTGAAGCTGGTGTGCACCACAAGCAAGTACACGCATTGGACCGTGGGCCGAGCCCCTGTTTTGTTTACTTTCGTGACCCACCTCGGATATCTACCTGCATTTATAATACTAGGGCATGCCCGTACGTGGGTGCCCGTTCCTTGCCAAAAAAAAAAAAAAAAAAAAAAATTTGTGTAGGGGTGTGTGTGTGTAAACATCCTAGGGCGTGCCCGTACGTGGGTGCAAAAAAACATGCGTGCAAACAACAACAACAAAAAAAAACTTTGAAACCACGTGGCAGTAACGACCACAGAACCCCCCCCCCCCCCTCTATTTACATGAATGGTTTGGTCCATTCGCAACGACCACAGAACCCCCCCCCCCCCCTCTATTTACATGCAATGGTTTGGTCCATTCGCAACGCCAAAGCGAACGGCGAACGGCTAAATCGCCATAGCTCGGTAAGTACTTGTCCGATTAATATGAAACCTTGAAAAGGCACATCCTCGGGTCCCCAGCAATATACCTGGCAAGTTTAAAGTATATCGGACCCGTGGTTGTCGAGAAACAGCGGTCACAGACAAACATACAAACACACATACACACATACACACAGAGATTAATGGAATTATAGATAGATGTTGTGTAAAAATGTTACAGAATTCATATCTGAAACTCGTCAAGCACAAAACTTGGACATAGTTTCAAAATGTGTAAAAACACACAAAAGTTGACGATCTTTTTGGCCACGAGCCGCCGTGAGCGCTTATCAGCCAATCACGCGCTTCGTTTCAGACTGTACATACAGTACTGGCGCCGTTGTTATGGCAACTTGCCTGTCGTTAGATGCAGCTACGGAAGGTGAAGATTCTGATGTTAGTTTTTTGGGGGTTTTGCTTCATGCATGACGTCATTACGCACAGCCGAGTGATTCCGTCCAGTGAAAGGATTGTAAACAAATACGAATCTTACTATAATTCACCAAAGTCCGTCTGTCCGTCCGTCCGTCCGTTCCCAGGTACCGCAAAAACGGCTGAAGCGATCGCAATGATATTTTGGGTGGGTAATCCTGGGACCCCCTGGAGTAAAATAAGCCATATTGTTTTTCCAATTTCAGCTTTGGTCTCCAACATTTTCAGGTTTGGACTCCAGCCTGACGTTATTTTTCCACACCTCTGGCTACACTTCTTTTTCCTTTGACCTTTCTGGTTGTGACGTGAAGACCCTCAAAACCCAAATGGCCCCGAAGACCTAAAATACCCTAAAGACCCAAAACACCCCGAAGACCCAAAACACCCCGAAGACCCAAAACACCCCGAAGACCCAAAACACCCCAAAGACCCAAAACACCCCAAAGACCCAAAACACCCCAAAGACCCAAAACACCCCAAACACCCAAAAGACCCAAAAGACCCAAAACACTCAGAACACCCAAAATACCCGGAAGACCCAAAAGACCCCGAAGACCCAAAACACTCAGAAGACCCAAAAGACCCGGAAGACCCAAAGGACATTGAAGACCCAAAACACCCCGAAGACCCAAAACACCCCGAAGACCCAAAACACCCCGAAGACCCAAAACACCCCAAAGACCCAAAACACCCGAAAGACCCAAAACACCCCAAACACCCAAAAGACCCAAAACACTCAGAACACCCAAAATACCCGGAAGACCCAAAAGACCCCGAAGACCCAAAACACTCAGAAGACCCAAAAGACCCGGAAGACCCAAAGGACATTGAAGACCCAAAAGACCCCGAAGACCCAAAATACCCTGAAGACACAAAACACCCTGAAGACTCAAAACACCCTGAAGACTACAAAGACCCAAAACACCCCAAAGACCCAAAATACCCTTGAAGGCCCTGAGGCTCAAAAATACCCTGAAGACCCAAATGCCCCCAAAGACCCAAAACACCCTGAAGACCCAAAACACCCCGAAGACCCAAAACACTCTGAAGACCCAAAAGACGCAGAAGACCCAAAATACCCTGAAGACACAAAACACCCTGAAGACTCAAACCACCTTGAAGACTACAAAGACCCAAAACACCCCAAAGACCCAAAATACCCTTGAAGGCCCTGAGGCTCAAAAATACCCTGAAGACCCAAATGTCCCCGGAGACCTAAAAGACCCCGAAGATTCAAAAGATGCAGATGAACCAAAAGACCCTTAAGACTCAAAATCCCCTGAAGACACCGAAGACCCAAAACACCCTGAAGACCATTAAAGACCCATTAGACACAAAATACCCTTAAATACCACGAAGAACCAAAATACCCCAAAGACTCTTAAAGACCCAGAGGAAACAAAAGACTCTTCAGACCCAAAAGACCCTGAAGATCCAAAACACCCCAAAGACCCAAAACACCCCAAAGACCCAAAATACCCTTAAAGTCCCAGAGGATCCAAAAGAGTCTGAAGACCCAAATGGCCCCGAAGATCCAAAACACCATGAAGACCCAAAAGACACCGAAATGGTCAAAGATGCCTCTCCCTCTGAAACGACGTGTGGTGAGGCGCGCGGAGCACGCCGAGTCACACGAGTAACAAATAAATCAACAGTTTATGTGCTTAGGAAAGTGCTTATGAAAGCATTTAAGTGCTTATGAAAGAATTGTCCTGATTGTTTGTTTTGTGATGCTTATGGAAGTATTGTCCTGATTGGCTGTTGTGTGATGCGTATGAAAGTATTGTCCTGATTGGCTGTTGTGCGATGTTTATTAAAGTCTTGTTCTGATTGGCTGTTGTGTGATGCTTATGAAAGTATTGTCCTGATTGGCTGTTGTGCGATGTTCACTTTTTACCTGGAAACAAAAGGTTCATTCGAAATCAAATGCAGGTATATTAAAACCTTGGGGGGGGGAGGGGGGGTCAGTGGGTTTGGAGGTGAAAATGTGGGTCAAATGACGGTTACTTTGGGACCATTGCAAAGTACCGTTCCTAAATAATAATTAAATGTGACACAATGGTGCTGTTTATTGCAAGAGAAATAACATTTCCCAAATTCTTTGAGGAATGTGTATAGTCGGATTGGGAATCAAACTATAAAGACCTCAAAGGTGAGTACACGACTTCCAAGGTATTCCAGCAGGCTCATATGGAGATGAATAATTCCTCATCAGAGGTATCCATAACCTGTGCCGGATTAAGCCTTGCCAGGGCCGGGGGAAAAGAATATTTTCGGGCCGGTCTCAACATGAGTGCCACCCCTGGAGCACAGGTTGACTGAGGTTGAGTAAAGAATCTCTCCTCTCTCTGGCTTATTTAGATTTTGAGTGGAAGGAGTTGAATTGATAAAATACGTATTTTTATTTTCCTCATTTAATTGATTACTCACACACATATAAA
This sequence comes from Myxine glutinosa, assembly GCF_964187855.1. Taxonomy (NCBI): domain Eukaryota; kingdom Metazoa; phylum Chordata; class Myxini; order Myxiniformes; family Myxinidae; genus Myxine; species Myxine glutinosa. The sequence continues at coordinate 11,181,476 of NC_136274.1, forward strand.
CACTGAACTCCATTCACTCACTCAGAACAACTCACGACCCTCCTTACACCGTTCACTCACTTGGAACAATTCACGGTCCTCCTTACACCGTTCACTCACTCAGAACAACTCACAGCCCTCCTTACACCGTTCACTCACTCGGAACAATTCACAGTCCTCCTTACACCGTTCACTCACTTGGAACAATTCACGGTCCTCCTTACACCGTTCACTCACTCGGAACAACTCACGGTCCGCCTTAAATCATTCACTCACTCGGAACAACTCACAGCCATCCTTACACCGTTCACTCACTTGGAACAACTCACGACCCTCCTTAGGCCATTCACTCCCAGGGAACAATTAATCGCTTACACACCACTCACTCGCACAATTCACTCCACAGTCTTCCCTGCTCGCTCCCTCATACCGCACTATTTTAGCAACAGAACAGAACATAACTGTGTCGAGACAGTTATTACCCTCGCCATAGTGTTGAGGAGAGGGTATTGCATTTGAGTCCGATTGTTACTTGCCGGAAAAGATTCCGGCAAGTATGTCGATTGGTTGGTTTGTCTGTCTGTTTGTCTGTCTGTTTGTTCGCAGTACTACGTCTACACCGTTGCACATAGAATCGCCATACTTTACACACATATTTGTCTTGCCCTGGAATAGACTGTGCCCAATTTTTAACTCTCTCGGCCCAAGGCCTCCATTATGACGTCATAATTCGATAATTCGACAAGTACAAAACTTCATCCAATCAAGATGAAATTTCTTGACAGCCATGTCACATAAAGTGGTGGAGAAAAAAAAATTATGATGACGTCATCGGTCACGTGGTTCGGCCACCATCTTGGAAAAACCGAAAACTTTGCACCTCTATATCTCCGAAAGTGCTGAATAGAAAAAATTCAGACATGGCTCATTGTAAAGAACTCTCCATGGGGAATAAAATATGTTAATGATGATGTCATTGGTGCCTCCATTATGACATCATAATTCGACAAGTACAAAACTTCATCTGATCAAGATGAAATTTCTTGAGCATAATCTAGGAATAAATTAGTTTAGAAAACAAATAATGATCACGTCATCGGTCACGTGGTTCGGCCGCCATCTTGGAAATCCCGAAAAAAAATTGCACCTCTATATCTCCGAAAATGCTGAATAGAAAAAATTGAGACATGGCTCATTGTAAAGAACTCTCCATGGGGAATATAATATGTTAATGATGATGTCATAGGTGCCTCCATTATGACGTCATAATTCGACAAGTACAAAACTTCATCCGATCAAGATGAAATTTCTTAAGCATAATCTCAGAATAAATTAGTTTAGAAAACAAATAATGATGGCGTCATTGGTCACGTGGTTCGGCCGCCATATTTGTCCAAAATTGGCGATAAAAAAGTACATTCCGGCAAGTCCACAGTCTCTGACCGATTTTTCATTTGTTTGTCTGTCTGTTTGTCTGCACAGAATAAATATGATTTTCTTTGCAAATTGGTCCGATTGACAGGAAATTTTCACCATAGGTGAAACTCCACCTGTATATGTTTTTAATGATAATTATGACGTCATGGATCACGTGGTTCGGCCGCCATCTTGGAAAAACCGAAAATATTTGCACCTCCATATCTCCGAAAGCGCTGAAGAGAAAAAATGAGACACGGCCTATTGTAAACAACTCTCCATGGGGAATAAAATATGTTAATGATGATGTCATAGGTGCCTCCATTATGACGTCATAATTCGACAAGTACAAAACTTCGTCCGATCAAGATGAAATTCCTTGAGCATCATCTAGGGATGAATTGGTGGGGAAAAAAATAATGATGACGTCATCGGTCAGGTGGTTCGGCCGCCATCTTAGAAAAACCAAAAAACTTTACACCTCTATATCTCCGAAAGCGCTGAATAGAAAAAATTGAGACATGGCTCATTGTAAAGAACTCTCCATGGGGAATATAATATGTTAATGATGATGTCATAGGTGCCTCCATTATGACGTCATAATTCGACAAGTACAAAACTTCATCCAATCAAGATGAAATTTCTTGAGCATAATCTAGGAATAAATTAGTTTAGAAACAAGTCAGGAGACGACGATGGTTCACGAGCGAGCGGTATTCAATGACAAAGGACTGACTACTTTGAAATGGCCGTCCTTTGTGACCTTTAAAAGTCAAAACCGATATTGAAAATATATAAATAGGAATGTATTATCTGTTATGAGACTAGTTAGCTACACAATACCAAAAATACTTTTGTGACCTTGAAATGTCAAAACGAAGGTTACTGACCTTGAAATGAGATAGAAAATAATGTATAATCAGTCATGAGGTTAGTTAGCCACACAATACTGAAAATTCGGTTCGATTCCGACAACTTTGAAAATTTGACCTTTGTGACCTTCAAAGGTCAAAGGTCGAAGATTCTGAAATTTGTTGGAAAACTTGTATTTCATGATGTATGTGATAATATAAGATCATGTACGACATTTCACCCTATCAGGAAGCGAACAATGTAATAAAACCATCAAAAATCGACTTTTCTAAATTTCGTGACCTTGTGATCTTGACGCGAAAATGAAAAATCGAGCTCCATGGGGCTAGACACATGACATTGGCCTAACCAAATACCGAAACCCCTGTCAGATTCCACCAACTCCCTCGGAGAAGATGTAGCTTGAACTCGATTACCCCCGAAAAAGACATCTTTTTCAGGCGTGGTCCTGGTCCACAATGGGCGCAATATGCCCACTCTTGGCAGGACACAACTAGATCATGATATCAACCTCACACCCAAGTTTCATCAAGATCGGATGATATCATCGGGTAGTTATGCTGCGGACAGACAGACACATACACACAGACAGACGCACACACATGACGAATATAGTGGTCACTTGATAACTCGTGAAGCGGAAAAAAATGATGACGTCATCAGTCACGTTGTTCGGCCGCCATATTTGTTTTAACACAAAAGCCTTAAAAACCAATGAAAATACATCTTGGCGAGGGTTTGCAATCTCTGATTGCTGTTTTTCTTGTTTTCGTTTGTAAAAAAAAAAAAGAGAAACTGCATAAAAACATTATATTCACTCAATTTTTTTGGGCCGGTCAAGTTCTGGCGCCGGGGGCAAATGACCCATTGGCTCCATTATAATCCGCCATTTTTCACAACCATCCGCGACCATGTCGTGCAATGTCAGCTGAGGCCCTCACTTTTTCACCATTATCCGCTTTTCAATTCGTTTTCTCCAAAACCGCTTCAGCAATTGACATAAAACTTTAAACATCGAAGCGCCGACACACGGAGAATGTTTCACCAAATTCACATCGATGACCGGATGAAAAATGCGGCCAGCGTTCCAAAAAGTCCGTTTTCTGCAGGCATGGGTTGCAGGGTGTTTCAGTTATCAGGAATAAACAGCCTCGTCTTAGCCTCGCTCGGCTAATAACAATAGTAATACGAAAGAATATCAAAACGTTATCATGAATGAAAAATGTATTTAATTCAACTTCAAAGCAGCGTCTTTACAAACCCCAAAGGCAGACAGATATTTCCGCCATACCTATGGAAGTCTTAGCACAGGTAAACAATGACAGCTGGTTTTAAGGAATACAGAGCGAAGATCGTCCAGGAAATAGTTTTTTATTTTACCGAAGCAAAAAAAGAAAGAAAAATAAACAAACGAAATGCAAATTTTCAAACAAAAGTCTCAAAACAGAAGTAAACGAAATCGATCCATTCGGTTTGAGGTGCAAAATGTTTATACACCTGTGCAAAAGTGTCCGACATACGTAGTTTCATTTAATTCATTCTCACTCGTCGGAGAAATCATTTCCCAACATGTTCCCTTTATTAAATCAAGAAGAAGAAAAACAAACTCTGATATGTTTCATACGGAACTGTCTCTAGAGGAGCGAATGGTAATTTGTACATACATGCAAGGCGTTTTGTACATGGATGGACACCGAGAGCCGAACCGTCCGCGTTGAGCGCCCACACCTGGAAATTACGACAACCTGATCAACCTGACGCTTGATTTCTTGGAGGAGAGAGAAAGGAAAAGGAAAAAGAAGTTTACACGTTAAAACCCCCGCTAAAGCCCCACCTCCAACCCTCACCCCTCTTACGATCGACTGGAAGACGTGTTTTGTTGCAAAGCATTTAAACCTTCAGTCCAAACGCTGACACCTCTGGCACACACAGGTACACATTTAAAATATTGCACACATTCAACTGTATCACATTTTCTTGTATGCATTCAATATAAATGCACATGCATAATAGATCTGTGTCGATTTGTCTCTATTGCTTATAACTTCAGATCCATAGCTTTGCCCAGTATGTACAGGTAGGTCCACGCAGGTGAACTCGTATTGAACGTTTGTACTTTATGGAGTCGAGACGTCGCAGAACAGGCGTCGTCGATGCCTCGAGTCGGGGTCTCGATGTGTTAAAGCGACCCGAATGGCGGCGAAATGAACCGCCCGCGCGGAGGAGGGCGATGCGGATGGCATTCGGGGAAGAGCAGCATTCGGGCCGGTAATTGAGGACGGGGTGAGGACCGAAGAATTCCCTTAATAACCTCCGAGTAATTACAAAAATCCATTCGTTTCCAGTACGAGTCTCGCTCGATCATCATGAAGCACGTTTGCTGAGCAGACACCTGCATCTTGTATGCGTCACTTGATACAGAAGGACCATGTCGATGTCGCTCCACCTGTGTTTAGGCAATCTTCCTTTGACTACCTGAAAATTCTCCGAGAATTCCATGGCACAAACTCCTCCACAACTTTGATATGTATAACTCCCACCCGATCGGGTCGACATTCTTTGAACATCGTCAACTCCTGATGCTTGGACAAAAATGTGGCTACACTCCTGAAAATTTCGCAGATTTTGGATTCAAGGAAAGGTCTGCACAATACAAGTTTTCACCTTTGTACACCTCTTCGTCACCGAAAAGTTATGCTTTGATGGCAAAGGACTTGCGGTCCAAAGTTGGGGAAAGTTCACGACGATAATATCGATAATGATATCGACAATGGCGATTACGATGCGGACAACTACAATCGCTGGCTCGCGTCCTGCGGATGAAGAGAAGAGCATGCGGGCGGTAGAGTGCAGGTTAGAAACCCGTTGTGCACCTATTTATGTCCGAGTGAGACCGAGTTGTACGTGTGTCAGCGATAAAAGGAAATCTGCATTTGCTTTGGAAATCTGCATTTGCTTTGCATCCGACACTCGACAGTTTGCAAATTGCAGCTTTTGGATATCGCGATTCAACAGGTGCCTCCACGATATGCTCATCGCGTCACATACATAAATTATTTGCCAATTTGGAAGTGGTCTGCAAAGATTTCCCAAAGGCAATGTGTAAAACAATCAGCCGAGTAGGTTGAATCTGGGAAAATACAATTACTAAAAGCTATTTTCCATTTGCCATAGCGGCTTGCCGAGAGGGAGACACAGAGACATGGAGACGCGGACAGGTGGGGAGACGCAGGAGACTCTTCTGGCATCTCAAGCGGCAGATGGGCATCGCACGATCGCAGAGCAGGTCACAACGACCACACGAGTCTGGCTGGAGTTACAATCCTGGACGGGTTGCCACTCCAACACAGGAATTCAGGGCAGACATTTGGAAATTCTTCCAGGGTGTTAGCAATTACTCGCCTACTCTTTGCAAAGGACACCATGGGATCTATAACGTCCACCAGCCAATGCTGGCATAAGGAACGCCCGGTTTGACATCCATCCGAAGGATGGCACACACATTGATGAATCACCCTGCCTGTGAAACATCGGAAACGACATTTTTATAGCTGCTTCGGGATTCCAACCCAGGCTAGAGCACTTAGGGGCTAAGTGTTTGTCGCCACATAACAAATTGCACAATGGTGTCCACCAAATTGTGCATCCCCCTTCACCATATTATTTTCTGAACAAGCAGGGGCGTTTTCCAAAACAAACGCACTATCGTGGAGAGTGGCTGAGAGGTGAATTTCCATTAAGAAAGTCTCTTTTCATTCCTGGGCAACATTTCATTATTTTGTTTTGCCGAGCAAGGCCGACGGACGAGTGCGTAGATAAGTGCAAATTCGGTGTTTCCATTTGTGATGTTGCAAATGAGCAAAACTCGATTGGGGATTTTCATTAGTGCTTCTGGGTGCAGCATTAATTCATTTCCGATTAAGCAAGAGCAATTCATGTATTGTTATTTATTCATGCATTCCCATCAAGCCGTGCAAAGTTCTATATAGATTCGGTTGCTTAACAAAGCAAATATATTCTCTGCAACTTGCTGTCTACAGTTAAGCAGGCGAAGTGAACTTTATTTTTTTTATTGGTAATACGGCATAATGTGGGAACGTTTTGTAACGTCTTTTTGTAAAAAATAAATAAATTCCTAAATTATCTACAATGGACCATTACGTATACATATACTTGTACTTGCAGTATTGTCCTGGATTGGAAAAGGAAATGCTGATGCAAAATTGAGATTAGTGGTTCAGTATCTACATGGGGAAAACTTGATTGTTTCTACATGGGAAATCAAAAAATATTGCAATATCGAAAAAATATCGAAACAAAATATCGAAAAATAGATCGAAAAATATCGAAACAAAATATCAAAAAATAGATCGAAAAGCATCGAAAAAATATCCCAAAAATATCGAAGCAAAATAGGGGAAAATAGATCGAAAAGCATCGAAAAATAGAGAAAAAATATCGAAACAAAATATTGAAAAATATCGAAAAATAGATCGGAAAGCATCGAAAAAATATCGGAAAAATATCGAAACAAAATATCGAAAAATAAATCGAAAAGCATCGAAAAAATATCGGAAAAATATCGAAACAAAATATCGAAACAAAATATCGAAAAATAGATCGAAAAGCATCGAAAAAATATCCCAAAAATATCGAAACAAAATATCGAAAAATAGATCGAAAAGCATCGAAAAATAGCTAAAAAATATCGAAACAAAATATTGAAAAATATCGAAAAATAGATCGAAAAGCATCGAAAAAATATCGGAAAAATATCGAAACAAAATATCGAAAAATAGATCGAAAAGCATCGAAAAAATATCGAAAAACATATCGAAAAGTATCGTAATTGGAAATCGAAAAATACGTGTCAAAAAACTTGAAAACTTGATTGTTTCGTCAATGTAATTGGAAACCTTTGACCTCAGTTTCATTCCAACGAGTCATAAACATCAAAATGTATATTAGAAATTATGTCAATTCTTATGAGATGGGAAAGCAACTGTGTACTTCATCAGAGTTGTGTCAGAAAAGGATAATAGTTTGGAGCTGGTGATTACAGGCCTTTAGAGAAAGCCCTCTGTTGTCGAAGTACAAACGCTTCCAAGAACCGAAAACGTCGTTTGCCAAACATTCGAAACGTGAAAGATCTATGTTTTTATGGAAAAGGCCGGAGAAACTTGACCTATCATTTGGAGATAAATCCATGCAACCCACCTCTCTCATCTGCCAACCTACAGGACCGTCCGTGACGATGCCAACCAGGACTCAATATGGGAAAGTAATGTCTGCCAAATCGACAGAATGTATGTACACGAGGCAAGTGATGCATATGGTGGCGATAAGTACTGGTAGGTGAGATTTTTCAAGAGAAACAAGAGATCCTAAAAATTCGCTCCGATGACTATTCATCTGAATCTCATTTATATGTTGTCCCATCACAGAGGCCGAGACCATTGGATAATGACTGCCAGGAAGTGAATATTTACAAATGACACAAAGCCAAGAAAGTGATGTTATTTTTTTTTTCTTTGTTTTAAAAAAAATGAAAAACATCTCGCATGGGCAATCTCTGCGATGGATGGGCCGAGTAAGTGTCAAAATCCCTTTGCTTCGCAATATCTGGAACGTAGCCCCGTCCTGTACGCCGCCTATGTTTTTGATGACCGCGTCTGTTCTGTGTACATCCTATGATGCAGAATGACCGAAGATTTGTTACAGTCCAGAAGCTCGACAGAACATGTCTCTCCCATTATACCTCGTGCCTCCTGTCGGTGCAGTGCAAAAGCCCTCTCACCGTTCAGCAAAAGTGCTTTTTGAAAATCTATTTCGACCCAGTGCTTTGAGCTGTCGTCGAAAAGCCACGCGTTGCTGCCAATGCCACAGACATTCTTTGGGACAACAGAAAGAGCTCACTGCAAGTCTGTCATGCAGAGTACAACCAATCAGGTCTTCTTTTTTTTCCCCTACCACCATCGCCGCCTACCATGGTCCCCTCCCCCCACCGCCACCAATACCCAACAACGACATAACATCTACAGCCACACAAATTAAAACACTATGGCAAGGCCCAGGGCCTGGAACAACACCCACTGGTCATGCCAAGCAATGCTTCATGAAGTTGGAAGAAACAGGAAGAGAAGCTAAAAATTACAGCAAAAAGTTGGAAGATGGCAGGAATTATCATAGAAAGAAAAGAAAACAATTGTGAAATAAAAGAACGAAATAAATTTCAGAAAGAGCAGGTATTAGTGTGAGGATGTGGGACGTGGCAAGGAGAGGTGGGAGGATGGGGTCAGGACCCATTGATATATATTAACATTCTACCTCACCCTACCTCTTATGTATATCCTCGTGTCGAAGTACTTTGTAAATTATCCAGTAGAAGATGTTGAAAACGAGGAAGGTGAGGGGGAAAATGGCACGAGATAATGTGTCTATCTTCTTGGCTCGGTCAATGTATTTCTTCCTGATGGAGTCTGGATCCTTGGGAGGAGGTGGTGGTTGTGGTGGTGGCGGAGGAGGACCGGAGTTGGCCACGCTGAGGCCTTTCACGGAGACACCGTCATTGGCGGCCAAACACTGGCCCATCCCATACATGCTGAAACCCCTTCCATCATCATCCTGCCAAGGATAGCAGGAAGGAACATTGGAGCCAAGGGTAAAGATATGTTAACATGTTAACCAAAGGTCATTAGGTGATGCTTCCCAGATTTTGTGACGTGTATACTACTTGGGATGCCTTTGCCTTGCAAGTACTATATTCATTGAACAGTCGATACAATATCAAAATAACATTTGGTTGGAAGTATCAAAATGTTGCATAACCTGTCCATGCAAAACCCCTCTGATCCAATGTGACGTCTGTTCACATGCAGTAAACATCATAAACAACTACGAGACAAATTCAAACAATTCTCTTTGCGAAGCATCTCAACAGTTAACGTTTTGTATCCCACTGATAGGTCGGATCTGGATTCGGACCTGACACAAAATCTAATCGACAAAATCTAAACAGACAAACAAACAACCACGAAAGACGTCATGCAGAGCACAATACTAGCAAAATTCATCCCCCCCCCCCCCCCCCCAAGTTGCCATGGATACATCAAATTGTCTATTTCATTGAGATTTAAATTGACGATCTTAATCAAAGCTCGGTTAAATTCGGGTGAAAATTGATTTTTTAAAGAAGTTTGACCTTGAGTTGACCATTGACCTTTTGACCTCAAAAATAGTTGCTTTCCCAATTCAGTGATGCACTACGCAATTGTTGTTTAATTTTCAATTTATTAGGATGAAAATGGACAATTGAGACAAAATGGCTGATTTTAGAAGTTTGACCTTGACTTGACCTTTGACCTCAAAAATAGTTGCTTTCCCAATTCAGTGATGCACTATGCAATTGCTGTTTAATTTTCAATTTATTAGGATGAAAATGGACAATTTTAGACAAAAATGGATGATTTTAGAAGTTTGACCTTGAGTTGACCTTTGACACAAAAAATAGTTGGTTTTTTCAATTCAGTGATGCACTATGCAATTATAACCATAATAATAAATAAACACCTTTAGAGGCCATTTTTCCCCGCAAAGCGGGGGTTGGCCTTTTTCGGGAACCGTGGTTGTTGTTGTTTTTTGGTCCCCTTTTTGAAGCAATGTTTTACGGCCGGATGCCCTTCCTGACGCCAACCCTTTTTGCCGCCTTTAACGACAAACAGGAAATTACCAGTGAACTGGTACTCAATTAGCCGACCTCGGAAGGATGACAGGCTGAGTCAAACCCCCTGGCGTTAATTCAGCGATCGACCGGGATTCGAACCCAGGATCCTAGGATCCTAAGCCGGCACCCTAGCCGCTAGCCCAACACCAGTTGTTTAATTTTCAATTTATTAGGATGAAAATGGACAATTTTAGACAAAATGGATGATTTTTAGAAGTTTGACCTTGAGTTGACCTTTGACACCAAAAATAGTTGGTTTTTCCAATTCCGTGATGAACTCTGCAATTGCTCTTTAGTTTTCGGATTAATTGGATGAAAATTGATGATTTTAGAAGTTTGACCTTGAGTTGACCTTTGACCTTAAATATTTGGTTTCCCAATTTATTGACTCAATATGCAATTGCTGTTCAACTTTCAAGTCAATAGATAGAAAATGACAATTTTAGAAATTTGACCTTTGACCTCAAAATCAATAAGCTTCTTCCTTATGACAAACTTTACCATTTGGTGAAGTTTCGTGGAAATATGATTAAAATTGTGACCTGTCGGTGATTATAGGTGAGTGGACAAACAAACAAAAAACTAACTGAACTGATCAAAATACTTGGATTTCGCCAAATAACAAATGGACCCTCCCCTCTCTGGCGAGGATAATAAATCACAAGAAATAGGTTGTTTTTTGAACTATTACATTTCACCCTCTTCTAGATTAAGGATCCAATCTTGTATTTTAGCCTTTAGGGCAAAGTTTTTCAACTAGGGGTCTGTGGCCATGTTATTGGGGTCAGTGAAGTAAGTTCACAATGCCTTTTTATTTTATTTTGCAAAGTCGAGGCTCATTTCTATATAACGGTGACTGGCAGGGACACGCGGAACATCAACGCAATGTAAAATGTGACCTTAGGTCCTCAAATGGGACTTTGCAGCTTGATAGAACACTGCTCTCACCTCTGGGCTGGTGCTCCTGCCTCACACCTAGCTCGGCTTCACGCTGCAGAAACCAAGGCTTTCAGAATCATTGGAATCTCCCGCGATGAAGCTGATTCTGAGGGCTTTACTCTTTCACCGCAGGCAGGTTGGCGGTCTTTCTGTCTTCAACCTACTCCTCTCCGGCCTTGCCCTCCCTGCTCTGTCTGTGTTCTGTCCCCCAAATATTCCTGCAGGACGCACAAGATCTGCCAGCAACCCTCTTCTTGTGAAACTGCCAAAATAAAGACTCTCTGCCCACTTTCACTCTTTCATTCCTCTTTTCTCCCGCCTCTGGAACAAACTCCCACACTCTCTTCAATCCCACTCCTCCCTCCAGGTATTCAAAACAAAAGTTCACCAACATCTCTTATCTTCCCCCTTCCAAAACCTTGATCTCTTCTACCCCCGTTAAAACACCCCAAATCCACCTTTTTCAAATTCCGTTTTCTTTCCTAAAATTCCTAATAGTGTCCATCTTGTTTTTCCCATGTACCCCACCCCAGCCCTCTCCCTTCCACAGATCTTCCGATGTCCCTCTTCTGTACTGTTGTTGCGTTTTCCTCTCTCTCCCCTCCCTTTATTATATGTTTTATGTGTCCGTTTATGGTTTTGTGTTTTATGTGTTAGCTTTTACGCGAGACTCTACTTTGTATAAAAAAAAAAAATCTCTTTCCCCCCTCGCCCACAAGCCCCAAATCATAAAAGACCCTATCAAACCCCAAGTCCTCACCCTCCCCATCCTAACCATAAGGCTTCAATCACCTCCCCACTCCAAGCCTTCATACCCCTTCCCCATGACTCAACTTCCCCTCCCCACCAAAAGACCTTAACCACCCCCCCCCCCCCCCAAAAAAGCCTCAACCCTCCCCTCCCAACTCTGTCCCATCTTTGCTCTCCCCCCCCTCTCTCCCACCTCCCAACCCCAACACTGTCCTCCCCGACTCACCTTCCTCCAACTCATAAAATGAAATGGGCATTCCCACATTGATAATTGCATATTTCTTCATTACCTCATCGAACCAGCGAATATATTTAACGCTTTACCCTACTCTATCATGTTATCACCGACTTCGCAGAAACCACGATCAAAACAGCTTCCACATGTCATGGGCCATCACGGTCGCCTGTCCAACTCATAATCCCATGGGATATGTGGAAACCGTGTGGAATTGCAATACAAAATGACCGAAAACAAATTATTTTCTTCCTGATGCAGATATACACATCGTTAAAAGTAAATAATAACGGACGTTTTCTTTCACAATCTCACGGGATTCCCGGAAGTCCTTTGGACAAAGACCTTTATAATGACATGAGTTTTATGGTCCCTGGTCAGGTCGTTTAAGAAATAATTGTCAGAAATGATAACAAGGACCCGTGCAACCTCCGCAGTAAAAGCCCTGCTTGAGAGAATGCCACACAGTTATTTGGGCAGTGTATAGACAATAGACCACTGCCTTGATCGCTGAAGCCTTACATACTGTGATCTTTACTAGACACATGATGCCTGTCAGCTCCAACCTTTCAATATTTGATGATCCTTTTTACAGTCACTTTGGTCGTTTTACATTGAAGGGAAAACTTGTAGGAAGGGCATGGCGATTGTGAATATGACAGCTCCGAAGAGGTCTTTGGTTTCGCATAAGAGTAAGCACTAACATGGCGGCTGTATGATTTTTCAGGTTGATATTGTAGGTGGAGTCAGGCCAGCTGTCCACCGAATGGGTAGAACGGAATGTTACACACGGATGGACAAACAAGCGTATTATTGTGTCTCCGGAGTTAAGACCCCAAGAGGATGAATGACCAAAACGAGCTTTACTCCGAGGCGTATACTCAACTTGGCGGTAGTGACACACACAGGAAGTTTGAAGTCTTACCTAATGGGGAACACATGCAGGGGTTATCCAAACCCACAAACACAAATACAAATACGGGACAGCAAAATCCACAAGACAAGAAAAGTAAGATTTGACAAATAATGATTTAATGAAAATAAATGCAAATAACAATGAAAGGTGAGGTAAAAACGAAATTTCCTATTTGAGAGGTCTCCATCAGACTCGTATACAAAAAAGGGGAAAATATCATGATAGAAAATAACGTGTTTTTGGTAATCGGCCGGCGTTAAGCTTTGCATCTCCAAATGGCTGGTAAGGCTTGCTGATCGTCGCCTCGAACCACCATGCGGGAAACGCACAAGATGGCGAGGCGTCACACTCCTTGACGGCCAGAGGAAACACGATGTGGACCCAGTCCTCCGCCGACATCGATCCTGTGCCTTGTAGTCCCAACTGCCCTGAACCGCTGTTTCTCACCAGCCCTTTCCCAAGAGCGGACACAAACCAAAGACCACATGCCGCCGAGCCAACTGCATCCAAGACAACGGAGAGATAGCGAAGCGACCGTCCCTCACGCGCGACCCAAATCAAGAGAGAGAGCAAGATGGCGCGACCGCATCTTTTCCCCTTCAAGTCACGAATGTTCCACGCTGACGTCACACTCTGTCCAATCACCGAGCTCCACTCAATCATCCCATCGTGCCTCCACCAATCACGAAGGCTGGGCATTGCCTCCTCGTTACGAGCAGTCAGGGGTGGAGTCCAGTCGCTGTTCGGGAATGTTCGGATGACGTTGGCAGTTGTGAGGTGGGATTCACGTGCTGACCGGAAAATGTGCCGGGTTTGTCGGACCTGGCAGCGTGGTGAGCGAGTGAGTCCATTTGTTATAGTTGTTGTTTGGTGGGCTTTTTTATTGTAATAAAGAAGGAGGGAAGATCACAGGGGCAATTACACACTGGGGGTTATCCTTAAGCCCTACCTAATTAGCATAGCTCCACCCCTCGTATGGAGACACATATACGATCTTATTCTATACAGTCCCTACTTAGTTACATCGAGGTGGGTTCTTCTTCTTCGCGACACTCGGAGCATGCTAATTTATACGATTCTATCTCGGCCAAGGTATTTCATTGTTTTCCCCCCACAAACGTAACAGTATTATTGTGGTGATGCAGTTGACGAGTCAATTTTGTGTCTTACGACTTCATCCAACTACCATTCCTGCGTTGCCTATTGGTTGGCCAAATTATACTGCCACTGTTCTGGAGAGTCCCCAAAGTGACCGAACACTCGTATAGCATTTCAGTACTGAAAGATTGCTTTTTGATAACACAATAATCCTCCACCTGTATATCTAAAGTAAGGCCTTGGCAATATGGGAATTCATTTTTTCATCCCTGAGTGTTAAAAACAAGAGAACAACTATATTTAAAGGTACGCTAAATGCTTTAAAGTGTGTACGAGGCTCCTTTAGTGTGTGTGTGTGTGTGTGTGTGTGTGTGTGTGTGTGTGTGTGTGTGTGTGTGTGTGTGTGTGTGTGTGTGTGTGTGTGTGTGTGTGTATATCAATTTGCTTCTTTCCGCCTTTTACCTTTTTGCACATATGAACGATTAATTTTCAATAAAGTCGGAAATGTAAAGTAGTCGTGGAGGGTGAAGGCAAAACGAACCTCTGTGCGACGGCGTCTCCGACGCAGGCGCAGCACCTCTTTGTGCTGTCGCGAAACAAAGTTGACCGCAGCATATTCCAGGAGTGCGGAGAACACGAAGAGGAGACAAACCGCCATCCAGACGTCGATTGCCTTGACGTATGACACCTGGATAAAGTCGAAGGCAGGTGCATACTTCACTTGAAACACTTCATCACTCCACGCAGTTTCAGTCATCGTTTTTTTTTGGGTTTTTTTTAAAATACAAGATCGAGACTCGTGTAAGAACAACTTTTAGAGGCCATTTTTCCCCGCGGAGCAGGGGTTGGCCTTTTTTGGGCACCGTGGTCCCCTTTTTGAAGCAATGTTTTAGGGCCGGATGCTCTTCCTGCCGCTAACCCTGTTAGCCGCCTCTTGTGACACACACAGAGAATTACCAGTGAGATGGTACTCAATTTGCCGACCTCGGAAGGATGACCGGCTGAGTCAACCCCCCCTGGTGTTAATTCAGCGATCGACCGGGATTCAAACCCAGGATCCTAGGATCCCAAGCCAGCACCCGCTAAGCCAACACCAGGCTACAGGCTCCTGCAAGAGCTAACATTAATGACAAAAAAACAAACGGACACATAAGACGAAATAAAGGGAGCGGGAGACAAGATGGGGAGAGAGAGGGAAGCAGACAAGTACAACATTTGAGAGCAGAGACATCGGAAGATCTATGGGAGGTAGAGGGCTTGGGGAGGAGGCATGGTAGAGGGCATGGGGGTTGGAGAAATAAAACATGCTTGCATGTCAATTGGCATTTGAACACAATATTATCATCCTCAGACTAGCATAGGCCATTCCATGTACTTGACATATCCGACACAGGCAAAGCGGAGATGACAGATTTGGCCCCATCACTGTTGAGTTAAATGGAAATGTTCCAAAACTTTGCCTTTCTGTCAAGCACACCTTGGGTAGTGAGGTACGAGAACCAGAGCTCTGGGTGGTCATGGTCAGCACCGTAGTGATACCCAGGGCAACTCGGGCTGGCGCTGCATCCATGTTTATCCAGAAGGAAACCCAGGACAGGATGACAATAAGCAGGCTCGGGATGTACATCTGGATGAGGTAGTAGCCCATTTGCCGTTCAAGGTGGAATTTGGCCTCGATACAGGTGAACTTTCCTGGGGAGAAAGATGTCATGTCTGTTATTTCGGACATTTTATTTGTGCAACTCAAGACAATGATTTGTTCCATGCATTAATACATCTTACTCACATAAAATTGATAGTAAAAAGAACCTGAGTGAAGTCGATGGCACGCCATGGCAAATACCCACGCTTCCCACATTAAGCAAGGTTGAAAGATGGTAAAAGGTTCCACCAGGAATGACAAAATATCAAATCTCGAGTTAAAATGTCTCTTCCCTGTTTTGTCCCATGTGAACCGGGGGTCAAATCCCCAAAATGGTACATATTTCCTGCATGCCGCAATGTTAATTGCATACACAAATTTTCATTAAAAATCGTATAAAAATGTGCCCATAATTGCATTTTCGGGTATTTGACCTTTTGACCCTGACCCAGGGGTCAGGGCCAAAAGTGACACTACTAATGCTTTGCACGTTGGTGGCAGGTGGTGGTCATAACTACCCAGTTTGATGAATTTCTGCCAAACTGTTTGATGAGATAGCGTGATGGACAGACAGACAGACAAGAGCCAATTACAAAGCGTGCATGGTTCTTTGAAACGAGGTGAGGACTCTGGCACTGAGGAGTTGTTGGGGCATTCTATAGATAATTGGGAGTGGGGAACAAAGGCAGAGGCAGGTCTGTATGACTTTGTGGCGTCCACTAATCTATTACCATTAGATACTGTCCACGTGTGTTATTCAAATATGTACACACGGAGACATTACGTTATTGTTATATAATGTGAAGTGTGGAGTCTGTCCGTGCATTCGCACGTACGTCTGTCTCCCATTTCCGGCGGCCGCTTCCCGCACTGCTTTTGAAAAGCTCCGCACACAGGCAAAGCTCAACATTCAACCGGAAGAAATGCATGATATGATACGAAAAGAGATACATTTTAAACATGTAAATACAACATGGAATCACAGTTTGCTTATTATATACGTTGAGATATGACTCGGGCTGAAAGGAAGGCCTCGAGGTACCCACACTCGCCTCTAAGCTGTCTAGCCTGGGTTTGATTCCCGACCCAGCTATAAACCCCCATCCCGGTGTTTCACAGGTAGGTGATTCATCAATGTGTGCCGTCCCTCCGATGTCCTTAAACTGGGCGTCTCATATTCCGGCACCAGTTGGTGGACACTAAAGATCCCCACGGTGTACTTCGCGAAGAGTAGTTGAGCTATCGCCCGACACCATGGCAAAATTTCTGCCCGGACTACTGCTGGGAAGGCAATGGCAAACCACCCAGTATAACGCTTCTTCAGGAAGCTGCTTTGTGGCACTGATGCTCTGTGACAAAGTATGAGGATTATCACAAATTTGAACAAACCATGTCGGCGTTGTTAATAACAGTAGCCTATGCTGAAAGTCTTTGAACCAAGGTGGCAATGCAAGGTGGTAAATTTATTAAAGAAAAACTTCTATTTAGCAATATGATCTAAAATAACATTTCATAATAAACTTCAGAGGTCCAAAATAAGCTTAAATGTAATTATCTGTGGACTCACTGACATAATTTGGTAAGAGTCGAGGAGTTTGACATTTCAAACCACAGCCGAGTAATGAATTATATGAAAGACTTTAAATATGGTGTGTGTTGCTTCCTTACTTGATATTTCAACATTTAAAAAGGATACGGCACGCACATATCGGGAAATGGAGACGGGGTGGGGGAGGGGGGAGAAAAGAGAGAGAGAGAGAGAGGGTGGAGGGAGAGTGGAGGGGGAGTGAGAAGGGAGTGTGAGAGAGAAGGGAGTGGGAGAGAGGGGAGAAAGGAAGGGTGTGGACTGTGGGGGGGATAAAGAAGGGGCAGGGAGAGAGGATGAGGTGGGGGGGGGGGGGGGAGGTCTCCTGTATCCATCCTGTCCACCCCATTCCATTCCTTCCCACCCCATTGTTTGTACAAGTCACCCTCTATTGTGTCCTTCAACTCCACTGTTGGTGCCCCCACCCCCGACCACCACCACAACTGTTCCTTTTGAGCTGTTGCATCCTGATCCATTCAGTGTTCTACCTCTTCCACCAGCTTTGACTCTGTATACAAAAAAAGGTCAAAGGTTTGCAATCACCGTGCAGGCTTGATGGGCCCAATTGTCTCTTTCTGTGTTGCAGTTCCTTGGAAGGGAAGTCATTTTATATATAATGGGAACTATGGTCCCTGCCCGTGCATTTGTCTGTCTCCCGTTTATGGCAGCCGTTTCCTGTGCTGCGTTTGAAAAGGTTGTAGGAGCTATGCTCCAGCGTAAATTGAAAGAATGGACGCGACAAAAAGCTGAAATTCGTCCGAGTTTCTTTATTGTGTCAAATCAAATCGGGTACTCTGAAAAGCCCGTTTATCGGGCAGCAATATATATACACATTATCCCGGAGCGTTTGCCTGGGAAAGGCGAGAGGGGGCATGCCTGGGCGTCCTGGAGGAGGCCTGGCAAGTCGAGAGCGGGCATGCCCGGGTGTCCTGGGCGAGCCCGGCATGGTGATCGCTCCGCGTCCTCGGTAGGTGCAAGGCGATTGTGTATACCCAGCGGTAGCCGCTACAAGGTCAACATTCACTTTTGAAATGATGGGAGAACAGGCATGAATAATGTTGATGTTGTAGCGGCTACCGCTGGGTATACACAATCGCCTTGCACCTACCGAGGACGCGGAGCGATCACCATGCCGGGCTCGCCCAGGACGCCCGGGCATGCCCGCTCTCGACTTGCCAGGCCTGGTCCGGGGCGCCCGGGCGCGCCCGGGCATGCCCGCTCTCGACTTGCCAGGCCTCGTCCAGGACGCCCGGGCATGCCCCCTCTCGCCTTTCCCGGGCAAACGCTCCGGGATAATGTGTATATATATTGCTGCCCGATAAACGGGCTTTTCAGAGTACCCGAGTTGATTTGACACAATAAAGAAACTCGGACGAATTCCAGCTTTTTGTCGCGTCCATTCTTTCGATTTACGTTGGAGCATAGCTCCTACATTGGTGACCTGACATGGACACGGCAGTTGCCCTCAAACTGCCTACCTTCTGGGAGGCTCACGCGGCGGTTTGGTTCACCCAAGCGGACTCCCTGTTCGCCCTGCGAGGCATCACGGCCGACGACACCCGCTTCCACCATGTGGTAGCAGCACTCGGCTCAGCCACCACGGCCCGCGCCCTGAGCCTCCTCGAGAGCCCGCCAGCCACTGACAAATACGACGCGATTAAAAAGCTCCTCCTCGACGCTTTCACCCTCTCATCAGCGGAACGCGCACGGCGCCTGCTCGACCTGCCCGAGCTCGGCGACACGCGCCCGTCCGAGCGAATGGACTACATGCTTTCGCTGCTCGACGAGCACTCTCCGGCATTCCTGTTCCGGGAGCTGTTCCTCCGTCAGCTGCCTAACACCGGTACGCCTCGCCCTGGCAAGCACGACGATCACGGATCCCCGCGCCCTCGCCAGGGAAGCCGACAAGATCTCCGCAGCAGGCCAACGCATTGGAGCAGCGACCTGGAGCCCACCGCCGTCCGAAGCAACGCCCATGGCGCCCGAGCACCCGGCACGGTCGACGATCGAACTGCCGACGCAATTGGCGGCCGCTACGCCGCGCCGACCACCTCCAGCACGACGACCGGAGCCTCCACCTGACCAGGCGTGGTGTTATTATCATGCCAGGTTCGGACAGAAGGCCCGGACATGCCGACCCCCGTGCACCTTCGGCAAGCCGGGAAACGGCCGGGCCGGCGTTCATTACCAGCCATGAGCGCCGGCCACACGGGCAACTTACTTTTCATCACGGACAAAGCGTCCGGACGGCGCTTCCTGTGTGACACCGGCGCCCAACTGAGCATCATACCTGCCTCCGATCAGGACAGGCAGTCCGCGGTTTGCGGCCCCTCCTTGGTTGCGGCCAACGGATCGGCCATCCACACCTTCGGCCCGCGCAACGTCACCCTCTGCTTCGGCGGCCAACGCTTTAATTGGACTTTTGTAACCGCAAGCGTGCCAATGGCTCTGCTAGGCGCCGACTTCCTCTGCGCACACGGACTGCTGGTGGACGTCCAACGGCGTCGCCTCATCAACGCCGAGACCTTCAGCTCCCTGGCATGCACATTGAGCAGCTCCGCTCCGACCGAGCTGGCATGCGCCCTCCCGGCGGCGAACGAGTTTGCTCGCCTGCTCACGGAGTTCCCGGCCCTCACGCGGCCGACATTTTCGGCCGTCGCAGTACAACATGGGATCGAGCACCACATACCAACCACGGGCCCGCCGGTCTACGCCAGAGCTCACCGCCTCGACCCAGCCAAGCTCGCCGTGGCCAAAGCCGAGTTCGACGCTTTGGAACACCTCGGCATCGTGCGGCGCTCCGATAGCGCATGGGATTCGCCACTACACATCGTCCCAAAACCAGGGGGCGGCTGGCGCCCATGTGGCGTCTACCGCCGCCTTAACGACGCTACCACCCCCGACAGGTATCCGATCACGCACATCCAAGACTTCTCCGCCCGTTTGGCAGGACGGGTCATTTTTTCAAAGATCGATTTAATACGGGGATATCACCAGGTACCTGTCAGGCGGCCGACGTCCCAAAAACGGCCGTCATCACGCCGTTCGGCTTATTCGAATTCCTGCGAATGCCGTTTGGCCTCAAGAACGCGGCTCAGGCGTTCCAGCGCTTGATGGACGGCGTGCTGCGCAACCTGCCGTTCCTCTTCGTTTACCTGGACGACATCCTCGTCGCCAGCACGTCCCAGGCCGAGCACCTCCTCCACCTCCGAACACTGTTCGGGCGCCTCAGCGAGCACGGCCTCATCGTCAACCCGGCCAAATGCCACTTCGGCACGACGGCCGTTTATTTTTTGGGCCACCACATCACCAAGAACGGGGCCGTGCCGCTGCCAACCAAGGTCGAGGCCATCACCACGTTTCCGCGTCCCCGCTCCATAAAGGCCCTGCAGGAATTCCTGGGAATGGTGAATTTCTATCACCGCTTCGTGCCCCGCGCTGCTCAACTCATGCGGCCCCTCTACGAAGCCCTCCGGGGCAAGCCGGCCAAGCACGACGTCGTCTGGTCCGCAGCAATGGACGCGGCCGTTAAAAGCTCAAAGCGGGCCCTCGCCGACGCAACACTGCTCGCTCACCCGGTGCTCAACGCTCCCATCGCCCTCACCACGGATGCCTCCGACTACGCGGTGGGCGCCGTACATGAGCAATGGGTGAACGGGGTTTGGCAGCCACTCGCTTTTTTCAGCCGGCAACTCCGGCCGAACGAGCTCAAATATAGCACGTTTGACCGTGAGCTCCTCGGTCTACACCTGGTCGTTCGCCATTTCCGCCACCTCCTGGAGGGCCGACCCTTCACGGCGTTCGTCGACCACAAGCCATTGGTTTACGCAATGGCCAAGGTCACGGAGCCGTGGTCGGCCCGCCAACAGCGCCACCTCGCCGCCGTGTCGGAGTTTACCACGGACATCCGGCACGTCACCGGCAAAGACAACGCCGTGGCCGACTGTCTTTCTCGGGCCAGTGCGAACGCGGTCCACCTCGGCGTGGACTTCGCGCTTATGGCGGCGGACCAAACCACCGACACCACGGTGCAAGCCCTCCGGGCGGCGGACACGGGCCTCCGCCTGGCCGACATCCCCTTCGCGGACACTGTCCTGCTCTGCGACGTCTCCCAAGGCCAGCCTCGCCCCATCGTGCCCGTGACCTGGCAACGCCGCATCTTCGCCTCCCTCCACGGCCTTTCCCACCCGGGCCGGAAAGCTTCCCAGAAGCTGGTGTCGGCGCGATTCGTCCGGCACGGCCTTCGACGGGACGTCCACGATTGGACCAGCACCTGCACAGCCTGCCAACAGGCCAAGGTCCACCGACACACCCAGGCCCCGCTGGCACCTTTCACCATGCCCGAACGACGTTTCGACCACGTCAACGTGGACCTGGTGGGCCCCGTCCCCCCATCACGGGGTTTCACACACTTGCTCACCATGGTGGACAGGACCACCAGGTGGCCGGAGGCCGTTCCCCTCGTCTCCACCACCACCGCCGACATGGCGCAGGCTTTCATCACCACCTGGGTCGCCCGCTTCGGCGCACATCTCGTCGGACCGCGGACAGCAGTTCACCTCCGAGCTGTGGGGCGCGGTCGCCCACAACCTGGGGGTCAAGCTCCACCGTACTACGGCCTACCACCCCCAAGCCAACGGGTTGTGCGAGCGATTCCACCGCTCCATGAAGGCCGCGCTCATGGCCGGCCTTCAGGACGGCGGTTGGGCCGACCGGCTGCCGTGGGTCCTTTTGGGCCTCCGCACAGCCCCCAAGAAGGACCTCCGGGCATCCACCGCCGAGCTTGTCTACGGCCAGGCGCTACGCGTCCCGGGCGAATTCGTGCCCGACGCTACCAGTCCCTGGTCCGCAGCTCACCAGCGCTCGGACCTCCAGGAGACCGCCCGACGGTTTGCCCCCGTGCCAACGTCCCACCACGGTGACCCCCAGTCCTACGTCCCCCCAGCGCTTCGCACAGCGGAGTACGTTTTTGTGCGTCATGACGCACATCGGGGGCCACTCCGGCCGCCGTACGATGGGCCCTTCCGGGTCCTGCGACGGGACGACAAGTCGTTCGTCATCGACATCGGCGGCAGGTCGGACCGGATTGCGGTGGACCGCCTCAAGCCGGCGCACGTGGACATCGACCAACCGCCACGGCGAGGCCGCCCCCCGTCCACGGTGCCCCCCACTCGACCGCCCACCACCACACCGGACCCCCCCCCCCCCCACGACCCGCCAGGGGTCACTTCGGCCGGGTCATCAGGACCCCCCTTAAATTGACCCTGCCGGTGCAAGTCGATTCTGGGGGGACGTGTGTAGCAGCTACCGCTGGGTATACACAATCGCCTTGCACCTACCGAGGACGCGGAGCGATCACCATGCCGGGCTCGCCCAGGACGCCCGGGCATGCCCGCTCTCGACTTGCCAGGCCTCGTCCAGGACGCCCGGGCACGCCCCCTCTCGCCTTTCCCGGGCAAACGCTCCGGGATAATGTGTATATATATTGCTGCCCGATAAACGGGCTTTTCAGAGTACCCGAGTTGATTTGACACAATAAAGAAACTCGGACGAATTCCAGCTTTTTGTCGCGTCCATTCTTTCGATTTATGTTGGAGCATAGCTCCTACAATGTCAAATTTTATTTTGCAAGCGGATATTTTGCCCTATTTTTTGCCAAATGCAACCTCTGCCACCCGATGTTGCACCATCACTTCACGGTGGGCAGTGTAAGTATCTCAGAGCTTTGACTCCGAGTGAAACAAAGAGTTCAACACAATTAACTTTTTTTTTTAAATCATTGATCAACATTTCCCATAACTTCTGCTTGCTTCTTCTGACAGGTACTTCTGCTTGCTTTTCCCATCACTGGGGACAGGTACTCTTCCTAGTATAGAATAATCATGAATACACAAAGGTGTCCGACTCCTTTGCTTGCAAGATTCAATATTTTAGCCCATCCCCCATACAGCGTGAGAGGGGGTTTTAAATCACTTGTGTGTCTATCATGGGCGTAACCTTTTTGAGCCTTTCTCATCAAATTTTCAACAAAGCTTTATTATCAGAATATGGAGAAGTCAAAGTAATAATTTGGTCAAAAGGTCAAAGGTCAGCATGACATAAAATCATCAATTTTCATCTAATTAACCTGAAATTTCAATTTACCATTTGAACTTTGTCATCAAATTTTCAGCAAAGCTTTATTATGAGAAAATGGAGAACACAAAATAATTATTTGGTCAAAAGGTCAAAGGTCAGCATCACATAAAATCATCAATGTTCATCCAATTAACCTGAAATTTCAATTTACCATTTCAACTTTGTCATCAAATTTTCAGCAAAGCTTTATTATGAGAATATGGAGAACATAAAATAATAATTTGGTCAAAAGGTCAAAGGTCAGCATCACATAAAATCATAAATTTTCATCCAATTAACCTGAAATTTAAATTTACCATTTGAACTTTGTCATCAAATTTTCAGCAAAGCTGTATTATGAGAATATGGAGAAGGCAAATTAATAATTTGGTCAAAAGGTCAAAGGTCAGCATCACATAAAATAACTTTTCATCCAATTGAACTGAAATTTTAAGAATTTGCATATTGGGTAAATGAATTAGTTCATCAATCAAAAGCGAAAATCTGATTTATATATTTTTAGATAAAAAGGTAAAGGTTGCAAAAAATCATAAATTTTCATTCGATTGCCTTGACATTTGCCCAGGGGTTGCATATTGGCTCTCTGAAACCTATTGCTTTTGAGGTCAAAATGTCATGGTCGCCTAAAATCATCAATTTTTTGTATTTTTTTTAAAGCTGTTTTTGTCATGTATAGCATGCAGAAGACGACGTCTAAATACAAAGCGGATGCAGATGGGCTTTGCATTTTCAGATTATTTCGAGTTTGCTATTATTTAAAAGTCAAGTTAGTCTCAAAGACCGCTCATATTAAGAAGACCCTTTAGTATTATATAAGATAATATTTTATAAATTGCATAGTTTCAGACATTCTTATCTGCCCTGCAGAATAAAAATCTTATTAGTTCACAGTTATTCATTCACTAGCTGATAACTCGTACTACCACTTTGACTACTTTCATGGCCCCAATCAATCCCACATTCTTGTGCGAGATACCGCATGTGTCTTCCCTACCCAAACCCCTCCACCTAATGATAACACTGTGTTAATCCACACCCCTCTATCCCATGATAACACTGTGTTAATCCACACTCATCTACCCCATGATAACACTGTGTTAATACACACTCCACTACCCCATGATAACACTGTGTTAATCCACACCCCTCTATCCCATGATAACACATTCATAACCTGATAGCATTGTATTTATGACCTGCGATTCATTCAGTTGGGGTAAAGTACAGTGAAATTAGGAATGTACATTACATTTCAAGGGGTTAAAACCATCACCTTGCAAGTAAAAACGACTATTGCGGACATGAAAGAGAACAAAATAGTCTGAAAGGTTGGAGTTCATTCCCACCAAAGAGTAATAATCAGCCTAGACTGTGCTGCATAGCAATATGCTGGTGAATAAAGCCTTCTATTTGTTAATGATGAATACATCCTATTTGAATGATTTTTCAGTTTGTGGATTTCCTCGACTGCAGCATAACACAGTAGGCCAGTATTCAGGACATTGTACTTTTGAGCTCAAATGTGGCAGAAGGCACAAATCTGAGATTCATCGCAACTTCAATCTGAGCTCGTCTCAAGAGAGTTATTACATTTATATCAGCTATGTCGCTAAAAACACCAGCAAAGGCACTGCTCACAATCTCAAAACATCGGGTAGAAAGAAATAAGACTGCGCGTTCAGAAGAGAACATTGACTTGGTGAGACGATGTGTCACTCAAAGCCCAAGGAGAGCCTTTCGCTGGCGCTCACAAGAGCTTGGTCTTCCGCACACGATTGTCTGTTGGTCCGCAGGTAGGACATCAAGTTATATCCACATAAAGTGCAGATCAAAAACTCTCCCACTGACACCAACAAGGCAGATAAGTTCAGCAACAGGGTAACCTCCTTCACGACAGAGCACCCATTCCCCAGATCTCAACCCGCTGGACTTCTTTCTGTGGGCCTACGAGAAGGACAGTGTTTACAACCACAAGCCTTGCAACATCCAGCATCTGTTTACACACCTCAATAGCTCTCAAAAGTATCGCTATATTACCAAATCGATCGTTCATCCACGGAATTGTTCATAAATGCCATCCAGCCCAGCACAATAATGGCTGAAGCAATTACAACGATTCCAAAAGAAAGGAAGCGACGTTTTCCATCTCACCTCCAAGCGACGTTGCAGAACATTGCTGTCAGATTGAGCGCTTACCTGGCAAGCTGTGGAGGTCACATCAAACAGGTCATCCCCACCGTTCCATCATCATAAATGTGCGTCATCCCATGCTGATTAATCATTGCAAATCAATGTCAAAAACTCTCCCGAGTCTCAACTTTATGATGGATGACAGTAAATTTTAAATCTTGGATACCTTTGTCAAAATAAAGCATTGAAATAGTAAAGACTTCTGAAACACCATGTTTGCATGGACCACACGCAGTGTCCGTCCACACGATTGTGGTTCACTGTTGGTGCGCTTTGAGCAACTCGAGATCGGCAACAAAATTATACCGATGAAAAGCCAGTGGTAAATACATTCTTGTAAGGGAATTTAAAGAAAAAGAAAACAATAACTGGGATCCACAGCAGAACGCACTTGTGGTTAAAAGCTCTTCTGATGTTGGCACCACTGGAAGCAAATTTGCCACAACAGAAATACACTGGTCATCTTAAAATATGCAACTACATTCAACACACAAGAGTGGAAAGGTGCGAAGCGGTGTCAAAAATGACCCATTGTCTTGTACCCACCTGTATTGTAGTGCTTGGTACAGTAGATCAAGTCCTGCTCATCCTTGAGCAAAAATTGTGGAAGAGTGAGGCCCTCAGCCACCTGCAACGCTCCCTCTTTTTTCCACTCGAAAATGAGGTCGTTCATGGTGTAACCAACTGTTCAAACACAAACACAAGCGGTAACTTGGCAGATGTCAGTCAAACAATGTACATGGAATGGAGGATACACCTTTGTGACGTTTGGTGTGTAGTGACTCCCCCAGCTGTCTGTTGAGTAAGAAAGGGTGGGGGGGGGTGGGATTGGCCTATTCCCCTCAAACATTTCAGGTTTAATTTTGGGGATTCAAATTTGATGGACAATGTGTGACCAGTGAGTATTTTTAAGGCAAATGTACAAATTGAAAGGGTGGAATCATGCTTAAAGTTGCCGGTGGAAGACAGTTGAAGTTTAAAACTCAACTTTTTGTCAAATTACTATGGAAATAAAAACAAGTAATTCCTCTTCGACTAGAAATGCGTGCTTAACTATATTTGCAGTCACATGTTTAAATGTTCACATGTTTTACATATGAAAGCACACAAGCTGCAAGTAACAAAATGTGACTGAGATTGTTTGTGCATTCTGATGTATTTGTGTGTGTGCTTTTAGGTTATGCACTGTCAAGTACTGTATGTAAACAGACTAAACACATGTGGTTCCACATGTATACAACATAATTTTAATCATGAAATGCAACCCCCAAACTAAAACAGCACTCGGTAGAGCGCATGCCTCCACCAAGCTGAACAGTTTACGTTTTTTATCCCACCGATAGGCCGGATCTGGATTCGCACCTGAACCAAAATCGAATCGGCTTCTTCTTGCCACATACCCAAATCGCCCACCTAGTTTTGTCATGGCATCCACAACTTTGTGAAATATCATGCTACACTACATGACCAAATGTATGTGGACACCCGAACATCACACATCTCATTCCAAAAACCATGGGCTTTAATACGGAGTTGGTCCCCCATTTGCTGCTATAACAGCCTCCACTCTTCTACGAAGGCTTTTCCATAGATGTTAGAACATTGCTGCGGATTTTTGCTTCCATTCAGCCACAAGAGCATTCGTGAGGTCGGGCACTGATGTTGGCGATTAGGCCTGGCTCGTAGTTGGCGTTCCAATTAATCCCAAAGATGTTCAATGGGGTTGAGGTCAGGGCTCTGTGCAGGCCAGTCAAGTTCTTGCACACCGATCTCGACAAACCATTTCTGTATGGACCTCGCTTTGTGCACGGGGACATTGTCATGCTGAACCAGGAAAGGGCCTTCCCCAAACTGTTGCCACAAAGTTGGAAGCACACAATCAAAGCACTACCTGACTGTACATCCCAATATATACATTATAGCGGCCTAAAGTAGCATCAAAACGCACGACAAGGCCAAGCTGCGGTATATCTTCAAACCTTGCCGAGATTCTGAAGTTCATAAAATGCAAATTTACAAAACATAAAGGAAGGAATGTAATAACCATGACAGTAAAATAAGTAGTTACTGGATAATGGAAATATGATGACAACTCCTGCATCTTCAGATGCATATGGCCGCCGAATCAGTTTCTTGGCTATTGGGCACAATCCTGGTCGGGGTGGCACTCTGACGCAGGACATTCGAATAGCTCATTCATCCCAGTAAGCTGGTACTCATTTTGTCAACATCGGAAGGATGACAGGCTAAGTCAACCCCACATGGTGTTAATTCAACGATCGACTGGGATTTGAACTCAGGTCTCCTCTCCTTTCAACCAACCAACACCAGGCATATACTGTACATAATGGAATATATGACGGTAAAAAAGGATTATTTATTATACAATTGTGTAGAAGTTATCACACAAGAAAAAAAAAGCTTTCATTTTTCTTCTTTTAATAAACCTCCTGAGATGATAAACGTGGGCAAATGTATTTTTCGGATATGCCTGTTTCAACTACACTGTATTTTTTTTTTCTGCAAGAGGAAGGTTCATGAAAGAGAAAGGTTAAATTGACAGAAGGGTACTGTCTTGACAACTAGGCACAACCAGCAATGGAATAACGAACAGAAGAAAGGGAGAGAGAGGATGGGTGTGGGGGGGGAGGAGAGGGGGAAGGGGGAGAGAGAGGGGTGGGGGAGAGGAGAGGAGGGAGAAGGAGAGTAAGAGGGAGAGCGGGAGATGGGGGAGAGAGAGGGGGAGGGGAAGAGAGAGGGAGAGCGGGAGAGAGAGAGGGAGAGGAGGAGAGAGAGGGAGAGGAGGCAAGAGAGGGAGAGAGAGGGAGAGGAAAAGAGAAAGGGAGAGCAGGAGAGAGAGAGGGAAAGGGGAAGAGAGAGGGAGAGGCGGAGAGATAGTGAGATGGGGAGAGAGAGGGAGAGGGGGAGAGAGAGAGAGAGAGGGAGAGGAGAGAGAGGGAGAGGAGGAGAGAGAGGGAGAGGAGGAGAGAGAGGGAGAGGAGGAGAGAGAGGGAGAGAGAGAGGGGGAGGGAGAGGGGGAGAGAGAGGGAGAGGGGAAACAGAGGGAGAGGGGGAGACAGAGGGAGAGGGTGAGAGAGAGGGGGAGGGGAAAGAGTGCGAGAGGAAAGAGAGGGAGAGGAGGGGAAGAGAGGGAGAGGGGGAGAAACCACTGAAATCAGCAAGTACTAAGGTTAGGTTAGGAAGGGTTAATGTGGCTAATAAAGATCATGGTTCAGAATGGGGGATGATATGAGGTGGTGGTGCAATGTGTGCTTGAAAACCCTGGAGGGAAGGGCGAAACAGAACATTGCTGTATCTGGAAGGCTGTTCCATAGACGGGAGAAGCGAGGAACAAATGAATTGAAGTGTGCAATCAGTCTACGTTTTTGAAGTTTAACCCGGAGGGGTTTCTGGAAGAAGGCTTGCATCCTGGAGTTGCTGAAACGGTTCAGAGGACCGGAGCGGAGGGAGCAATGTGGGAGAATAGACGGTAAATAAAAACACACGTAGGTTACCGACCTGCCTGCGATGCGAGAGCGACAGACATTGTGCTTCGGCCTCATCACGGGAGATTCCAAACGATATTCACTACAGTTATGTAGCAGTTTGTACATCATGCATTCATACCGTGCGTGCCACATGTAGTGTCACATTGTGGAGTCAAAGCAAATTCAAATGGACAAATTAGTGGGCAAAGTTAATGCACATTAATTAAAGATGTGTACATAATCAACAAATTAAATGCAGAGAGATGAACACGTGTGCACTTTATCACGCTAATTGCAAACCTGGGTTCTCTTTTGCAATGGCTAATAAGAGACATTAGACTGGGTACTCTCCTTCGAAACAATCTTGGTGATCTCCTGCCACATATCAGTGACACGTGACGTCACGGGTACTACGGTATAACACTTCTACTGTTAGACTGCGTGCATGCAATCGTTGCATGCACGGATTGCACGCAACCTATTGCATGCACGGATTGCACGCAACCTATTGCATGCACGGATTGCACGCAACCTATTGCATGCACTGATTGCACGCAACCGATTGCACGCAACCGATTGCATGCACGGATTGCACGCAACCTATTGCATGCACGGATTGCACGCAACCTATTGCAATCTTTTCTCTCCTCTCCAAAACACTCACATCCTCCTGCACTTATTTGTTAAGAAATTGAGATGTTACAACAATAGCAGCCATTTATGGCATCCTGATTTCGCATCTGGTCATGTTGTCAAACACATACGGCATCAAGGGAATAAAATAATGGGAAATGTGGCAAAATCTGCCAAAAGTGAGCAGCTGCCACTGAGAGTGATAAATTTGCGTCTTCAGTCTATTGCTTCTTGCGCCAAGAAAATCTCTTTTTAATTTTCCTCGTGTTTTGTTAAATCACATTGTTCTCTTTTATTTATCAATTACATTTACTCAAATGTTTGATCCTCTAAAAATTAATCAACAAGGCATGCTGCCAATAAATGACCTCAAACGAATAATCAACATATTAAAATGGATCATTCGGCTTTTCTTTTTTGACGGCTGAATGAGAATGCACAAATTAGGTAAGATGTGTTTAATTTAATTTTATTTATTTTATATATGTTTTTAATTTATTTAAATTACTTATTTTACACTATTTTATCGATATTATTTATTTTATTTTATTGATATTATTTATTTTATTTTATTGATATTATATATTTTATTTTATTGATATTATATATTTTATTTTATTGATATTATTTATTTTATTTTATCGGTATTTATTTTCTTTTATTGATATTATTTATTGTATTTTATCGATATTATTTATTTTATTTTATTGATATTATATATTTTATTTTATTGATATTATTTATTTTATTTTATTGATATTATTTATTTTATTTTATTGATATTATATATTTTATTTTATTGATATTGATTTTATTTTATTGGTATTTATTTTCTTTTATTGATATTATTTATTTTATTGATATTATTTATTTTATTTTATTGATATTACTTATTTTATTTTAATGATATTACTTATATTTTATTTTACTGATATTACTTATTTTATTTTATTGATATTATTTATTTTATTTTATCGATATTATTTATTTTATCGGTATTTATTTTATTTTATTTTATCGATATTATTTATTTTATTTTATTTTATCGATATTATTTATTTTATTTTATTTTATTGATATTACTTATTTTATTTTATTGATATTATTTCTTTTATTTTATTTTATAGATATTATTTATTTTCTTTTAGCATAATATGTGTGCAAACCGTATTTTAATGCCACAACATGTTTTCTTTTTTACCCTTGTTAACCTCCCCCCCACCCCAATCCCCCAACCCCAATCCCTCCTTCCAAATTTTCCCAAGAGTTTCCTTCTACATCCATCCTGTGCACCCCATGCATCCTCTCCTGCCCCCATTCCTCCCCACATCCATTTTTTACAAGTCTCCCTCCATCTAACCCTTCAACTCTGCTATTGGTGTTTTCTCTCTCTCTTTTTTCTGAACAGGTGGAAGGAATGTATGGAGACAAAAGGTATGAAGGTGAATATCGGAAAGACATAGGTGATGGCAAGTGGTAAAGCATGTGGTGAGGTGGAAAGAACTGGGAAGTGGCCATGTGCTGTGTGCAGGAAGGGTGTCGGAGTGAACTCCATTCAATGTAAAATGTGCGCTGAGTGGGTTCATCAAAAATGTAGTGGCTGAGAGGGTCATTAACCAGTGTGGCAGCTACATTCAAATGTAAGGTGTGCACAGAGGGAGCTGCAGATGGAGGAAATGTTGAGTTGAATCTTGGAGACGGCGTGAAGCTGGAAGGTGTGAAAACATTTTGCTACCTCGGAGACATGCTGAATGGAGAAGGTGGATCAGACTCGGCAACCGTTGCTCGAGTGAGATGTGCATGGAAGAAGTTTCGGGAACTGAGTGGCGTGCTGATGAGGAGGGGATTGTCGTTGAAGCTGAAGGGAAAGGTGTATGCTGCATGTGTGAGAAGTGTTAAGATTTATGGGAGCGAGACATGGGTAATGAACGTAGAGCAGCAATGAAGGCTGGAAAGGGTGGAAATGCGAATGGTTCGGTGGATGTGCGGAGTATCGTTGAGAGAGAGAGGAAGACAAATGATGAATTGCGAAAGATGATGGGAATAGAGCCTGTGATTGATGCTGTGAAGAGGAACAGGTTGAGATGGTTTGGTTATGTGTTGAGGAAGGATGAAAGTGACTGGTTGAGAAGAGTGATGGAAATGAATGTAGAAGGAAGCAGAGGACGGGGAAGACCGAGAAAGACTTGGCTAAAGATGGTGGAAGAAGAAATGCGGGCAAGGGGGTTAACAAGGAGAGATGCAGAAAATAGGGCAAAATGGAGAAGATTGTCATGGGGACCGCAAGGCTAACCCCCACTCCAGCAGGGAAAATGGCCTTAAAATGCATGTTGTTGTTGTTGTTGTTGTTTCTTCTCTCTCTTTCTTCTCTCTCTCTTCTCTGTCTGTCTGTGTCTGTGTCTGTCTGTCTGTCTGTCTCTCTCTATCGCCCCCTGCCGGCTGTTGCTATTTGGGTGTGGCGTCATGGCAGCTGTGAGCAAATGTTCTGTGTTGTGGTGAGTCCTTTGTGCGATTTTATCCTCTCCTGCCCTCCCCCCCCCCCCCACCCCCCCCCCCCTCTCCTTTTCCATCCTGTGTGCTTTGGCGTTTTGTTTTCATCCTTTCTACCCCTTTGTCTACAAGAGAGAGAGAGAGAGAGAGAGGGGATTGAGAGTGGACCCATTTTGGGTGCGGCCTACCGGCTTCGACGACGCTTTGTAAGCCTTTTTGTGCTTATAATGCGCGTTTGTTATTTATTTTAGTTTGATTTATTTCGGTTTCGTACCTTCTTGTCCGGTTCGGACAATTGAGGGGTGTTAATTCGCTGGGATGGCGAATACACGCTCTCGGTTCGAGGCATTCAACAACTTAACAAGGAAGCATGCATTTGTGTGTGTTCCACCCAAAGGAACTTCCACCGAGGACATTGTTTTGGCGGTGGCGAAAATAATCGGTTGTGAGAATGTACGAGCAGCGTCGAGAATGAATCAAAAAGTTGTTGTATTTCTGTCCGAGGAAAAATTCGTTCACGATGTTGTTAGTGCAGGATTATCCACAGAGACAGGTCTCTTTGTCTCGGCGTCGCCTATGGACACTCCGTTGATGAGAGTCGTCATATCTAATGTACCCCCATTTATAACCTGCGATCAGCTGATGTCCATTTTGTCCCGATACGGAACAGTGGTGTCGAAAATCACAATGAATCCGCTCCGGTCTCACGATGAACGTGTTAAACACGTGATGAGCTTTAGACGGCAGGTGTAGATGGTGCTTCCGGATCGAGGCGATGACACGGGGTTAAACATCACGTTCAAGGTAAAGGTGAACAACAATGAGTACCAGATGTATGCGTCATCCGCCTCATTAACATGTTTTCATTGCGGAGCTTTTGGCCACGTGAAAAGGTTTTGTCCGAAGGTTTCGTGTGTAAGGTGCGGTGAAGCAGGTCATAGTGACGCTGATTGTAAAAGAGATAACACCACGGTCTCCAACATACGGAACAAGGTAAATCGAAATACCCGAACGGTTCCTACTGCCACTCCCTCGCACACGAGGAGTCGGGATAATACTCCTGTTCGTGTTGGTGAAAATGACCACACCGCTGATTCGGTAAATAATGAAATAATCCCGGATAACCCACCTGTTGTGGCAGATGCGACGTGCAGTGAGGAGATGGAAGAAGATTCCATTGTGGTGACAAAAAAACGAAGAGCACCTGGTGCTTGTAACTCCAACATTACTTTGAAAAAGGTAGTGTTGGATAAAGACAGTGTGGGTGAAGACGCCCCGAAACATCTTTCTCAGTTGTCCACAAGCTGTATTGACACCAGCGAGAAGGAACCTGAATTAATTAATTCTGAAACATTATCGGGCAGCACCGAAAATTTGGGAGGAAAAGTAGATGGCGAGACTAAAGATGATGGTGAGCTCATTAGTGAGCCGCCACCTTCACTACCTGCTGATACCGAACAGAATGGGAATGTTTCAGCCCCGAGCTCCTCTTTATCAATGCAAGATCGAAATCATGACACTGGTTCGTCAACTGAGCCAGTGAACATCTCCCCACAGGAGGGCAAGCCGAGATTTCAGCTCCTGCTGAATGTCCCGGGTACCAGAGTGAAGACGACTCTACAATAGAACATTCCAGCAAATCTTCGGACTTGGCTGGAATCAAAATGGGGACGGCGCAGACTGATATATGTGACCCGGGCGGAGTTGTTTTTGAGTTGTCAGATTCAGATGATGAAGTCGAGATGACTGAGTTGTCTCAATCTTCATCGTATCAGTCACCCATAGCCCCTCAATTTATTATTTCTTTTCTAAATGACACCTACCGACAGCGAAATGTGATTGTAAAATATCATTGTCCTCATTTAATTTCATTCATACAGGCTGCAAAGGACATAATTAGGAAGCCGGATGAATTTCATTTAACAAGGTCGTTGTTTCATCGGCTGAGAAAGGCTGTTACAAAAGCAGGGGGTGAGATTTCCCAACAACCACTCAAGCCTTTTGATAATCCATGAAAAAAAATCACCTTCGGAACCTTAAATATGAACGGCGGAGGTGCAAGCCAAAACCGCCAGGTTCAGGTGAAAAGTTTATTTGAGCGCAGGAAAATTGATGTACTCTTACTCCAGGAAACCCATATAATTCAAAATGTGGAGTACGACTGGTGTCGCCTCTTTAAGGGATCATGTTTTTTTAGTAACTTGTCTTCTTCTTCTGCTGGTGTGGCCTTTTTACTCAGACCAGGCCTTGTACCTGAGTCATGCCTCTTCCAGGAGGTGATTAAAGGCCGGTTTATTTCTCTGGAACTGGTCATTAATAATTTTCGGTTTACACGATTCAACGTTTATGCACCAAGTGAGGGTGTGGAACGAAGAGCCTTCTTTTCATCTTTAATTCGACACATGCAGTCGATAGATCTCAATAATTGTATTTGCATGGGGGGTGACTTTAATTGCACCTTTAAACCCAGTATAGACCGAAATACAGCAGAACCTCATCCCGAAGGTAGTACTGATTTGTTAAATTACTTTTCGGCAGTGGGTGTGCTAGATGCATGGAGGTTACATTACCCCAACAAATCTGAGTATACTTGGGGACGATGTGCCAATGGGAGAATGACCTTCGCTAGACTTGACCGTTGGTACATAAACTCACAGTTCAGGAATGCAGATATCTCTCCAAATCATTTTCCATCTTTGTTTTCTGATCATTTAGTTACAATGGGCCTCTTTTTCCCTCAACCCTTACGCAAAAGTGCATACTGGAAATTCAATACCAGTCTTCTCGAAGATGCTTTGTTTAAAGACGCCTTCCGTGCTTTTTGGGTCATCCAACTTTCAAAAAAGCCCTCTTTGTCTTCTTTAGAATTATGGTGGGATAACACAAAAGCTCAGATTAGAGTGTTTTGTCAGCAGTTTGTTTCAAATGAAACTGACGTAAAAAATATAACAATGGCTTGTTTCGAAGCTGATATTATACGGTTAGAGTGTAAACTGGCTAAATATAATAACAGAAGAGACCACAGGTTATTGGTTGAAAAGAAGGCTCAACTGAGAGAGCTGATTCAGGAGAAAGCAGCAGGCCTGTTAATCAGATTAAGAATAAACAATTTAAAGGTATCAGACACCCCTAGTAAATCTTTCTTCCAAATGGATTTTGTAAATAAGTCACCCAAAACTTTTTTCTCTGTACTACACTTTAGGGGAAACATGGTTGCCAACCCTGGCGATGTAAGGTTGTGCATTGGAGAGTTTCTTTTCAAAAGTTTATGCAAAACAAAATGTTTGTGAGCAAACCATGGAATTTTTAACTTCTCACCTTTCATCCCTAACTGAGCCTCAGTGCCTGGGCCTGGATTCACTAATTACTTTGCCTGAACTAACGCAGGCCCTAACTGAAATGGACTCGGGGAAAGCTCCTGGGATTGACGGCCTACCGGCAGAATTTTTCTTGGCTTTTTGGGACCTTTTGGGCCCTGAATTACTGAATGTCTTGGAATCATCCTTGGTGCTTGGAGAACTCCCACTAAGCTTCAGAAGAGCAGTGGTGTCGCTGATTCCAAAGACTGGAGATCTACGACAGATAAAGAATTGGCGGCCAGTCGGTTGAAGACGGTAATCCGTGATCTGGTCCACCATGATCAGAATTACTGCATCCCAAACAGATCTATTTATGATAATATTTTTTTGATCAGAGATTTAATGGAATGTGATTGCTTGGAAAAAGATTTTGGGATAATATTCCTTGATTTGGAAAGGGCTTTTGACAGTGTTGATCATGTTTTTTTGTATCGTGTGCTAGAAGCATGTGGCTTTGGTGCCAATTTTAGGGCCTACGTGACTTTGTTGTACAACAATATATTTAGTTTATTTAGAATTACCACCGCTTCCGGTCCAGTCTGGAGAGGACGCTGGCGTTACTTGTTCGCCGCTTCTCCGACTAGGCCATTGTACATAGTTTGCTTTTCTGGTGGTCGTGGCGGATTTTTGACCGTTGGGTCTGCCCTCTGCTCGGTCCCGGCTCTGCTCCTGGCTTCGCCTGCCCGGCTCCTCCACTGTTTCCTCAGGCCCGCTCCCGGTTTGTGGCCGTTGTTTGCGGCGGTGGCTGTTTGCCGCTGTGGTCTTCATTAGCGGCTGCGGTCGTTTGCCGCTTTGCCTCCTCGACCTTGGCCTCGTCCCTTCGCTCCTGCCTGGCATGGCTCTGAGGTACTCCGCCGCAAGGCTTCTTCTGCTCAATACTCACTCCACCCCATCATGCATCTCTGCAATCAAGTACCACGGACTCCTGCGACGACCCAGATACATTCATAGAGGCTCCGGTCATAAGTTTATTTACTTACAAACAGGTCACTCCATTCCCGTACTCTGGTCGGCTCAGCGCACTCCCACTCATCGTCCCAGCGCACCTGGTCACAGCAACGCACACGATCGCACCTCCTGTCTGCAAACCCTGGCTAAATCACCTGAGTTCATCCCCACCGTACAAAACAACATCAAGCTCACCCTGTTCAATACCCGGTCCCTCAACAACAAAAGCCTCATCCTGAACGACTACATTCTGGATAATAAACTGGACTTTCTCTGTCTCACTGAAACCTGGCAACAACCTCTGGACTACTTCGCACTCAACCTCACGACACCCAATGGATATTCTTACATCAATAAACCACGCTCGGAGGGCCGAGGTGGTGGAATTGCCGTAATTCACCGACAAGACATCAAGACCAGCCTCATCTCCATCTCATCTGCTCTATCATTTGAACACCTGGCTTTTAAACTCTCTGGTCACACACAGTCAGTCATGGCTGTCGTCTACCGTCCTCCCAAACCACACCCATCATTCCTGTCTGACTTCTCCTACTTTCTGACGCAGCTCTGTTCCCTCTCCCCCTCAATCCTCCTCCTCAGTGATTTCAATATCCACATGGACTCCACTGACTCCACAATAACCACTGACTTCACTGATTTACTCACCTGCTTTAACCTCACTCAACATGTCAACTTTCCTACCCATAACCGTGGTCACATTCTGGACCTTGTCTGCTCTACTGGATTAATTTTGCACCATCTCTCTGGCTCCGACCTCACCCTCTCTGACCACTTAGCCATCACTACGACCATCAACATCCCCACCCCAGCACCAAGGCATTATCGCACTATCAACTTCCGTAAGCTAAACGCTCTTTCACCTACCTCATTCTCATCCACCCTCTCTGAAAAAATGTCCACTTCTCCCTTCGTTGACCTCCACACCCCTTCTGACCTCACTGACTACTACAACCACACTCTCTCCTCCTGCCTTGACCAGCTTGCGCCTATAAAAACCAAAACAGTTTCTTTCACCCATTCTGCTCCCTGGTTTACCCCTAAACTCCGCCTGATGAAAACTCGTGCTCGCCAACTTGAAAGACTCCGCAATAAAACAGGTCTCACAATTCACTCCCAAGCCTACAAGGACCACCTACAACACTACAAAGATGCCCTCTCCCGCGCCCGCTCCGCCTACTACTCTCAAATTATCCACTCTGGCTCCGGAAACCCAAAAGCACTCTTCTCTGCAATAAATAAACTCCTCAGCCCCCTGAACACCACCACCCAGTCATTCACAGTAGACAACTGCATCTCCTTCCTTTCATTCTTCCAAAGCAAAATTGACAACATCTACAACAGCTTAACCACCACCGCACCCGCTCCCCCTCAAACCACCTGCCCCCCCTTATCCTGCCAACCCCTGTCTCAATTCTCCCCAGTCTCCCCTACTGACCTCTCTGAACTCCTCATAGGAATGAAAACTGCCACCTGCACTCTTGACCCCATCCCCTCCAGCTTTGTCAAGGCCTCCCTTCCTGCCCTCTCTCCACTTATCACTGCAACAATAAACTCCTCCCTGTCTACAGGCAACGTCCCACCGTCACTCAAAATTGCTGCTGTTACCCCCATTCTGAAAAAAGCTGGACTCAACCCTGACACCCTAAATAACTTCAGACCCATCTCCAACCTACTCGAAACCACCTTTAACATTACCGGCACTGCCCTCTCTTGGATCAAATCATACCTCTCTGACAGACGCCAGTTCATCTCCATCAATAACTGCAAATCCCCCACTGCTCCCCTCCCCCAAGGTGTCCCCCAAGGTTCAGTTCTTGGCCCCCTCCTCTTCATCCTGTACCTGTCCCCCCTTGGTCACTTAATCCGCCGTCATGGTCTCCAATTCCACTGCTTCGCCGATGACATCCAGCTTTTCATCTCCACCAAGTCCATCTCCACTGCCACCCACTCTATCCTGACAAACTGCATCACTGAAATAAAATCCTGGCTTCAAATCAACTTCCTCAAACTTAACTATGATAAATCTGAAATAATCATCATTGGCCCAAAAACGGTCACCAAATCCACCCATAACTTTGCCCTCAACATCGACGGTTTCCCAGTATCCACCTCCCCTCACATCCGGAATATTGGCATCATCTTTGACCAAACCCTCTCCTTCGACAAATACACTAAACACATCACAAAGACAGCCTTCTTTCACCTGAAAAACATCGCCCGTCTCCGTCCATCCCTCTCCTCCACGGCTGCAGAAACCCTCATCCACGCCTTCATCACCTCCCGTCTGGACTACTGCAACAGCCTCCTCTTTGGTTCACCCTCAATAATCACCAATAAACTCCAATACATTCAGAACTCCGCTGCCCGTCTACTCACCCATTCCCGGACCCGTGACCACATCACCCCCGTCCTTTACAAGCTTCACTGGCTCCCCGTCCCCCAGAGAATCCAGTACAAAATCCTCCTCTTGACCTACAAAGCCCTCCATAACCTGGCCCCATCCGACCTGGCTGACCTCCTCTCCAGACACACTCCCACCAGCAACCTCCGCTCTGCTGGTACCAACCTCCTGACCCCCCCCCCCCCCATCCGGACCAAATTCAGATCCTGGGGGGACAGGGCCTTCTCCATCGCTGCTCCCACCCTCTGGAACTCACTACCTCACACCATCAGAGACTCCTCCTCTTCACCACATTCAAAACATCACTCAAGACCCACCTGTTCAACACTGCATTCAACATTTAACCCACAGCATTTAACCCCTGACTATCTCTTCTCCTTCTCCTTCCTTTTGCTTTGATTATTTACCTGTTGATTTTTGTCTTTTTGCACTTGTTTTTTGTACTCTGTCAAAGCATCTTTGGGCTTCTTGAAAAGCACTATATAAAATAAATGTATTTTTATTATTTATTATTATTAAAATAAATAACGAACTCAGTTCTCCGGTACAGGTTCAAAGAGGGGTGAGACAAGGATGCCCGGTTTCTGGGTTATTATTTTCCTTGGTAATGGAA
Source organism: Myxine glutinosa (assembly GCF_964187855.1). Lineage (NCBI taxonomy): Eukaryota > Metazoa > Chordata > Myxini > Myxiniformes > Myxinidae > Myxine > Myxine glutinosa. The sequence goes on from NC_136274.1 coordinate 11,220,913, forward strand.
TCACTCCTAATTTTATTTAGGAAAAATATTTCAGGAGTGACTATCCCCTGGGAGTTCTTCAGTAGTTGTATCAGCTTATGCAGATGATGTCTGCGTGGTTGTTAAGAAGGAGAGTGATATCCCTGCACTTGTTGAATGTTTAAATCTTTTTTGCCTCGCTTCTTCTTTGAAGTGTAACTGGGACAAGAGTAAGGCCTTATGGATTCCCTGTCTCAAGACATTCCACCTGGAAGAGTGCTGGTACCACCTGTGCATCTACCAACAAAGTTAAAATGTGTGGAAGACGGAGTCAAATACCTTGGGGTTTTCCTGGGATCTCCACATTACGTCCTCAAAAATTGGGATGGGATTGTTGAGCATGTCAAAAAAAGATTGGGACTCTGGAAACGAGCTGTGCCCCACCTTTCCTACAAAGGCAGGGTTCTAGTGGTTAATAATTTGGTGGCTTCTTCCCTGTGGCATAGGTTTATCTGCCTTCAGCCGCCGGAGGCACTACGAAAGGCAGTGCAGAGGCTACTGGTGGATGTTTTTTTGGAGTGGTCACCATTAGTTACTACTAGAGTCCCTGTATAAAGAGAGTTGCGCCATGCGCTGACCCGAGATTTCTGGTCACGTGATTTCGTGGCGCCATTTTGTGTCTAACTTCACCGTGCGTGAACGTCAGCTTGGTACGGGAATGTTGTTTATTGCCAAACAAAATGACTGGTTGTTCTGCTTTTGGTTGTTCAAACCAATCTGGGAAATATAAGATGTATAGATTTCCAAGTGATAAAGTCAGAAGACAAATTTGGGAAGCGAAAGTCAGACGAAAGAGCTGGAAAGCGATCGACTCCTCGAGACTCTGCCAGTTCTGAGTTTCACTTGTGAGGAGTGAACGGAGTAGTGATGAGTCTCACTTGTGAGGAATGAACGGAGCAGTGATGAGTCACTTGTGAGGAGTGAACGGAGTAGTGATGGTGTCTCACTTGTGAGGAGTGAACAGAGTAGTGATGAGTCTCACTTGTGAGGAGTGAACGGAGTAGTGATGAGTCTCACTTGTGAGGAGTGAACGGAGTAGTGATGAGTCTCACTTGTGAGGAATGAACGGAGCAGTGATGAGTCACTTGTGAGGAGTGAACGGAGTCGTGATGGTGTCTCACTTGTGAGGAGTGAACGGAGTAGTGATGAGTCTCACTTGTGAGGAGTGAACGGAGTAGTGATGAGTCTCACTTGTGAGGAGTGAACGGAGTAGTGATGAGTCTCACTTGTGAGGAGTGAACGGAGTAGTGATGAGTCTCACTTGTGAGGAGTGAACGGAGTAGTGATGAGTTTCACTTGTGAGGAGTGAACGTAGTGGGATGAAGTGTTGGTCTGGTCAGAGTGTTGTATTACGGGCAGAGTTTTCTTACGGTCTGAATGTATGAATCATGTTCTGTACTGAATGTATGAACCAAGTTTTGTACTGAATGTTTACTGTGTTGGCCTCATCGTGTTCCTGGTGAAATTAAACAAGTTATGGTGAATATGACGTCTTATCTGTGCTTTTCCATATCTGTTCGACTAGACGAACCGTGCACACTGCAGGTATTTTTTAAAGTTTTTTCTCTGTTTAATTACGGCTTGGCGCAGTCGAAAATTAAGTGTTAATTAAGTCGCCAGCTATGAAACATATTAATCGATCAGGCAATATCCATCAGAGTTCTGGGCAAGGGTGTAGTAATAAATGAACGTTTCAATCTTACTCGATGCCGATGACGTTTTCCTTATGTCAGAGACAGAAGCTGACTTGCAGCTTGTTAAATCATTACAATGGAAATTGAATATAAATGTCGATAAAACTAAAGTTGTACACTATAGAAATATGGCAATACCACGTACAGAATTTGTTTTAAGTGTGTTAGACTATATGTCGGCTGGAAGTCCTACACCGGAATTGCTCTCGGCACCCTTTAAAAAATATTGGATATGCCCACACTCCTTTCTAAAAGTTATTAAAATTCAGAGAACGACAGCATTGGTTTGTCTTACTTATAATGTTAGCTCTTATATGCAGTGTTGGCTTGTAATATGCATTGCCATACCACTTTTAATATCACCACACAGCTCTTTTTCACGGCAATAGCTGAGTTTTTGACAAAACAAATATCACCTGTGTGTAATAATAAGACGAAATATGTGTCGTAAATTTTTTTTTAGCAGGTTTAGAATATATCACCCCATATCGCGAATGTACATGTATATCTAATCCGACACACTTAGACACAAAATGGCGTCCAAATTTGAGTTGACACAACTCTCTATATACAGGGACTCTAGTTACTACCAAATGTCATATGTAGCCCCTTGTCTGAAGGTGGCCAGGGACTGATCGACATAAAAAGTCATATCATGGCTTTTCGGCTGTGTACCATACAGCAGTTTCTGTACAAGGAACGACTGCCAAGCCGACTTCTGGCCTATCACATGCTGCGAAAAGCAAGCGGGCTCGGATACAGCTTTGAACTTTTCTTAATCCAACTCCAACATGTCGACACATCTCATCTACCATCATTCTATCAGAGCCTTCTGAATGCCTGGCAAAGCCTTTCGACTTGTCGCCAGCAAGAAACCTATGTAACAAACATGTATGTGGAAGAACCCCTTTTTTACAACCCGCTTTTTCCTGCAATTCCAAGAAGCCGAGACTTTTATCAACACTTTATTACAGCAGGCATAATCAAAGTGTTGGACCTCCGCCATGATTCTGGTTGGGGGTGGAAGTCGGCGCAAGAGATAGCTGATATGACTGGAATATGGTCAAACAGAATAATTGGAAGAGTCCTAAAGGGAATAGGAAAGAAAAGCTTCCAACTTGGACTAAGATGGACCCAGGAAGTTTTGGTGACATCCAATGACTGGCAATTTCCTGGTTTATTGGTACAGCCTAGTCACGGAGACTTGCCCCCAATTAGTGAGGGACAAAACATTTTTTCAGAAATGCAGTAGTAAAGACCCGTATCGTTTATGTACTGCAGTTCTGCTTGAGATCTCACCGTTAAATGGAGTAGCCAGGTGGAAAGGGCTAATGCCGGAAGGACTCCCATCTGAGCCTGCATGGGAATTAATATACAGTAAGCTGGTAAGCAAAAGGACAGGTGATCTCCAGTGGCGAATGATTCACTGGATCATTCCGTCCAATAAATTAGTGAGTCATTTCGCGCCCATATCTACGTGTTGCCCGTTCTGTGTTTGCACAGAGAATGTGTTCCATGCGTACGTTGATTGTGCAAGGCTTGTGCCTTTATTTCAATGGCTGAATTACATGGCTAGAAAAATGAAGATCACTTTTTCTCTGCGATCATTTATTTTTGGTTTCAACGATATGAAAGAACATGTACATGTGTTGTTTTCGTTTTTAGTGGCCACGGCGAAAATGGCAATTTATTTATCGAGGAAGGAAAAACTGAAAGGAAAGCCGATTGGGCAATGTGATGTCTTGTTATTTTTTAATGCCTTGATATCTGCAAGACTCAAACTTGAATTTTGTGTTTTTGAAAGAAAGAAAAGTATTAATGAGTTTATGAACATTTGGTGTTTTGATGGGATCTGCATGGGGGATCGGGGGGGGGGGGGGGCAAGGGCTTAATATTAATAAATGGGTAGCTACGTCTGACTTCAAAAATTACCGTTCGTTAGTGTAGTTACAGTGTACGTGACATCACAAATACAGTTTACGTTCATTATTGTTACCCACGTTTAAACACGGGATGTTTTATCATAATTGTAAACTACTAAAAAAAAATTAAGGTGGGCGCCCCCTCTGCTCCCCTCCCCCAAACTCCACCGGTGGATGACTTTTTTTTCTTCTTTTTTTTTGGGATACAGAATCGAAGCTCGTGAAAGAGCTAACATTTATCAAACAAACAAAGTATATAAAAAGGGGAGCGGTCGACAAGATGGGGAGAGAAGGGGAGGAAGCACACAAACACAACATTTGAGAGCAGGGACATCGGGAGATGTGTGGGAGGGAGAGGGCCTGGGGGGAGGCAGGATAGGTATAAAACGCAAGGACACCAAGGACTTCCAGGAAAGAAGACAAAAGTCACCTCAAAAAAGTGGATTTAGGGTGAAATTAGCGGGGGTAGAAAAGATCAAGGTTTTGGATTGGGGAAGATAAGAGATGGTGGTGAACAGCCGTTTTAACTTCCTTTTGTGTGTCCCAATGATCATAAATGTTGTTGGAAATCACAACTTTGAGACATATTAATCACTATTTATCAATTTGTACATTAGAAAAGCTTCATAATCCCACTTTAGGTTGTGACAGTTCAAATGTACCCTCCAATTGCTTTCGACATACGGATAGACACGCATATTCATATTTTGAGACCACAAAACAAGGAAAAAATAAAGTACTAAATAAATAATAATAATAATAATCATTTGATAAATTGCCTGGGAAATAAAATATATTATACATCATGCAAATCTATCATTTGGATGGACTAGCAAGTTACCCATCAGTGCCCAGATGGGATTCCAAACAGGGTATGGATGAGGGAGGCAAAAACGCAAATGGTGTCTTGTGTCATCGAACCGGCAAGCTGGGAGCAACAATTCCCATTTATTGCCACACTGGAAGTAATTTAAATGCTCTAATTTTGGTGAGGTGCCCCATTTGAAACTGTTTGTTCGATATGTGTAGCGTTTTGATGCCAAGGGCTGAAGATGGCCAAACTGTGATAAATCATTGTGTGGAACGGGACCTCACTATCTCTCCGATTTGCTCACTCTCTATGAACCTCGGCGACGGCTTCGTTCAAGCGACGACTCTATGACCTGAGAGCCGCCGCGCACCAGCACCAAGTCGTTTGGCGAGAAATCCTTTTCCTTTGCTGCATCTCTGCTCTGGAATGACTTGCCTTCCTCTGTTCGACATGTTGACTCTCTTCCTGCCTTTAAAACCTCCCCTCAAAACCTATCTGTTTCACAAGTCTTTCAAAGTCTAAGTCCTGTTTTCCCTTTGGTTTGAGGTGGGACAGAGATCGAGAGTATGTCTGTGTACATGTGCGGGGGAGGGAGGGGAGGAGGAGGGGGAGTACACATCTGTGGGTTTTGAATGGGGAGGGAGAGGAATAGGGCAAGAGTGAAGGTGTGTCTGTGTGTGTGTATGTTTATGTATGTGTGTGCGGTGTGTGTGCGTTCGCATGATAATGTAAAGCGCCATGAGGGTCGTTTACTCTGCTTGATGGGGCTATATAAGACTCCTTTATTATTATTATTATTATTATTATTAGTAAACAAAGTATGCCAGTGAAGGTAAATAGGATTTAGGAGTATGTCATGCAAGCAGGAGTGAAAATCGCCACCCACAAAACAGATCAGGAGACTAAATGCCTCAGACAGCAATTATATCAGGTGCGATGACTTGGACATACGATATGTCAGACTGGGAGAAAAAAGAGCATGTCGGAAATTGAAATGAGGTGGAGAAGGATTGGGCATGTACTGCGTGTGGAAAACAACATCACAAAAAGAGCGCCACGTTTGAAACCTGAAGGTCGAAGGAGGGTCAGACAACCTACAGAGACCTGGTGGTGTACGGTGGAAAAGGATCTGAGGGACCTAGAAACCACCGGGATGGCGATCAGTGGGCCCAAGACTGATGAAAGCGGCGCAAGTTTCCCAAGAGGCTTTGTATGCCGCCGGCATGACAAGATCGTGAGCAAGTAAGCAGTTAAACAAGTGAACGTATCGGATCTGAGAGATTACTCGATGCGGAAACAGCTCAGAGGAACAGTCGCTTTAAGCAGAATTCAAACTGGAATTCCATTTGGTGAAGATTTTTTTTTAAGCATCAGAACATGAGGCCTAACTATCATAGTAGTCCCTTGGGCTCTGATGTTATTTTGCAACTGTCAAAGGTGGAGAAAAGGTAGATAACTGCACTATGAATTTGTTTTTATTTGACACCAATACAAGTTTATACTAGATTGTTGTGTTTTTATTTTTATTTCCAGATCTCTCATCATCCTCATGAATGCTACTCTTGCTTTCTTTATTGTTTGTAAAACATGAGCCCCCCCATTTGTATCCATTTTATATGTTCTTTATCATTCCGATGAACTTTCCAGGTATTCCATACCCTACTAATATATTCCAGATCACATCCCTGTTCACAATGTCAAAGATTTTTTTTCAAAGTCGATGAAAGTCGTCACAAGATTTGAATTTCATTCATTACATCGTTCTATTAATGTCAGAGTGATAACTTGATCTCTACACCTCTATTACTTCTCAATCCATCCTAGCCTATGATCCAATTCCAGAAAGAGCTCTATTTAAGGAGTTTGCTGCACCCCCCCTGCTACCAAGGTTTGACGATTGATTATTGTTCCTGAGCTATTTAGGAGTGGGAATCCACTTGTTGTCAATCCCAAAGCCTGCAAGGGAAAAATGTCAACAGCACTTTATGTTAGGTGGGTAGGGGTGGATAAGCGTAAATTTTCACACGCTTCAAAATGTGGGGTATGGGTGTTATAGAGTCTATAGTGCTTCTTGGTATACATTAATCATGACATATCATAAACCACTGGAAAGAGGAATGAAATACCTATCCTATGGTATATCCTTGGAATAAATCAGACAATAATTGAGGTGAATATGACAATTTGTATATCTTGTCCGTAAATATGCGTAGCCGTTAAAAGTGAACATTTCGACCAAAGCATATCTTACAATCAATCAGGAACCACTATAAACCACCAAAGGTCAACTAGATCTATTACATTAGAAGCCTTAGGTTGCCATATGAATAAAACAGAATAAATACATTGAAAATATACCGATGAATGTACACTTTCAACCGTTTTTACAATGCTACCCAGAAATCTGTGAATACGGTTCGCGTCGATTGCCACTTGGGGGTGGGTTGCTTTTCAGGCTGCCTTCTTAATTTGAATTCATTGACCACTACGTGATATGTATCACATGAAAGCATACTGAATTACCTATCCAATGGTGTATTAATGATCACTTTAAGATAAATGTTCACCTCTACAAGGGACTTCACATCACAATTAGCATCAATACCTCATGCCGTGTCAGCGGACATTTGTTTTTGGGATTGCTTTTCAGACTTAACTTCAATTTGACTTCCCTGAACAATAATTGTTGCATGTCAATGACATCATTGTCAATGTTGTGATGCAGCGCTTAAATATTTGCTTTTATTTTCTGTTTTTCAGGCTAAGCGTTGGTAACGATGGCAGAGGTGGTTTTTAAACTCGATTCAAGGGCTACAAAAGTACCACGCCTTGACATCGCCTGGGACCATGTCTTTGCCACGTGAGACAATCGACTGGTATTCTGACACCATTCACAACGCACAGTTTGACAAAGCTGAGAGAATCGGGGGAATCACGCAAGGATGGTGTCTATGACCAACTGAAAGATCATTGGGGTGAAGGTCCAACTGGCGGCTATCATCGACAATGCTACCAGGCATATACAAACAAAACTATGATTAGTAGACTTCTATCAAAGCCAACACCAGGGGCATCCGTGCAGCCAACATCAAGTGTACCACCAATCACTGGATTGAGGTTGAACCGTTCATCGCACACACCTACACTACCAGACACATGTATCATCTGTCAGCAAGTAGTCAAACGATCAAGATCGCGACAGGAGAAAGTATCCCAATGCTTAACAGACAGGGGCAGTGATCAACTTCTTGCTGCGGTGGAACGCAAAGGAGATGAAAGAGTGCTACTTGATATTATAGCAGACGACCTTATTGCTAAAGAAATCAAGTATCATAAGATATGCTACAGCTCATATACACGTGAAAGACAGAAAAAAAAGAAGAAAAAAAAACCACCACAAAAATCTACGTGAAAGACAGAAGATAGATGTTAACCCTTCCCCAGAAGGTAAAGGCCATGACAGGGCGTTTAAGCTGCTCGCTAACCACGTATCACAAAGTATCGTTGATGAATTGGATGTCGTCAAAATGACAGATCATACTAGTTATGGACCTCGCCGTGTATGCAAAAGCTCAGGAAATAGTCTGGAAGCAGCAAGAGGAATTCTCTCATGTCGTCCTCAGAATGGGAGGCTTTCGTACGTCCATGACTTTCCTGGCTGTACTTGGAAAGAGATTCGGAGACACAGGTCTCTCAGATCTTCTCGTAGAAGCTGACGTTGCAGCTGCTGGCTCTATCCCAGGTGTGATGGAAGGCAGATATTACAACAGGGCCATGAGAGCGCACAAGATTGTGATGGAAGGAATGCAGCGCCTACGATTGTTGTCCTTCAAGGAGTGGATGATTTCAACTGGGAAAGAAGAGGATCTGATGACAAGGGAGGAATTTGATAGTGTTTGCTCACACCTCAGTGCAGCTACTGTCACTGCACTGATAACCTCATCAAGGTGCAAGCGCCTCCTAGAGTTGTTTGGCGAATTCTGTGAAACTGACCGTGGACCTTTGGCAACGTTATGGGATTCATACATCGACCTCGTGTGTGTGCTTCTACGCTTCACAAGAGCTACTAGAGAGGGAAACTGGGACTTGCATCTTGCTTCAATCCACCAGATGCTGCCATAGATGTTCGCATATGAGAGGACGAACTATGCACGTTACCTGTCTGCATACTGGTGTGAAATGGTCGCACTGCCCGAGTCCCACCCAGAGAGTAACCGGTTGCTCCAAGGAGGATTCTTTGCTGTCCAGCGCAGTCCTGGCAGTGCATTTGCTCAAGTAGCCATATATCAAACCATTGAGCAAACGATGAACAGAGATTCCAAAACGAGTGGAGGGATAGTTGGTATCAGTCTCAACCGAGGTGCTGTGCAACGATGGATTCTAACCGTCCATGACAGAGCGATGATTCTGCAGTTGTGCAAGGGAATGGCAGGCTTGACAGATGCTGGAGGTCACATACGAAAAGATTCCAGTGCTCCACGCATTCTGAAGGATGAACGTGATGTGCGCAAGGTGATCGAGACTATCGACAGCTGGGTGAATCCGTTCTCTACAAGGGATACATCTGAGCCTCTTATCCACATTGCGTCCGGAGTTACAGCAACTGAGGAAATATCAGTCGACCTATTGACTGCAGCACAACAGGGACACCATGCCAACATACCACACAGTTATCATTAACATAACATTTATGTGTAATTCAATATTGTATTTAGTAATGACATACAGCAGTTATTATTCAGTGATGTCACACTGAAGTTAAGCCGGAAAAGCATCCTGCAACACAAAATATCCGCTAACGCGGCATGAGGTATTGATGCCAATCGTGGTGAAGTCCCTTGTAGAGGTGAACATTTATCTGAAAGTGATCATTAATACACCATTGGATAGGTAATTCAGTATACTTTCATGTGATACATACCACGTAGTGGTCAATTAATTCAAATTAAGAAGGCAGCCTGAAAAGCAACCCCACCCCCAAGTGGCAATCGACGCGAACCGTATTCACAGATTTCTGGGAAGCAATGTAAAAACGGTTGAAAGTGTACATTCATCGGTATATTTTCAATGTATTTATTCTATTTTATTCATATGGCACCCTAAGGATTCTAATGTAATAGATCTAGTTGACCTTTGGCGGTTTATAGTGGTTCCTGATTGATTGTAAGATATGCTTTAGTCGAAATGTTCACTTTTAACGGCGACGCATATTTACGGACAAGATACACAAATTGTCATATTCACCTCAATTATTGTCTGATTTATTCCAAGGATAGACCATAGGATAGGTATTTCATTCCTCTTTCCAGTGGTGTATGATATGTCATGATTAATGTATACCAAGAAGCACTATAGACTCTATAACACCAATACCCCCCCCCCCCCCCCCCCCCCATTTTGAAGCGTGTGAAAATTTACGCTTATCCACCCCTACCCACCTAACATAAAGTGCTGTTGACATTTTTCCCTTGCAGGCTTTGGGATTGACAACATGTGGATTCCCACTCCTAAATAGCTCAGGAACAATAAATCAATCGTCAAACCTTGGGGTGCAACAAAAGTGAACATATCTGGAAGTGGCCAGGGAGCTATCCCGCTCTTTCCTCGAAACTCCATCCACAGCTATCTATATCCGACAGATATCAATATCTACCAAAACGCTTTGCTTGCAAAACACAGAAGAGTTACATCCATCCAGTTACAACATTCACGAAGGCCTTTTCTTTGGCAGATTAATGATCAGTCCAACTTTCCACACTCCTGGTACTAGTTGCCATATTTCACCAAATAATTTATGTACAGTCACGTGAAAAAGTAAGTACACCCCATGTAAAGTTTTGACTTTTTCAACATATTTCAACACACAGCTATTTGATCTTCATTTCAACAATATTGATAGATAAAGGTGATATAATATAACAAATATCATGAAACATTTACATTTTGTAGTCCATTGTATAATTTAAATAAACATAAATGCCAATTTCGCATGTGGAAAAAGTAAGTACACCCCTACATTTATCACTACGTCAAATACCTAAAATTAGAACCAGGTGCACCAGCTCAGGTGCAAATGATTATAACATCGTTAGAGGATCTAGGAGGAACCTGTCTTATTTAAACCTCAGACATTTAGTTTGGTTTGCTATTTGTTGTTGAAGTGTGCGGCGTCACCATGCCTAGATCAAAAGAGCTCTCTGAGGCCTTCAGAAAGAAGGTTATAGATGCCTACGAGTCTGGGAAGGGATTTAAAAAGATCTCCAAACAATTTGAAATCAATCATTCGACTGTCCGGAAGATCATCTACAAGTGGAGAAGATTCCAAACAAGTGCCAACTTGTTCAGGCCAGGCCGCCCCAGCAATTTCAGCCCGAGAACAGACCACAAGATGCTGAAAAGTCTCTAAGAGCCCCAGAATGTCATCATGGGACCTCCAGGTAGCTCGTGCCACTGTTGATGTCAAAGTGCACGAGTCTACCATTAGAAAGAGCATGCACAAATTTGATCTACATGGGAGGTGTGCCAGGAGGAAAGCTTTGCTGTCCAGAAAGAACATCAGGGCAAGACTAACGTTTGCCAATGAACACCTAGGTAAAGACCAGGAACTTCTGGAACAATGTGCTCTGGACAGATGAGTCAAAGGTAGAGCTATTTGGCCACAGTACCAGAAGACATGTTTGGCAAAAACCAAAGACAGCATTTGACCACAAGAACCTGATACCAACTGTAAAGCATGGTGGTGGAAATATTATGGTTTGGGGCAGCTTTGCTGCATCAGGGCCTGGGCAGCTCACCATCATAGAATCCACGATGAATTCTTCATTGTACCAGAGGGTGCTTGAGGACAATGTGAGGCCATCTGTCGGAAAGTTGAAGCTCAACCGAAGGTGGACCTTGCAACATGACAATGACGCTAAACATATAAGTAAATCCACCAAGAAATGGCTGAAAAGAAAGAAATGGAGGGTTCTGGAATGGCCAAGTCAAAGCCCGGATCTAAATCCCATCGAGATGTTGTGGGGGGATTTGAAACGAGCTGTGCATGCAAGAAACCCCTCAAACATCGCACAGCTGAAAGAATTCTGCATGGAGGAGTGGGCAAACATTTCTCCCAGTCGATGTCAGAGACTGGTAGACAGTTATAAGAAACGCCTACTTGAGGTTGTTTCTGCCAAAGGGGGCAATCCCACCTATTAGAGCCAAGGGTGTACTTACTTTTTCCACATGCGAAATTTGCATTTTTGTTTATTTAAATTATACAATGGACTACAAAATGTAAATGTTTCATGATATTTGTTATATTTTATCACCTTTATATCTCTCAAATAGCTAGCTGTATGTTGATCAAATAGCTGTATGTTGAAATATGTTGAAAAAGTCAAAACTTTACATGGGGTGTACTTACTTTTTCACGTGACTGTATAACTGTTGTTGATGTCTCAAGAGTGAACTAGTACAGTTCAGCACTTATATTATCCATTCTTGGTTATTATTCTTTAAATTCTTTGTGACTTCCTTCACTTCATCTTCTTTGATAGGACCAATATATATGTGTACATCTGTTCTTGCATTTCCTGCAATATCAATTTGTTCTTCCACCATCCAAGTACTTCCTGAAAGTGTTCAGGCCAAACTCCCATCTCTTCTTTCTTTGATGTGAACATCCTTCCTTATTTATCTTTCACTGGTTTCTTTCTCTTCCATTCTTTGATCTGATGTCAACTTGCCTGATGATGAAGCTTCATCGCGAACGGTCGTGTTCCGAGATCTTGCTAGTGGTCGGGAGAAGGACATCTTGATAGTGGTCGTGAGGAGGGGAACTGCGGACTGAGAGCTGCGGTTTCCATGCAGAGATTTTGTGGACAAGCACGGCTGGAAGAGTGAGCTGCATGCCAAGCTCGTTCGCTTCACGCGGGAGGCCTACTTTGCGCCAATGAGCATGTTTCGCGTGCAAAGACGCCAAGGCCTCAGACGATCCCGACGATTCTTGAGGAGACACCCCAGCCGATTTGAGCTAAGTGCCACACAAAGAACACATACTTATTTTCCAATTCTTATTCCCTTTGTCTGTATTCAGGTCTGTTTGGGAGCGCTCCATTTAGGAATCATAGTTTTATTTTGCCGTGTTTTCTTTTGTCACCGGCATTTTATTTAATAAAACCGGTATTTTTGTACAGTTCACTTTCTCGTTGTTCGAGTTAATTTATCCAGGTGTGAAGACTGTCGGTGGGATCCGTGAAGGTAAGCACTCTTCGGCCTCTTCCCCCCCCACCCCCCCAACATGTATTCTCCGCTATATTTTGACTGAACGCCTCGGAGTGTTAAGCTAGTTTGGTCATCTGTGTCACCCTGCGGTATTGACCACACAATATTTAACACGTTACATTTGTTATCTGTGCCTGTCAATCCTGACAAATCTCACACTCTTACAATGTCTCTCCGAAAGGACCGACTGGACAACCCTCCCATCTACTTTCTCAACAATCCTCTCCAAGAAGTTCTGTCGTTCAAGCTTTTGGGTCTCACTATCTGCCATGATCTTTCTTGGGAAAACCACATTTCCAAGCTGGCCTCCAAAGCCAGTCGCCGACTGGGCATCCTCCGTCGTGCGAAGTCCTTCCTTGGCACACCTGAGCTCCTCACCACATACAAGGCTTTCATCCGCAGCTCAATGGGATACTGTTCCCCCCTCTGGGCTGGTGCTCCTGCCTCACACCTTGCTCGGCTTCACGCTGTTGAGGCCAAAGCTTTCAGAATCATTGGAATCTCCTGCGATGTAGTCAACTCCGAGGGCCTTTCACTCACTCACCGCAGGCAGGTTGGTGGTCTTTCTGTCTTCTACCGACTCCTCTCCGGCCTTGCTCCCCCAGCTCTCTCTGTGCTCTGTCCCCCCAATATTCCTTCAGGTCGCACAAGATCTGCCTGCAACCCTCTTATGGTTAAACTGCCAAAGTCTAGGCTCTCTGCTCACCTTCACTCTTTCATTCCCCTTTTCTCCCGCCTCTGGAACAAACTCCCCCACTCCCTTCAATCCCACTCCTCCCTCCAGGTCTTTAAAATAGCTGTTCACCACCATCTCTTATCTTCCCCCATCGAAAACCTTGATCTTTTCTACCCCCGGTAATTCACCCCAGAGTCCTTGCAGTGTTCATATGTTTTATTCCTCTCCCACCTCCCCCCAAGTCCTCCCGATGTCCCTGCTCTCAAATGTTGTGTTTGTGTCCTTCCCCCTCTCTCCCCATCTTGTCTGCCGCTCCCCTTGTTTTTTGTGTTTTGTGTGTCGGTTTGTCTTTTTGTGTGATTAATGTTAGCTCTTTCACGAGCCTCGATCTTGTATACAAAAAATATATAAAAAAAAAAAAAATTGTTTGTGTCCTTTATGACGTCCTTAAAAACAGTAAGTTTCCTGTTTGAAATGATTTTCGATTTTGTTTGATTGCCAGACAGGCAGATGGGGTATAAAAAAAAAATCGCACCGTGTCCGAGGGAAGCGGTGCAGTTTGGCAGTATGTGTGCAATCCATGCAAGTTACGGGACCTTCAGACACTGACAACAGTTTTTCTGGATGCAAAATGCCAGTTTACTTAAGATTGTGCACAATTTGATTTGATATGATTACCCTCCGTTGGACTTAGTCAGAAACCGGGGCTTATGGATTGGGTCTCGTCCGTCTATCCGTCTGTAACCATGTCTTGGAGATGTATGGACCGATTTTATTCATACTTGTCACAAAGACACAAAGACAACACATGACGGTATACATATGCACATCATTATTTTTTCGATATCAGATCCGAGATGGGCGACTGGCGGCCATTTTGTTACTTAAACATGTCTTCGACCATTTCTCAGACAAGCATGGTCCAATTTTGTTCAAACTTGTCACAAAGACAATGCACGAGAGTACACATATGTAGACGATTTTGTTTTGTCATCATACCAAAGATGGCCAACTGGTGGCCTTTAATTCCGTACAGCAAAATTACTAAAACCATGGGGGCTATGACATTTTATGTCGTTTTCTCCTTACTAGAGTAGCTCATGGTGGTTGAGTATGCACTTTATTGTACAGACCTAAACTCTTCAGGAATCCACTAATTGAAGGTCCAGGAACAATATTTGGTTGGTAACACATTTGCCACTGACGGCGAAATAGCTGAAATGGCCACACCCCTTTTTGGGCCACGCCCCCTTTTTTGCCGTGACTGTATCTACAGAACCGTTGGACCTAGGAGGTTGCCCGACCACTCAAAATTTGCGCAATGGCCACATTATGGGGGGTCAGTAATACATTTTCATATCCAAAAGTCAATGGTTTTTAAGATAATTGCCAAAAACCGATTTCAACATGTTACGAACTACAATATTATTCGTAATTGTTCCTGTTCCTGTTCCTATTGTTCAATTACTTGATTCCTGAAGAGTCTAGACTAGACTAGAGTCTAGACTAGAGTCAAGACTAGAGTCTAGACTAGAGTCTAGACTAGAATTTAGTCTAGAGTCTAGACTAGAGTCTAGACATGGCTAGAAATTATGAAGTTATGAAGAGTTTGTTGAGACCAGATTTCAGGATAAGGAGAAGCACCTACATGATACAATCCCTACCAACCGCAAGACTGTTTTCGTGAAACGTACTTCTACTCCGTTCACAGCGAAGAAATCGATGGCGAAAAAGGATGCAGCGGAAACGGTTAGGTACATTGACTATGCTAGAGAAAGAGGGTACAGCATGCTAGAACTCCTGAAGTATGAATTGACCAGCACATCCCAGTTCCTCACCACTGAATGTAAAGATGGCATCAAATTGAAGAAGCCCGATAAAGCCTCCTTAGCCAGGGAACTTGTCAGTCGCCTTCCACAGGAGACGAGGAATGTAAAGAGTGACGCTCAGATGACAATAGTGGACTTCATGGCACTTGTGCGTAAACTACCGATGAAAAAGATGGGCCTTCACACATTCGGGGAATTGGCTGAGAGTCTTTCCAACAGGATTCTTGCTACAGGCTCCGTGTCCACAAGAATAGACATTATTTTTGATGTTTATCAAAAATCATCAATCAAGCAAATGGAACGGGCACAGCGAAGTTCCTCAGAACAAATCACAATCACCATTGGGTCTGACAATCAGAAACTCCCTGTCGATCTTGATATGTTCTGGAGCTCAATGTTGAACAAAGTTCGGTTGCAGGAGTATGTCTTCAAGTGGATGCTGCAGAATGTCGAGTCGGACAAGGAAATATTCTTTGGAGGAGTATATGGGGGTGAATGCAGGAAACTGTTAGCTGGCACTGAAACACAGATCGCAGAGCTCTCAAGCAACCAAGAAGAAGCCGACGACAGAATCATGTTCCATATTAATGATGGTGTTGTGAAACACGGGGTTCAATCAGTCTTGGTCGACTCGCCTGACACAGATGTCTTTGTCAACCTCATCTTCCACTTCAACACAACCTGGCAACTACAAAAGCTGTACGTGAAGCTTGGTAACCGGAAAACAAAGAAAACTGTACCAGTCCACATGTTGGTTGATCAACTGGACAACGGTTTGGTGTCGTGTCTCCCAGCCATTCATGCTCTCAGCGGTTGCGACAGTACCAGCAAGGTGGGTCCAAAGCTGTCTGGCCTGAAAGCATCCATCGATCTCTCCCTACTGGAAGGGTTTGGTGTAGAAGAACTGTCACCACAGATAACAAGCAATGCTGAAAAGTTCCTTGTGTCTGGATTAAAGAAGACCGACTGTTCCACTTTCGATGAATATCGATGGGAGCAGTACCACAACTCCAAGAAAGAACTGGACTTCAACCAGCTTGTGTGCTGTTCATCAACGCTACGAGAACACATAAAGCGAGCATTTCTTCAGTGTAAGATGTGGTTGCAAGCCCCAACTCCTGCCGTCACCAAACCAGATCCACTCCAGTATGGGTATGAAGCAACGGACGTTGGCATAACACCAGTGATACTGCCAGTATCGTGCAGGCCCGATGACCTGCCTCCTCCATGCAAATGCCCAAGAGCATGTATGAGTACCAAAACGTGCACTTGCAGAGACAGGAACATTAAATGTGTCACGTTTTGTGGCTGTAGTAAAGGCGAAAAGTGTAGAAATCCAAATAAGTAAATTCCAAAATAGGATGATGCAAAAGGTATAAGTGTCATATAATGTTGTGGCCTTGGTGGTATCATACAATTGTAGTTCGTAACATGTTGAAATCGGTTTTTGGCAATTATCTTAAAAACCATTGACTTTTGGATATGAAAATGTATTACTGACCCCCCATAATGTGGCCATTGCGCAAATTTTGAGTGGTCGGGCAACCTCCTAGGTCCAACGGTTCTGTAGATACAGTCACGGCAAAAAAGGGGGCGTGGCCCAAAAAGGGGTATGGCCATTTCAGCTATTTCGCCGTCAGTGGCAAATGTGTTACCAACCAAATATTGTTCCTGGACCTTCAATTAGTGGATTCCTGAAGAGTTTAGGTCTGTACAATAAAGTGCATACTCAACCACCATGAGCTACTAGAGTACCTTGTTTATTACATAATAAAGTATCATGAAATAACTATAAACCTTTTTTCAACTGTTTTTGAGACCCGCATTCTTTTTGCATAAAAACAAACAATTAGCCTTTAGAACCCTTTGGAATTAGCCTTTAGAACCCTTTGGAATTACCCTTTATAACCCATTATAACGCTTTAGATCTCTTTAGAATTATCCTTTAAAACCCCTCAGAATTACCCTTTAGAACCCTTTAAACCCCTCAGAATTACCCTTTAGAACCCTTTAGAATTACCCTTTAGAATTACCCTTTAGAAACCTTCAGAAACCTCGATCGTAAACGAAAGTTTGTGGACGGACAGAAAGACAGAAGCGAACAATTGCTTAACCATGCGTTTTGCTTTGCGTGCGCGGGGGTAATAAAGTCTACGCCTTCTTCGGGCCATCTTTAATGATGAGCAATTGGCCTTGACAAACAATATCATTACCAAGGATGGAAAAGTTGGAATCATGTTGGTAAAAGTGATGTTGGAGAAACGTCACTTGGAAGGTTCACAATATTGAATTTTTACCTCAGATACAAATCTATGGCCTTCTGTAGTTCCACAGTAGCAGCTCCTTCGCCCAGAGAGAGTGAACGGGTGAGAGTGAACGGGTGAGAGTGAACGGGGGAGAATGAACGGGTGAGAGTGAACGGGTGAGAGTGAACGGGTGAGAGTGAACGGGTGAGAGTGAATGGGTGAGAGTGAACGGGTGAGAGTGAACGGGTGAGAGTGAACGGGTGAGAGTGAACGGGTGAGAGTGAGAGTGAGAGTGAGAGAGAGAGAGTCAGTCAGAGAGACAGAGAGAGAGAGTGATAGTCAGACAGAGAGAGACAGAGAGAGAGAGTGATAGTCAGACAGAGAGAGACAGAGAGAGAGAGTGATAGTCAGACAGAGAGAGACAGAGACAGAGAGACAGAGAGACAGAGACAGAGAGACAGAGAGACAGAGAGACAGAGAGACAGAGAGACAGACAGAGACAGAGAGACAGACAGAGACAGAGACAGAGACAGAGAGACAGAGAGAGAGACAGAGACAGAGAGAGAGAGAGAGAAAGACAGAGAGAGAGAGACAGACAGAGACAGAGAGACAGAGAGATAGTCAGCCAGAGAGACAGAGACAGAGACAGAGACAGAGAGAGAGAGAGAGAGAGAGAGAGAGAGAGAGAGAAAGAAAGAAGAGGAGAGGGAACAAAGACAAACAAACGAAGACAAATCATTCTTTCTTCGTGCTCAGGGCACTCACCGTTGATCATGTGTGTTTGGTCGTAGATGGATTACAGGAGTGCTTCCGTCAATGTTGAAAACAACAGGCACTTCAATTTCACCTCAATGCAATCAATCTCGCCAAGCTCTACCTCCACGCAAGGTGCCGCCATTACACACAGATTGCAGAAAAACAAAACGGTCCCAAGGTGCGGGCATCGCCGAAACCAGGTGCCCCTTACATCATCCACCACCGCAGGTACTTAATTATTGGTTGAGCAAACGCTCGCTAATTGTAACTTCCCTAACAATACCGGTGCATCGCCAAGAGCGAAGCGATTCCGCAGGTGTGCTCGACTACCGTGGGCTGGCGGGAAAAAATTCCGCAGGTGCGCTTGATTATCGCGGGCTGGCGGGAAAAGGACAGTCGGTGCAAAAAAAGGCCGAGCAAGACAAAAAGAAAGACCAATATTTTAAGAGCAGGATTTGGAGGTCAAAGGGATCAGTGAGAAAATACGGCAACTGATAAAATCAGGTGTTCATGTCCTTGATGACCTCAACACTCGACTGTTTGCGAACCCCGAAGAGCCTCGAGAATATAAAACAGGATTTCTTTCATTCCCCGCCTTCATCCTTCTCGATTGCTTCTGCAAATGGATTTCCAGTGTACAAATGTTCTGCTTTCAAATTGATATTCTCGCTCTTGGCTCGACTTGGTTCACCCCGTTTATTTTATCGTTTCTTATTGCACAGTCGAGAAAAATTGCAAACGAAAAGTCGAGTCTCACAGAAGGGTGAGATGAAACGAGGTACTCACAACTCTCCAGTTGAATAGCGCAAGTCTGCACATCCATGGGGAAGTTCTTGAGATCCATTGGGCAGGAAAGGATCAGCGTGAGTCTGTGGTTAACACGAGGTCAAGGTATTTAGAACCAGCCATTTTACACAACACCCTCACACCAAAACAGGAAGTCCGAGTATTACCCTGGTTGGTTTATATTATACACAATACACATGTCTTGGTGATTTGGGATCACTTGTGATTTTTTTACGCTTTGGAAATAACAATGCTCTTTTTCCTTCTGGAAATGAGAGATTTACACATGTTATGTTTTGGAACGACAGTTGGGTATAATACACGAAGTCTTCGGGATCTGGTTACATACAAAAAGTGGATATTAATATTGAATCCAAAACTTTCTACATCAAATACATTTTTGCTATTTGTGAAAATGAGGGCTGGCAGGATAGCTTAGAGGTGTGCGGACTCACCTTAGACTGGAGTTATACCCTTAAAGATGTACCCTTAGACTGGAGTTATACCCTTAGGGATGTACCCATAGGGCTGTACCCTTAGAGCTATACCCTATGTTTGAATATATCAACCCAGCTATAAGTTGTCATTCTGGTGTTTCAGAAGTAAGGTGTTTCATCAATGTGTGTGCATCCATTGGATAGACGTTAAACTGGGTGTCCATCTGTCGGCATCAGGTGATGGTCGATAAAGATCCCACGGTGTCCTTCCCGAAGAGTTGGCGAGTTATCGCTGGCATCATGGAACAAATTCCAAATTCAAATTCCTGAGCTGGGAAGACAACAGTAAACCATCCTGCATAACATCTGCCGAGGGTCTGTTTCGACATCACTGACACCCTGTCAAGAGGAGTGTACATTTCATTGATTGATTCGGATTGATTTGTCTGTCTGTCTGTGAGCACAATATGTCAAAATGTTATGGACGGATTAAGACAAAACTTTGTGGACAGGTTGGATGTTTGACAGGGACAAATTGATTCGATTTTGGTTAAGATCCCGATCCGGATCCTATAATTTTTTCAGCGATTCTTCACCATTGAGATATGGGACAAAAAAACGATATATGGCGTGATATCTTAAAAAATTGTGAACGGATTCGGACGAAACTTAGTGGACAATTTGGGTGTGTGACAAGGAAAAATTGATTCGATTTTAGTGAAGATCTGGATATTATTGAGAATTTTAAAAGTGATTTTTAAGCATTGAGAGATGGGGCTAAAACTGATATACAGCACGAAATCTCAAGTTATGGACGAATTGTGAGAAAACTTGGTGGATGAGTTGGTTAGGTGACAAGAACAAGCCGATTCGATTTTGGTTCAGGTTGGAATCCAGATCTGGCCTATCAGTGGGATACAAAACGTAAAGTGTTCAGTGTGGCGGAGGTATGCTCTCTTCCGGTACAGTTCCAGTTTAGGTAATGCGCTTATTTAAACTTTTGCTCTAAAATCGAGGTTTCTACCATAAAAATAACTACAAGCATTAGTTCAATGGACTTCATATTACAGTTTGAGTTTTTGTTACTAAATCAATTGTAATCATAGATTTATGAACAAGGGCAGAGGGGATAAAACATATGCTTGACCAACAGGCAGGACTTTTGCATTTGGCTTTAGTCCTGGGCAGTAGGCCTGTCCCTGTATGGCAAATACCATGGGATTTTGAACTTTCACAACCAAGTGTAGCTGGAATGGTGAAATCGTCCGCCCGTCAGTTCCTCCGTCAGTTCCTCGGTCAGTTCGTCCGTCAGTTCGTCCGTCAGTTCGTCCGTCAGTTCGTCCGTCAGTTCGTCCGTCAGTTCGTCCGTCAGTTCGTCCGTCAGTTCGTCCGTCAGTTCGTCCGTCAGTTCGTCCGTCAGTTCGTCCGTCAGTTCGTCCGTCAGTTCGTCCGTCAGTTCGTCCGTCAGTTCGTCCGTCAGTTCGTCCGTCAGTTCGTCCGTCAGTTCGTCCGTCAGTTCGTCCGTCAGTTCGTCCGTCAGTTCGTCCGTCAGTTCGTCCGTCAGTTCGTCCGTCAGTTCGTCCGTCAGTTCGTCCGTCAGTTCCTCCGTCAGTTCCTCCGTCAGTTCCTCCGTCCGTTCCTCCGTCAGTTCCTCCGTCCGTTCCTCCGTCAGTTCCTCCGTCCGTTCCTCCGTCAGTTCCCCCGTCAGTTCCCCCGTCAGTTCCCCCGTCAGTTCCCCCGTCAGTTCCCCCGTCAGTTCCTCCGTCAGTTCCTCCGTCCGTTCCTCCGTCCGTTCCTCCGTCCGTTCCTCCGTCCGTTCCCCCGTCCGTTCCCCCGTCAGTTCCCCCGTCAGTTCCCCCGTCAGTTCCCCCGTCAGTTCCCCCGTCAGTTCCATCCGTCAGTCCATCCGTCAGTCCATCCGTCAGTCCATCCGTCAGTCCCTCCGTCAGTCCATCCGTCAGTCCATCCGTCAGTCCCTCCGTCAGTCCATCCGTCAGTCCATCCGTCAGTCCATCCGTCAGTCCATCCGTCAGTCCATCCGTCAGTCCATCCGTCAGTCCATCCGTCAGTCCATCCGTCAGTCCATCCGTCAGTTCCTCCCTCAGTTCCTCTGCCAGTCCATCCGTCAGTCCATCAGTCAGTCCCTCCGTCAGTCAATCCGTCAGTCAATCCGTCAGTCAATCCGTCAGTCCATCCGTCAGTCCATCCGTCAGTTCCTCCGTCAGTTCATCCGTCAGTTCATCCGTCAGTTCCTCCGTCAGTTCCTCCGTCAGTTCCTCCGTCCGTTCCTCCGTCCGTTCCCCCGTCCGTTCCCCCGTCCGTTCCCCCGTCAGTTCCCCCGTCAGTTCCCCCGTCAGTTCCCCCGTCAGTTCCCCCGTCAGTTCCCCCGTCAGTCCATCCGTCAGTCCATCCGTCAGTCCATCCGTCAGTCCATCCGTCAGTCCATCCGTCAGTCCATCCGTCAGTCCCTCCGTCAGTCCCTCCGTCAGTCCATCCGTCAGTCCATCCGTCAGTCCATCCGTCAGTCCATCCGTCAGTCCATCCGTCAGTCCATCCGTCAGTCCATCCGTCAGTCCATCCATCAGTTCCTCCCTCAGTTCCTCTGCCAGTCCATCCGTCAGTCCATCAGTCAGTCCCTCCGTCAGTCAATCCGTCAGTCAATCCGTCAGTCAATCCGTCAGTCCATCCGTCAGTCCATCTATCAGTTCCTCCGTCAGTTCATCCGTCAGTTCATCCGTCAGTTCATCCGTCAGTTCCTTTGTGAGTTCCTCCGTCAGTTCCTCCGTCAGTTCCACCGGCAGTTCATCCGGCAGTTCATCCGTCAGTTCATCCGTCAGTTCCTCCGTCAGTCCATCCGTCAGTCCATCCGTCAGTCCATCCGTCAGTCCATCCGTCAGTCCATCCGTCAGTCCATCCGTCAGTCCATCCGTCAGTTCCTCCGTCAGTTCCTCTGTCAGTTCCTCCGTCAGTTCCTCCGTCAGTTCCTCCGTCAGTTCCTCCGTCAGTTCCTCCGTCAGTTCATCCGTCAGTTCCTCCGTCAGTTCCTCCGTCAGTCCATCCGTCAGTCCATCCGTCAGTTCCTCTGTCAGTTCATCCGGCAGTTCATCCGTCAGTTCCTCCGTCAGTCCATCCGTCAGTCCATCCGTCAGTTCCTCTGTCAGTTCATCCGTCAGTCCATCCGTCAGTCCATCCGTCAGTTCCTCTGTCAGTTCATCCGGCAGTTCATCCGTCAGTTCCTCCGTCAGTCCATCCGTCAGTTCCTCTGTCAGTTCATCCGTCAGTTCCTCTGTCAGTTCCTCCGTCAGTTCCTCCGTCAGTTCATCCGTCAGTTCATCCGTCAGTTCCTCCGTCAGTTCCTCTGTCAGTTCATCCGTCAGTTCCTCCGTCAGTCCATCCGTCAGTCCATCCGTCAGTTCCTCCGGCAGTTCATCCGGCAGTTCATCCGTCAGTTCCTCCGTCAGTCCATCCGTCAGTCCATCCGTCAGTTCCTCTGTCAGTTCATCCGTCAGTTCATCCGTCAGTTCCTCCGTCAGTCCATCCGTCAGTTCCTCTGTCAGTTCATCCGTCAGTTCATCCGTCAGTTCCTCCGTCAGTCCATCCGTCAGTCCATCTGTCAGTTCATCCGTCAGTTCATCCGTCAGTTCCTCCGTCAGTCCATCCGTCAGTCCATCCGTCAGTTCATCCGTCAGTTCCTCCGTCTGTTCCTCCGTCCGTCAGTCCGTAAACACTTACAACTTCTTCTCCGAAACCGTTGAAAGGATTGTGACCAAACTTGGCACAAGTGATATTTGTTATGTTGTGACTAAAGTTTGTGAACGGCATTAAACAAATCTGGCCCTGAGGGCATCTACGGGGTGGAGGGGGTGGGGAGGTTGCCCCCCAAAATAGGTATTGGCTTTCTTCTCAGAAATACACACACGATTTCGATGAAACTTCACCACAACCTTAATCACCCAAGATGTACCAATGTTTGTTCAAGGCATTAGAAAAATTGGGGTCAGAGGAGGTATATGGGGTTGCGGGAGGGGAGGGGTTTGCCCCCCAAAATAGGTATTTTTTTGTTTGTTTGTTTAAAGTCTTATGGTTATGTTAGTGTGATTCTACGTGCTGCCCTGTCTTCTAGCAACCATTGAAATTGGTTTAAAATACCTTTAGTCAGTGCAGTTTACTGTTTATTCCACCAGGTGAGCACCAGGGGTATTGCCCCTATGTTTATTTATCAAGTCTTTTGGTAAGAATCTACAAGGGTCGGAATCGAAACGCCAACCGGAGTAGACTCGGAGACACTCTCACCATTATGCCACCGAGTCTGGTGGAACTTTGGCCACCAAATACAATCCCAAAGACAAACAGGATTACTCTACCAAAAGCTGGTAAAATATTTCTGGTGCAAAGCAATTTTGGGATTTGTACTTCTCCAACAGGGCAATAGTGTTACACATCAAAGCTGGAAATCGCGCAGAGTTGATAAACCAGCTGACCTGATGCTGTAGAGTACGTTTCCATTCTTGAAAATGCGAAGGAGCTTGTTGTCTGTGGTGACGTCATGAAAATTGGCTCCTTTCTCGTTGGCGAAAAACAAGTCCGGTTTCCAGATAGCGTCCAACATGGAAGGGTCGAGGTCCAGCGAGTCATCTGGATACTCAAGGTAAGCAAGTCGAGGGTCATTCCACTGCTGCCGAAGAAAGATGTTGAGACGGTAGTCCTGTGGGAAAAGAGGGATAAAAAGGAGGAGGTGTTCAAGCACCTGAGTGATGAGACTGTCGTACCGGGAACACGATTTATCAGGTGGCTAAGGCTAAGCATCAGAAAAGCAACAAGGTAACACAATTTCTAAAACCTGAGCCCACGCCATCCACCGAGGTTTTGGCAGAGCCATTTGACGCTGAGGACGTGATGTTGGCAAACAAGAGCGGCCTCAAATGAACACGACTGACTTCTGTCGAAATGTATTCCACACGCCAGATCAGGCTCGAATTAGTCGTTTTCAGCTGAACATTTGCCAAGTACCGACGATGATAATGATGATGATGATGATGAAGAAGAAGAAGAAGAAGATGAGGGGAAGATGAAGAAGAAGATGAAGAAGATGTAGATGAAGAAGAAGAAGATGTAGCAGTAGAAGAAGATGATGAAGAAGATGAAGATGAAGAAGATGATGAAGAAGGTGAAGAAGAGGATGAAGATGAAGAAGATGATGAAGAAGGTGAAGAATATAAATAATAAGAAGAAGAAGAAGAAGAAGAAGAAGAAGAAGAAGAAAATGAAGTAGAAGATGTAGATGAAGAAGATGATGATGAAGAAGGTGAAGAAGAAGAAGAAGATGAGGAAGATGAAAAAGATGAAGAAGAGGATGAAGAAGAGGAAGAAGAAGATGAAGAAGAAGATGAAGACGAGGATGAAGAAGTTGAAGAAGATGAAGAAGAAGAAGAATATGAAGATGAAGAAGATGTAAATGAGAAGAGGAAGAAGAAGATGAAGATGAAGATGAAATGCCAGGCATTGGCAGTGTCTTTAAAAAACAGAAAACAGCTCAAGTGACCGAACTACTTCTATCTGCTGGCAAGCATTCTTCTCACTGCCCATTATCACTTATTCCATGAGAAGGCTTGTGACGGATTGAAGGTTGATAAAAAGATCACAAAGGGAGGCCTGACCTGGCTTTTGATCGGAGATAAACAATAGAATTCCACTTGGGGTGGGGAGTGCAAACATCAGCTTGTGTTGCTCTTTATTAATGGCGTTTTCCTCATTTTCACAAAATAAATGCCTAATTTTCTGTCCCCAGAACTGGATGATGACATGACAATGCTGCCGTTTGCCACCCTGTTGTGTTGAAAATTGTGCAATAGGACAGAGACGTGTTCACCCACTTGTAGCTTCGAGGATCAGCCAATACTTTATGAGGCCTCCTTTACCAGCAGTTACTCAAGTGTTTGGGTAATTTGAAGAAGAGGAAACTCAATGTCCGGAGGCCGAAGCAATAAGTCTGTCTCGTCTTTCCCTTTTGGGCTGGAAACGGTCAGAGTCCGGTTCCCCCCCAAAATTAACCCATTTCCAATCTTGTACTTTGGACACCGAAACATGAAAGGTCGAACCAGCTCTCAAATATACATCAACATGGTTAAAGAAGGACACGGGCCCGGACACAGAGGAACTACAAACAGCAATGCCTGGTCGAGCGGAATGGAAGCCGAGGATCAATGCCATTTGAATTCAGCCTGGGAGCTGACTTAAGAAGACGAAGAAGAAGAAGAAGAAGAAGAAAAAGAAGAAGAATATTGGTGTGAGAAGATCCCTCTGTAATGACTTTGTGAGGGATATTCAATGCATTGCACCTTTTTCTTTCTACTATTCATTCTGACATTACTTGTATTCTCAATCCCACATTCGATTTGCAATTTTACTGATACAGGGAAGCTTCGATTAAGCAAGAAGGACATTGGCCTATCAAACATTTGTTGTAATCACATTTCGTTGTCTATATAGAGTGCATTCAGAAAGTATTCACACCCCTTGACTTTTTTCACATTTTTTTTGTTACACGCTGAATAAAAAATGGATTATATTGAGATTTTTTGTCATTGTCGATACAAAATACCCCATAATGTCAAAATGGAATGTTGTTTTTAGAAATTTTTACAAAACAATTAAAAATGAAAAGCTGAAATGTCTTGCGTCAATAAGTACATCAACCCCTTTTCTATGACACTCCAAGTTGAACTCAAGTGCATCCAATTTCCTTTGATCATCCTTGAAATGTCTCCACAACTTTATTGGAGTCCACCTGTGGCCAATTCAATTGATTGGATACGTTTCAGAAAGAAACACACCTTTTGATATAAGGTCCCACAGTTCAAAGCACATGTCAGAGTAGAAACTCTACCAGGAAGTCCAAGGAACTGTCCGTAGAACTCCGAGATAGAATTGTGAAGAGGCGTAAATCTGGGAAAGGGTATAAAACAATTTCTAGTTTTCAAAGTTTTCCCAAAAGCACAGTGAGCTCCATCATTAGGAAATGGAAAGAATATGGAACTATCCAGCCTCTTCCTAGAGCCGTCCGACCAAACTGAGCAACCGGGAAAGAAGGACCTTGGTCAGGGAGGTGACCAATAACCCAATGACCACCTTGTCAGAACTAGAGAGTTCCTTGGGTGAGATGGGAGAACCTGCCAGAAGGACAACAATCTCTGCATCACTTCACAAATCCAGGCTTTATGGGAGAATGGCCAGACGGAAGCCACTCCTGAGAAAAAGGCACATGACAGGACGCCTGGATTTTGCAAAAAGGCACGTGAAAGACTCCGAGAGCATGAGGCAAAATATTCTGTGGTCTGATGAGACGAAACCGAGCACAGCTCATCACCCATCCAACACCATCCCTACCGTGAAGCACAGTGGTGGCAGAATCATGCTATGGTGATGCTTTTCAGTGGCAGGGACTGGAAGACCTGTAAGGACAGAGGGAACAATGAATGGAGCCAAATACAAGTAAATCCTTGAGGAGAACCTGCTTCAGAGTGCAAAAGACGTTGGACTGCGGTGAAGATTTACGTTCCAACAGGACAATGACCCCAAGCATACAGCCAAAGAAACACTGGAATGCCTTCAGAACGTGAATGTGGAAGTCCTTGAGTGGCTCAGCCAAAGCCCAGATTTGAATCCCATTGAAAATCTCTGGAAAGACTTGAAGATTGCTGTTCACTGACACTCCCCATCCAACTTGACAGAGGTTGAGCAAATTTAACTTCCAAATCTCACAATCAAATCAGAGCAAATCTCACAATCTCTCACTGCAAGGAAGAATGGGAGAAACTCCCCAAATCCGGATGTGCAAAGCTGATACAGACAAACCCAAGAATACGCGAAGCTGTAATTGCTGCCAAAAGTGCTTCTACGAAGTATTGGCTCAGAAGGTTGAATACTTACTTGTGAGTAAATTACATATTTCTGCGTTTCAATTTTCATTATTTTGTAAGAATCACTGTAAAAAATATCCATTTTGACATTATGGTGTATTATATGTAGATCAGTGACAAAAACAAATCTCAATTTAATCCCTTTTGAAATTCAGGCTGTAACACAACACAATTTGAAAAAGTCAAGGGGTGTGAATACTTTCTGAGGCCCTGTATTTCCATCCATCCACCCAACATGGCATACTCATTAATAACAGAGAACAGAAGCTACCAAAGCAGTTTTACAGCAAGTAATGCAAAGGGTGGTTTGCCATTGCCTTTCCAGCAGGGTACGTGTTTATAAATCGGAAGGTTAGTCAGTGGAGCCAAACGCAGAATTCCGTCTCGTTACTTTGTATTCCATTAACCTAATCATGAAATCCATTGGCAGAATGCACTTCTTTCACTTGTTCTTTTGGTCGCGGTCATGTAGCCGTAGCATCGGTCCAAAGGCCTGCTATTGTGACAGACACCGTGGGAACCTTTATGTCCACATAATTCCATATGGACCATCATATGGGTCCCCTTTGTGGAATGGCATGCCCCATGTTGGAATCTCCTGTTGGTACTGCATCACAACACACGTTTTAAATTGGAGTCAACTTTATCAGGGATACAATTGCTGGACCAAACAACTCAGAGGTGAGCACTCTAAATAAATGAGCTGCCCTGGCAAATACAGTCGAGTCTTGTTTTAACAAACGATACGGTTTGGAAAATGTAGCCTGGTGTTGGCTTAGCGGTTAGGGTGCCGGCTTGGGATCCCAGGATCCTGGGTTCGTTGGCTGAGCGGTTAGGGTGCCGGCTTGGGATCCGAGGATCCTGGGTTCGTTGGCTTAGCGGTTAGGGTTCCGGCTTGGGATCCCAGGATCCTGGGTTCGTTGGCTTAGCGGTTAGGGTGCCGGCTTGGGATCCCAGGATCCTGGGTTCGTCAGCTTAGCAGTTACGGTGCTGGCTTGGGATCCCAGGATCCTGGGTTCGTTGGCTTAGCGGTTAGGGTGCCGACTTGGGATCCCAGTATCCTGGGTTCGTCAGCTTAGCGGTTACGGTGCCGGCTTGGGATCCTAGGATCCTGGGTTCGTCAGCTTAGCGGTTACGGTGCCAGCTTGGGATCCTAGGATCCTGGGTTCGTCAGCTTAGCGGTTAGGGTGCCGGCTTGAGATCCTCGGATCCTGGGTTCGTCAGCTTAGCGGTTACGGTGCCAGCTTGGGATCCTAGGATCCTGGGTTCGTCAGCTTAGCGGTTAGGGTGCCGGCTTGGGATCCTCGGATCCTGGGTTCGTTGGCTTAGCGGTTAGGGTGCCGGTTTGGGATCCTCGGTTCGTTGGCTTAGCGGTTACGGTGCCGGCTTGGGATCCTAGGATCCTGGGTTCGTTGGCTTAGCGGTTATGGTGCCGGCTTGGGATCCTAGGATCCTCGGTTCGTTGGCTTAGCGGTTATGGTGCCGGCTTGGGATCCTAGGATCCTCGGTTCGTTGGCTTAGCGGTTAGGGTGACGGCTTGGGATACCAGGATCCTGGGTTCGTTGGCTTAGCGGTTAGGGTACTGGCTTGGGATCCTAGGATCCTGGGTTCATTGGCTTAGCGGTTATGGTGCCGGCTTGGGATCCTAGGATCCTCGGTTCGTTGGCTTAGCGGTTAGGGTGACGGCTTGGGATACCAGGATCCTGGGTTCATTGGCTTAGCGGTTAGGGTACTGGCTTGGGATCCTAGGATCCTGGGTTCATTGGCTTAGCGGTTAGGGTGCTGGCTTGGGATCCTGGGTTCGTTGGCTTAGCGGTTAGGGTGCTGGCTTGGGATCCCAGGATCCTGGGTTATTTGGCTTAGCGGTTAGGGTGCCGGCTTGGGATCCTGGGATCCTGGGTTCGTTGGCTTCACGGTTAGGGTGCCGGCTTGGGATCCTAGGATCCTGGGTTCGTTGGTTTAGCGGTTAGGGTGCTGGCTTGGGATCCTGGGTTCGTTGGCTTAGCGGTTAGGGTGCTGGCTTGGGATCCCAGGATCCTGGGTTATTTGGCTTAGCGGTTAGGGTGCCGGCTTGGGATCCTGGGATCCTGGGTTCGTTGGCTTAGCGGTTAGGGTGACGGCTTGGGATCTTAGGATCCTGGGTTCGTTGATCTAGCGGTTAGGGTGCTGGCTTGGGATCCCAGGATCCTCGGTTCGTTGGCTTCGCGGTTAGGGTGACGGCTTGGGATACCAGGATCCTGGGTTCATTGGCTTAGCGGTTAGGGTACTGGCTTGGGATCCTAGGATCCTGGGTTCATTGGCTTAGCGGTTAGGGTGCTGGCTTGGGATCCTGTGTTCGTTGGCTTAGCGGTTAGGGTGCTGGCTTGGGATCCCAGGATCCTGGGTTATTTGGCTTAGCGGTTAGGGTGCCGGCTTGGGATCCTGGGATCCTGGGTTCGTTGGCTTCACGGTTAGGGTGCCGGCTTGGGATCCTAGGATCCTGGGTTCGTTGGTTTAGCGGTTAGGGTGCTGGCTTGGGATCCTGGGTTCGTTGGCTTAGCGGTTAGGGTGCTGGCTTGGGATCCTCGGATCCTGGGTTCGTTGGCTTAGCGGTTAGGGTGCCGGTTTGGGATCCTCGGTTCGTTGGCTTAGCGGTTACGGTGCCGGCTTGGGATCCTGGGATCCTGGGTTCGTTGGCTTAGCGGTTAGGGTGACGGCTTGGGATCTTAGGATCCTGGGTTCGTTGATCTAGCGGTTAGGGTGCTGGCTTGGGATCCCAGGATCCTCGGTTCGTTGGCTTAGCGGTTAGGGTGACGGCTTGGGATACCAGGATCCTGGGTTCATTGGCTTAGCGGTTAGGGTACTGGCTTGGGATCCTAGGATCCTGGGTTCATTGGCTTAGCGGTTAGGGTGCTGGCTTGGGATCCTGTGTTCGTTGGCTTAGCGGTTAGGGTGCTGGCTTGGGATCCCAGGATCCTGGGTTATTTGGCTTCGCGGTTAGGGTGCCGGCTTGGGATCCTGGGATCCTGGGTTCGTTGGCTTCACGGTTAGGGTGCTGGCTTGGGATCCTGGGTTCGTTGGCTTAGCGGTTAGGGTGCTGGCTTGGGATCCTCGGATCCTGGGTTCGTTGGCTTAGCGGTTAGGGTGCCGGTTTGGGATCCTCGGTTCGTTGGCTTAGCGGTTACGGTGCCGGCTTGGGATCCTAGGATCCTGGGTTCGTTGGCTTAGCGGTTATGGTGCCGGCTTGGGATCCTAGGATCCTCGGTTCGTTGGCTTAGCGGTTATGGTGCCGGCTTGGGATCCTAGGATCCTCGGTTCGTTGGCTTAGCGGTTAGGGTGACGGCTTGGGATACCAGGATCCTGGGTTCATTGGCTTAGCGGTTAGGGTACTGGCTTGGGATCCTAGGATCCTGGGTTCATTGGCTTAGCGGTTATGGTGCCGGCTTGGGATCCTAGGATCCTGGGTTCGTTGGCTTAGCGGTTAGGGTGCTGGCTTGGGATCCTGGGTTCGTTGGCTTAGCGGTTAGGGTGCTGGCTTGGGATCCCAGGATCCTGGGTTATTTGGCTTAGCGGTTAGGGTGCCGGCTTGGGATCCTGGGATCCTGGGTTCATTGGCTTCACGGTTAGGGTGCCGGCTTGGGATCCTAGGATCCTGGGTTCGTTGGTTTAGCGGTTAGGGTGCTGGCTTGGGATCCTGGGTTCGTTGGCTTAGCGGTTAGGGTGCTGGCTTGGGATCCCAGGATCCTGGGTTATTTGGCTTAGCGGTTAGGGTGCCGGCTTGGGATCCTGGGATCCTGGGTTCGTTGGCTTAGCGGTTAGGGTGACGGCTTGGGATCCTAGGATCCTGGGTTCGAATCCCGGTCGATCGCTGAATTAACACCAAGGGGGTTGACTCAGCCTGTCATCTTTCCGAGGTCGGCAAATTGAGTACCAGTTCACTGGTATTTCCCTGTGTGTCTGCAAGAGGTGACTAACAGGGTTGGCGGCAGGAAGAGAAAAAACATTGCTTCAAAAAAGGGGACCAAGGTGCCCAAAAAAGGCCAAGCCCTGCTCTGCGGGGAAAAATGGCCTCCAAAGGTGGTTCCCGGTTTGTAAAATGTTTGTCGTATCGAAAACCCGGAGAAGTCCGACATCCGGTCATGGCATCACCCAAAAACAGCAAAACATTTAAAATGTTACATTAAACCTTGAGACATTTCAGCCTGCAGTTCCTCTTGGGCCACACTAAATAAACCGGCAATCGTACACTTTCACTTAATTTATCTGCAATGGCAACACTCCACAAATCTCAAATCTTCTCTGTTCTCCCTCCTTGTTTTGAATCTCTCAACTCATTTGAACCCACTGAACCCCTCTCATGCTCGAGTGAGCCGATTCCGCATTCATCTTATTTCAACAAGTTTCTCTTGACGACCTGGTTTGCGGAGATTACCTTGTAAGTTGGAGCACAAGGTATTTTGCATTGTTGGCTAGATTTCCTGGATTCAGGATCAAGAGGCTGCTTTGATTTTAAAAGGACATAAATTTGCTGGTAGATGAAACTCTTGCATGGTTTTGCGTGTAATCCAATCGTGAATTTTCTTATTATATGAATACTCGGTTACTACAAGTATAAACGTGTTGAGATGAAACCTACCACCCACACTTGCGTGACCGTTCTTTCAGACCCACACGTCCACATAAGGCTGGGTAAGGATTCCAGCTTTTTGATCCCAGATGATGATTCCATATTGCCTTTTCGATAGACACCTGTCATCCCAATTTGTAAAAATCTCGAAATCCTCAAACGACGTCAAACAAAGACTTCATTGCATATTTGAACCTTTCTTTCTACTTTCTTCCAAAGATGTAGGGCATGGACATAAGAGGAACATCAATGTGCTTTTTACATTAATTGTGCGGGCAAGAGAGGACGAATGGACAAATCAACTTTTGGAAATTGAACTTAGGACGCCACGAGTGAGTGTTCAGATAGGAATGGCAAACAGGCAAACTCAAATACATCTTGTGTGATACATCCGTAGGTGGGGGGCACGAATCGTTTACCCCAATGTCCCATTTCTTAATAGGAATGACGAATGAATGAATCAATTGATCCTCCAGCAGAGAATCATGACGTCCCCCTAACACACATCTATATATACACAAAGAATTAAGTTAAGCACCCCTACACAACGAATTAAGGTAAGCACCCCCTAATATATATTCTTTGTGTATATGTATACATTGGCATATATTCTAAGGTATGTGAGATCAAATAATGATTGGTATGACATTAGCAATTATCCATTGATGAAATGCAGATGAGTGCACTCATCTGTGACGCCCATCGCTCGTGCAGCACGTGTTATCATCCACGTGGTCGTGATTTTCTGTAAATGCACTATCATCACGGGTTATTGCAAGTCACGCCTGAGCTCGTGTGGGGGTTACATGGTCATTTTCTCGTAATGGTGGCTCGTAGACGGTTGTCGGACGGAGAACGATGGCGGATAATAGGCATGATCGAGTCCGGAATGTCCAGAAAAGCTGTAGCTCGAACGTTTGGTTACCACCATTCGGTGATCAGTCGGTTGGTGCAGAAACACCAGGAAACGGATGCGGTGAAGGACCGCCCAAGGTCTGGAAGACCTCGCGTGACAACAGTCCGCCAAGATAGAGCGCTTTTGAGA
Source organism: Myxine glutinosa (assembly GCF_964187855.1). Classification (NCBI taxonomy): domain Eukaryota; kingdom Metazoa; phylum Chordata; class Myxini; order Myxiniformes; family Myxinidae; genus Myxine; species Myxine glutinosa. Next base: position 11,253,923 of record NC_136274.1, read on the forward strand.
CTGGTGCGACGATATCCCGTCGCCTCGAGCCATTTCCTGAAGGACAACTGGCTGCCCAACAGAAGGCTATGTCACCGTACCGTGAGGAACCGCCTGAAATCGGCCGGTTTAAGGTCAAGACGAGTGATCAAGCGTCCAAGGCTACTCGAACGACATCAGAGGGAGCGTTTGGCATGGTGCCTAGCGCGACGTGGATGGAACATCCGGTCTTGGAGGCGAGTTCATTGGTCGGATGAAAGCCGGTTCTTGCTGTACGTGACAGATGGGCGTGTTCGGGTGTGGCGCCACAAAAACACCGCGTATGCACCTAAAAACATTCAACCAACGGTACCCTTTGGTGGTGGCTCGATTATGGTCTGGGGATGCTTCTCCCATGACTGTAAGTTGGACCTGATAACTGTGCGAGGTAACCTCAACGGAGAGCGATATGCCGAGGAAATCCTGAATACCACCGTAATCCCGCACTTCGATGACCACACCCTCGCCAGCAGACCCATCTTCATGGATGACAACGCCAGGCCTCACTGTGCGAGACGCGTCCGAGCCTTGCTGGAGCAAGGTGCTGTGACAACCATCCCCTGGCCTGCGTACAGTCCTGACCTGAACCCCCTCGAGCACGTTTGGGACATGTTGGGACGACAAATTGCGAAGATGGTCCCTCCAATAGCCAATCTGGATGAATTGGAACGTGCATTACATCGGGAATGGAACAACCTGCCACAGCAACGCATACGACGGCTTACAGGGTCTATGAGACGTAGGGTTGAGTCAGTGATCCGATCACGTGGGTCCTACACACGTTATTGACGCAAAGATCGCTAGAGGTCTTCTCAGAACAATGACTGTACGTTAGAAAACATAAACGTCATCCACACTGTCCGTGATGGACCTATAGCTCCATACTTAAATTGAGGTGAAAATATGCCTAAAATTCCCAAAAAATTTCACCTTAAATTATTCAGAATAAAATATTGAAAACGGCATGATTGTTATGTTTTTATGTGACCATAATATCACTTCTCCAGAAAATATAGCAATATCATGGGTATATTACACTGTTTTGACGACAACAAACTTGTAATGTGCGAGGTTGTAAAAAAACGGGGGGGGGTGCTTAACTTAATTCTTTGTGTATATATAATGGAGCAAGTGTTTGTATGTATGTATGTATGTATGTATGTATGTATGTATGTATGTCTGCTCTTCACCCATTGGTTGGACAGCTGACTTGACGCCACCCACAATTGTAACCTGAAATATTTAACCTAAAGTACCCAGAGGACCCAAAAGACCCCCCCCCCCCCGCCCCCACCCCCACAACTACCCCGAGGACCCAAACGACCATTAAGACACTGAGGACTCAAAAGACCCAAATGACATAGAGGATCTAAATGACCACGAGGACCCGAGACCCTAAATACCCCAAACGACACGAGGACCCAAAGGACCCAGAGGAACCTAAAGACCCCCAAAATCAAACCCAAAATACCCCAAAGACGAAAATGGCTCAAAATACACCAAAGACCCAATGGACCCCAAACACCCAAAAGACCATGAAGACCCAAAATACCCCAAAGACCTTAACTATCCTGAAGACCCAAAATATCCCAAAGACCCTTAAAGACCCCAAAGACCCTTAAATACCCTGAAAACCGAAAAGACCCCAAAGAGCAAAAAGATCCAGAGGAACCAAAACACCATGAGGACCCAAAGGAACCCGAAGACCCAAAAGACTCTGAAGACCCAAAGGACCCTGAAAACCCAAAATACCCCCAAAGACCCATAAATAACCTGAAGACCCAAAATAACCAAAACACCCTGAAGACCCAAAAGACCCTTTAAAGACCCAAAAGGTTGAAAAGACCCTGGAGACCCAATGAACCCCAAAGGCCCAACATATCCTGAAGACCCAAAATACCCCAATACCCATAAAGACCCTGAAGACCAAAACACCCAAAAGACCAAAAACACACTGAAGACCAAAAATACCCAAAAACCCAATAAGACACCGAGGACTCAAAAGACCCAAATGACACCGAGGACCTAAATGACCCCGAGGACCCGATACCCTAAATTCCCCAAAAGACACTAAGGACCCAAAGGACCCAGAGGAACCTAAAGACCCCGAGGACCCAAAAGACCCCAAAGATGAAAAAGTTTCAAAATATACCAAAGACCCAATGGACCCCAAAGACCCAAAATACCCCGAAGACTCAAAATACCCTGAAGACCTAAAAGACTGAAAATACCCCAAAGACCCAAAACACCCAAAAGACCCTGAAGACCCAAAATACCCAAAAGACCCTTAAATACCCCAAAGACCCAAAAGACCCTTAAAGATCCCAAAAACCAAAAAGACCCTGAAGACCAAAAAGATCCAGTGGAATCAAAACACCATGAGGACCCAAAGGAACCTGAAGACCCAAAAGACTCTGAAGACCCAAAAGACCCCGAAGACCCAAAATACCCCCAAACACCATTAAAGACCCTGAAGACCCAAGACAACCAAAACACCCTGAAGACCCCAAATACCCTTTAAAGACTCAAAAGGAAGACCCCAGAGACCCAATGGAGCCCAAAGGCCCAACATATCCTGAAGACCCAAAATACCCTCAAAGACCCTGAAGATCAAAACACCCAAAAGACCAAAAACACCCTGAAGACCAAAAAGACCCAAAAGACCATTGTTTGGGAAAGCCAAACTCAAATTTTTTTCTTCTGAAAACCATTGGCAATCATTAATCACAGTCTAATTTGAAGGGAATTATATTTTATTTTATTTGTGAATCATAAAGTGCTGAAAAAAGCCCCAGAGTGTCGATTTTCGAGTTTGTCAGTGACATCACATTGTGAACTCACTGTGTTCCTGCCGGCGACAGTACATAGAGATACAGTGCATTCCGAGTTCGGATTCCGATAATGATTGGGGGAGTTGGAGGGGGCGGGGTGTGTGGTTGGTCGTGGGTATAGCTAGGTAATGGTTGTTGGGGGATGGTGTGGGGTGGTTGTGAGTATTGTTGGCTCAGGTGACGGTTGATAGGGGATTGTGAGAGGATGGTGGAGGGTAGGAAAGAGAGTGGTGTGGGGTTGTCGTGGGTATTGTTAGCTAGGGTGATGGTTGAAGTGGGATTTTGAGGAGATGGTGGAGGGGTGGAGGTGGGAAGAGGTGATTGTGGGTTGGCCGTGGGTATTGTTGGCGAGGGTGACGGTTGATGTTTTTTTTCTAGAAAATTGAGAGGCCTCAAAAACCAAGGCCACTGAAGTTAAACAGAGAGCCAGCAATATTACCAAAGGAAATCATCGAGAAACCCAAGTCAAAGAAGTTGTATCAGCAGAAAATATCGTCAATAAGAGATGGCAGAAAATGTGTTGTACGCTTGGAATAAGATCGCCCATAGCAGAGTACCCGCCCTCCGGGCCCATAGGGTGACCCGTAGGGCGGGTACTTTGCTAGTTTATATAATGCTAGCAGGTGTATCTGGCATTGCCCGGTGATGTTCTCACCCTGTTGGCATTTGGAAGAAATCAACTTTTTTTCTTTTTTTTCATTTTTGTGGGTGCCTAAAACACTCCCCGACCTACAGCAATACCCAATGAGGAAAATTTTAATTTATTATGACATCACAACACACACACACACACACACACACACACACACACACACACACACACACACACACACACACACACACACACACACACACACACACACACACACGGCTCTCCTATTGTATAGATAGGTTAAATCTATTGCTTAAGGTTATTGTACAGGAAAATATAGACGGGAGTAAATTTAAAGCAAATAAACATCAGCATTCTAAGGTTAATGAGGGACATTTAAACCAGGAACAACAATATTGGTGTCATTCGAGGATAACACATTGGCCAAGCAAACTAAAGCATTCCCAAACACCTCGATAATAAATCAGAGCAAGTCCATGAGGCCCCAGAAAAATAAGGACTCATCAGGAGACCGGAAAAAGCTCACCATGGTAGTTTCCGCAATGGAGCCGAAGCTGTTGATGAAGATGTTGCAGGTAACGTTAACGGGAGGGCCTTGGGATAGAAAGAGAATGTCTGGGTTGATCATAAGGCACTGAGTAAATAAGCAAGTACATCCAATTAGGTTGTGGACAATAAAGATCCCATGGCGTCTTTCAAACAAGAAGGACATTGTGTGCTGGGGTCCAGGTGGAGTTTACCTGAATATTTAGCAATTCCTGTCAAAGGTGTGTGTGTGTGTTTCCCATATCACGAAGTATGCACCTTTGTGTTAAGTATCCACTTATGAAGACATTAAAACAACTAGTCAGACGTGTGCTAACACAAGGAGCTACAGGTAGCAGATTAAAACAAATTTTCTTTGACATTATAAAATGACACCAAATATAATGAGTGAAATACATTATGAATAGTAAATTAGCATTAACGACACATTTCATCTGCTTAAACGACTGCACTGGTGCCTGGTGGGAAAAGCAGTGGTGTCCACAACATGTGATTTTAAACACAATTATTTTAGGACATTGAAGAGTCACGGTATGTAACAGATAGACAGCAGTGACTCCTGACCACCAGGGAACAAATCTGAATGAGCACTGATGCAAGATAAGCAGAGCACGTGAAACTCAACCAATCCTGCTTTATTTATTTATTTTTTTGTGTAAAGAGTCAAAGCTTGTGGGGCAGCTAAACAGAGAATGGATCAGGATGCAACAGAACGAAACGAACAGTGCAGAGAGAGGTGCAGTTGGAGGGGGCAACAGCAGAGTTGAAGGATAAAGTAGAGGGAGATTGGATAGATGATGGGTATGGTGAGGAATGGGAGGAAGAGGACGATGCATGGGGTGGACAACATCTTGGATACAGAAGGAAACTTTTCGGAGGAAAAAAACTGGAAATCTGGAAGGAGGTGGGCTTGGGGTTGGAAATTGGTGGAGGTTAACAGGGGTAGAAAATATCATGGTTTTGGATTGGGGTTGACCTGAGATGGTGGTGAACAGCTGTCTTGAAGACCTGGAGGGAAGAAAGATAGAAGAGAATGTGCAAGTTGGTTCCAGGCAGAAAAAAAAGGAACGAATGAGTGGATGTGAGCAGTGGTTCTGGATTTTCAGAGTTTCTTGAGAAGGGCGTTGGTGTTGGGCCACGTGCGCCCTGCAGGAACCTGTGGGGGATAAAGCACGGGAAGGGCAGAGGGTGCAAGATCAGAAAGGAGGAGGTAAAAGACAGAGACCACCAACCCGTCTGCGATGGGAAAATTAGAGGTCCATTCACTCAGCTTCATTGTGAGACATTCGAATGATCTTAGAGGCCTTGCTTTCCATGGCTTCAAGCTGAGCAAGGTGTGAGACAGAGAGCAGGGAAGCGAGCAGAGAGTGGAACCCAGAGTGGAGAGCAGTATCCCATTAAGATGTGGATGAATGTCTTCTAGGTGGATAAGAGTTCAGGTGGGCCAAATAAGGACTTTGTATGATGAAAAAAGCCCAGTTGGTGACTGGCTTGGAGGCCAACTTTGAAATGTGGTTTGCCCAAGAAAGATCACAGCTGAGAGGTAGACCCAGGAGTTCGAGTGAGTGAACTTCCTCAAGAGGATAATTAAGAAAGTAGATCGGAGGGTGTAGCGGTATCATTTTACCTTTGTTTCATAATATGTGAATACGCTTTACCTTTGGTTTAACGGGGTTTCTCAGCAGGGTTTTCTGAAGTTTTACCGTTGCGGTTGAATAAATAATGAACTCAGAATCTGAAAGTCTCGGACCTCTTGTCTTCTACACTAAATTGGTGACCCCGACGTGATCCAAATGGATAGACAAGAGTTGCAAGTACGCAAACAGTCACCTGGAACGACCAAAGCTGTCGCCATTCTGGCCTCATGATCCGCATCTGTGGTTTACACAAGTCAAAGCTTAATTTGACACCCGAAACATGACCAGTGAGTTGGCTCCTCGTCAGTGAGTTGTTCTTGCAACCTTTACCACCACACATCCACATGATATTTGCAGCTAACGCAGAGCTGGCACTACGCGCCACTGCAAATCTGGCTTATTGCCACCTTTACACCGACAGTGGTTAATGGAACGCCTCCACCACAGAACGGCACACAGCGATACAATCTAAAATGGCGGATCTTCAGAAGCTCTTCATGTAACGCCATGCAGTGCAACACCAGTTGTGCCCATCTTTGTGTACCCCTTGTACGGACAGAGAGAAACACCGTTCCTCGCGCTACCATTCGCCTTCACCTTCAGTGACCACTCCAGATTGGTGTTGGTACCACATGATCTTCGGTGCTGATGTTCGTCAGTGTAGATCACCATGCTCAAACCAAACAGGGAAACAACTAGGCCCACAACTAATGGCGCCGAGTTCACCTGGGCGAAACGTCAGTTGTCTTCTCTTCCTCGTGGATCGCACTAGCGGGCTTCCTTTTCTTGTGGATACAGGGGCAGAGGTGGGCATTGTGCTGAACGGAAAATATCGACAGGAATATTCATTGCATGCCACAAACAACATTGCTATTGCTACTTTTGGAGACGTCTCCTCCAGCTTGATATGGATTCATGTCGCTCATTTCCGTGAGTGTTTACTATTGCTGACACCAGATAGGAGGCGACCTTATCCTGGATGCGGATTTTTCACGTGTCATCTCAATCAACTCGTATATATCAAACATTGCTGTCTATTGGATGCCTCAACACAGATTAATGTAAGCATCCAACCTTTCGTCGTTGAACAACACGTGTTTTCCACCCATCCATAACGCGACCATCGGTGACAATCCAGCCCATCAAACACCAGATCATGCATCACATCAGGATCATGCTGAAACACCAGATCATCATGATCATGCATCACCCCTGTTTTTTGTGCGTGTTCGCCAACTAGCACCTGATAAATTATGTATCACCCACCAGGAGTTTGACTATACGTTACAATATGGGGTCATCAAATCCATGTCCAGGAATTGGGCTTCTCCGCTGCACATGGTCCCCAAAAAGACACCTGGGGATTGTGCCCTTGTGGGAATAACCAGTCCTTAAACAACGTGACTGTTCTAGACCGTTACCTCATGCCACGCATTCAAAATGATACCACTACAAGGGTTTACCATATGGTCCTTTCGGAGAGAGATAGTGGGAGTGGGAGATTTGTCAGGATTAAAATTCCCTTTTTAAGGCCATTTTCCCTGCTAGGGCAGGGGTTGGCCTTGCAGGCCCCATGACAATCATCATGGTTCCCTTTTTGAGGCAATGCTATTTATGGCCGGATGCCAACCCCTTAGTCGCCTCTTACGACACAGGGATATGGTGTACCTATTCTAAACCGGGGCACACACCGGCACATTCATCCCAGCAAGCTGGTACTCAATTTGCCGACCTCGGAAGGATGACAGGCTGAATCAACCCCTTCGCGTTAATTCAGCGATCGACCGGGATTCGAACTCAGGAACCTCGGATCCCAAGCCGGCACCCTAACCGCTAAGCAGATTTGTCATGATTGAAAGACATATTCCAAGTGTTTTACCAGGTTGTGATTTTCTCCCAGGCTGAATAGAGGCAAGAGGCTACGGCCTGCCAATCTGAAGGATGGGGGTGGTGATGGCAGAGGGTAAAGTTATTAACGAATAGATAAAGGGGATTTTCCAGAGAGTCAAAAAGATCTTTGATGAAGAACAGGAATAGGACTCGGTCTAGAACACTGCCTTGTGGCACCCCAGCTTTAACTGGGAGAGGAGATGAAAGGATTCCAATGAGAGACACACATTGGCTATGAGAGTAGAGGAAGTCAGTAACCCAAGATTGGATTGGCCTTAGATGCCATAGACAGAGTTTGGAGAGCAAGGTGGGATACCTGACTGTACAAAAGCACAAGGTATATCCAGAGAGACGGCCCTTATTTCATGTCTGCCATTAAGAGCCTCCATACATTGTTAGCAGAGCAGAAGAATCATGTCCAAGGCAGGGTGATCTGGTCTGAATCCAAATTCATGACCTGAGATGAGGTCATTGGAGAAAAGGAAAAATTTTATATCGACTACGATAATAATGGATTCCATGACGTTGCTGATGATTGTAAGTATGTTGTCTGATTTCCAAGCAAATCGAAGATGACCTATGGTAAATGGTAGGGAACAGAAAGAGGATGTGCAAGAGCAGCAGAGGAGGTTTTTGGGGCACGTGAGCTGACGCACGGTCCGGGCACGGTCCAGTCCATTTGCAGAATCAGAGTCGAGGGTTGTTAGAAACCTCTCCACTTTCTCAGGTGCAAAATACACATATGGGAGCAGTTGGGTCCGACTGGGAAGGGTGGGTACAGAAAGAGTGCGGTTGTGGAAACAAGATTTGTTAGCAAACCCAGAATTGAGGCATTCGACCTTCTCACGAGCGGAGGCAGCTGTGATGCCATTTGAAGTGGGGGGAGGGATGGAAGGGGAACATACGGATGTTAGACACATGGTGTTTTCTGGCTACCTAGTAGACCTACACAATTGTTGTGTGCTTTGTGGAATGATCTGAGGTTGCCTTTGGTTGGCTTAGCCTTCCAGGAGGAAGGCAACTACCTCACCACAGGGTTCAGAGTACTGAGGGTGGGAGGATGGGTGGGATAATTGTGGACAAGATGGGATGAATCTATGCATGAGAGAGAGCAAGTTTCTGTGGAAGAATTCCCAGGCTGAGTTAACATCAGGAGCAGTAGATTTGGGAGACCAATCCTGAAGAGAGATGGCTGCTTGCAGTCCTTGCCAATCTTTCTGAGTGAAATGCCAGATTTGCCGGCACTGATGCAGCTGTCTGAGAATAGCCAGAGTTATGTTGACTCTCACAAGCATGTGATCAGATTGACCAATTAGAGCAGAGGAAGAGCATAAGACATTTGCAGGGAAGTTTATCAACACCAATTCCAGAATGGAGGATCTGCCTTTGGGAAATAGCTTGTTCAGAAAGTTCACAGATTGAGTTAGTCACCTCGAGTCACAGAAGTCATTTGTTGAAGTGCCATGGCTGGTGAAGGAGGTATCAACACCCAGCCAATTTGCATGGTGACAATTGAAATTTCCACATGTGAGGAAGTGAGTTGGGATAAGTGGTTAAAAGTTTGTCCATGTCTGATGTAGATGATGTAGAATGTAGATGGATTCCTCACTGTTACAACACACAGACAAGAAGAGGTGGGAGCGGAGGTGAAGTTGCAGCCAAAGGTAGTCCTGGGGGATTGGGAGGTGTATGTTCAGTATTAGGGCGGTGACAAATTGAGTTGATCTAAAGTGCAACTTCGCTGCTATGGTGGGCTTCAGTCCTATCAAATCGGAGGAGATAGTAGCTGGGGAGAGACACTGAGGAGTCAGGGATGTTCTGTGGGAGGAAGGATTCTGTTAAACAGATGATGTCTGGTTTATCAGCAGTGCCCTGGATTGGGAGATCTGTGATGTTGGAGCGAAGACCTCAGGTGTTTGAGGTCCACATACTTAGGGGCGGGGGCAGAGGGGAGGCTTTGAAGGAGGGGAAGTGGGGGGCAGCGTGAGCGGAAAGGTTTAAGTGGGTGGGGTGAGGAGGAAGCATTGAGAGGCTGGGGTGAGTTGGGATGCAGAAAGGCAAGACAGGAAAGTTTGACGGGATGGGGTGAGGTGAGGGGACATGAAGTGGAGGGATGGTGGACATGAAGAGAAAGAGAACATGAAGTGGAGGTATGGTGGACATGAAGAGAAAGGGGACATGAAGTGGAGGTATGGTGGACATGAAGAGAAAGGGAACATGAAGTGGAGGTATGGTGGACATGAAGAGAAAGGGGACATGAAGTGGAGGTATGGTGGACATGAAGAGAAAGGGGACATGAAGTGGAGGGATGGTGGACATGAAGAGAAAGGGAACATGAAGTGGAGGTATGGTAGACATGAAGAGAAAGGGAACATGAAGTGGAGGGATGGTGGACATGAAGAGAAATGGGACATGAAGTGGAGGGATGGTGGACATGAAGAGAAAGGGAACATGAAGTGGAGTAATGGTGGACATGAAGAGAAAGGGAACATGAAGTGGAGGTATGGTGGACATGAAGAGAAAGGGAACATGAAGTGGAGGTATGGTGGACATGAAGAGAAAGGGGACATGAAGTGGAGGTATGGTGGACATGAAGAGAAAGGGAACATGAAGTGGAGGTATGGTGGACATGAAGAGAAAGGGGACATGAAGTGGAGGTATGGTGGACATGAAGAGAAAGGGGACATGAAGTGGAGGGATGGTGGGCATGAAGAGAAAGGGAACATGAAGTGGAGGTATGGTGGACATGAAGAGAAAGGGAACATGAAGTGGAGGTATGGTGGACATGAAGAGAAAGGGAACATGAAGTGGAGGTATGGTGGACATGAAGAGAAAGGGGACATGAAGTGGAGGTATGGTGGACATGAAGAGAAAGGGGACATGAAGTGGAGGAATGGTGGACATGAAGAGAAATGGGCATGAAGTGGAGGGATGGTGGACATGAACAGAAATGGGACATGAAGTGGAGGGATGGTGGACATGAAGAGAAATGGGACATGAAGTGGAGGGATGGTGGACATGAAGAGAAAGGGAACATGAAGTGGAGGGATGGTGGACATGAAGAGAAATGGGACATGAAGTGGAGGGATGGTGGACATGAAGAGAAATGGGACATGAAGTGGAGGGATGGTGGACATGAAGAGAAAGGGAACATGAAGTGGAGGGATGGTGGACATGAAGAGAAATGGGACATGAAGTGGAGGGATGGTGGACATGAAGAGAAATGGGACATGAAGTGGAGGGATGGTGGACGTGAAGAGAAATGGGACATGAAGTGGAGGGATGGTGGACGTGAAGAGAAATGGGACATGAAGTGGAGGGATGGTTGACAAGAGAAAGGGAACATGAAGTGGAGGGATGGTGGACAAGAGAAAGGGAACATGAAGTGGAGGGATGGTGGACGTGAAGAGAAAGGGAACATGAAGTGGAGGGATGGTGGACATGAAGAGAAAGGGAACATGAAGTGGAGGGATGGTGGACATGAAGAGAAAGGGAACATGAAGTGGAGGGATGGTGGACATGAAGAGAAATGGGACATGAAGTGGAGGGATGGTGGACATGAAGAGAAATGGGACATGAAGTGGAGGGATGGTGGACATGAAGAGAAAGGGAACATGAAGTGGAGGGATGGTGGACATGAAGAGAAATGGGACATGAAGTGGAGGGATGGTGGACGTGAAGAGAAATGGGACATGAAGTGGAGGGATGGTGGACGTGAAGAGAAATGGAACATGAAGTGGAGGGATGGTTGACAAGAGAAAGGGAACATGAAGTGGAGGGATGGTTGACAAGAGAAAGGGAACATGAAGTGGAGGGATGGTGGACGTGAAGAGAAAGGGAACATGAAGTGGAGGGATGGTGGACGTGAAGAGAAAGGGAACATGAAGTGGAGGGATGGTTGACAAGACAAAGGGAACATGAAGTGGAGGGATGGTGGACATGAAGAGAAAGGGAACATGAAGTGGAGGGATGGTGGACATGAAGAGAAATGGGATATGAAGTGGAGGTATGGTGGACATGAAGAGAAATGGGATATGAAGTGGAGGGATGGTGGACATGAAGAGAAATGGGATATGAAGTGGAGGGATGATGGACATGAAGAGAAAGGGAACATGAAGTGGAGGGATGGTGGACATGAAGAGAAATGGGACATGAAGTGGAGGTATGGTGGACATGAGAAAGGGAACATGAAGTGGAGGGATGGTGGACATGAAGAGAAATGGGACATGAAGTGGAGGTATGGTGGACATGAAGAGAAATGGGACATGAAGTGGAGGGATGGTGGACATGAAGAGAAATGGGACATGAAGTGGAGGGATGGTGGACATGAAGAGAAATGGGACATGAAGTGGAGGGATGGTGGACATGAAGAGAAAGGGAACATGAAGTGGAGGGATGGTGGACATGAAGAGAAATGGGACATGAAGTGGAGGGATGGTGGACGTGAAGAGAAATGGGACATGAAGTGGAGGGATGGTGGACGTGAAGAGAAATGGAACATGAAGTGGAGGGATGGTTGACAAGAGAAAGGGAACATGAAGTGGAGGGATGGTTGACAAGAGAAAGGGAACATGAAGTGGAGGGATGGTGGACGTGAAGAGAAAGGGAACATGAAGTGGAGGGATGGTGGACGTGAAGAGAAAGGGAACATGAAGTGGAGGGATGGTTGACAAGACAAAGGGAACATGAAGTGGAGGGATGGTTGACAAGACAAAGGGAACATGAAGTGGAGGGATGGTGGACATGAAGAGAAAGGGAACATGAAGTGGAGGGATGGTGGACATGAAGAGAAAGGGAACATGAAGTGGAGGGATGGTGGACATGAAGAGAAATGGGATATGAAGTGGAGGTATGGTGGACATGAAGAGAAATGGGATATGAAGTGGAGGGATGGTGGACATGAAGAGAAATGGGATATGAAGTGGAGGGATGATGGACATGAAGAGAAAGGGAACATGAAGTGGAGGGATGGTGGACATGAAGAGAAATGGGACATGAAGTGGAGGTATGGTGGACATGAGAAAGGGAACATGAAGTGGAGGGATGGTGGACATGAAGAGAAATGGGACATGAAGTGGAGGTATGGTGGACATGAAGAGAAATGGGACATGAAGTGGAGGGATGGTGGACATGAAGAGAAATGGGACATGAAGTGGAGGTATGGTGGACATGAAGAGAAAGGGAACATGAAGTGGAGGTATGGTGGACATGAAGAGAAAGGGAACATGAAGTGGAGGTATGGTGGACATGAAGAGAAAGGGAACATGAAGTGGAGGTATGGTGGACATGAAGAGAAAGGGAACATGAAGTGGAGGTATGGTGGACATGAAATCTGAAGGTGGAGAGGAGGGTTGATGGACCAAGCACTTCACTGACTAACAGTTTTGGAAAATAATCTTTGTGAAGAAGAAGAAGAGAAGAAGAGCAATAGATTGGGGTGAAAAAGAAGAACATGTGTGGTACTCCTGACAGAGAAATGAGGAAGGTGAGGCATTGTAATTTTACAAAATGCTTTTAAGGGAAGAATGAAGAAGCATTTTTATTCAATGAAGATTCAGTTTGGAGATATTGAGAAAAGAGGGTGAAAACGAATGGAGTACAGGAAGTACAGGCAGGAGGAAATTCAAGTAGAATGACGTCATTGTGGAGTGGGGAAAAAAAATTTGGGGTTTTTTAATTTTTATTTTCAAGCGAAGAGGGGGTAATAGGATCACGTTGAGGAAGGAGAAAGTACAATATTTAGGAATAAAAACCACCTTTAGAGGCCATTTTTCCCCGCAAGCGGGGGTTGGCCTTTTTCGGGGACCGTGGTTGTTGTTGTTTTTCGGTCCCCTTTTTGAAGCAATGTTTTACGGCCGGATGCCCTTCCTGACGCCAACCCTTTTTGCCGCCTTTAACGACAAGCAGGGAATTACCAGTGAACTGGTACTCAATTTGCCGACCTCGGAAGGATGACAGGCTGAGTCAACCCCCCTGGCGTTAATTCAGCGATCGACCGGGATTCGAACCCAGGATCCGAGGATCCTAAGCCGGCACCCGAGCCGCTAGCCCAACACCAGGGTTACCACAATATTTAGGAATAAACAAGCAAAATGAGGAACACGGTGACAAAAGGGACACGGAATCCTCTGAGCGGCCATCCGAGGAGTAAACCTTGAACAACACAAAAGCAAATTTGACAAGCTCAGCAAAACAAGGTATGATCGAACACGGAAAATTGGCCGGAAATACAAACAGCAACACAGGGACGGAGATAGAACAGAAAAACATGACAAATCCGATTGGGAAAAGTTACCTTTCACATGGTGGAAGAGCAGTTAGAGATTGGACCGACGCATGGAAAAAGCACCCACCCGAAGGAATACTTATCCCCTGAATACGTATCTTACGCTAATGCCGCAAGCTTTACACCAAGACGGACAAAGAGACGGAAGGGATGGGGGAGAAAGCAAAAGAAGGAAGAAATGGAAGCGAGGGCAGATTAAATAAATTGGGATAAAAGAATCAGGGACTAAACACCGAGTCCTCCGGGCATTCATCCCTGGCACCGAGACGGGCCTGACCCATTGGAATTCCGTATGGTCTTCTCCCCACAGGCAGGTGACGCGGGCAGCAGGGTCTCTCAACCAATGAGCGAACGAACTCCTCTCTCTGATTCTCATAACAGATTCCTCCATACATAACTCCACTCAACTCACTGTCTTTCTTCACTTCATCAAATTCCGACAAACTCCAGCACAGACACCCCATCAGAGCCCCTCCATCCGGAACGACAACACTCGCTTTCTTCCCTCTCTCTACTTGTGTGCAGCGCATCCTAATGTTTTTTTCTATAAAGTGAATCAGTGTGATCCCTCTGATGCCAGAAAGGGGCCGTGCCGGTGTGTTCCCTCCGCCATTAAAGTTGTGCGGTTGGGCTAGGTACGTAGTCGGTATAAACATCACCAGGTAGGGAAAATTAGTATTAGCATTTCAGCTCAGGTCAGTCTTTTGGGATGTTACAGGTAACATGTAACCCAGTGCTACCTGCCGCATGGTCGGGTTGTCGGCGACTAAACCGACTACCCTCACCGGCTTGCCGGTGGGGAGGGTGACTGTGAGAACCTGCCAGGACCAAAAACAACACCTGGCAAAGGGCGATGAGCTCCTTCAGGGAGCCAACGGCCATCCAGAAAGAGGATGGTTTCTCCTAAAAAAAACACCCATCCGGTTTGGACCGATTCAAGTCATACCAAAGACTTCAAAAATTGTACGTGGTGCTTCATTGCCTGAAAATGATAGAGCATGGACAATCCCGATCAGTTGGCATCCATGGGAGGAGGAAATTCCTTCCAAGGAAATGCCCCGATGAGTACGGTGAGAAAAGCGGCACCATTGTTATGACTTTGCTGTACCCAGAGTGTCCCGGTAAGTGACGGAACTTCCCCCAAGCTCAGTGGCTGTGATAAGTGTTTGTCTCGTCAGTATGTCCGTGTGTGTGTGTGTGTGTGTGTGTGTGTGTGTGTGTGTGTGTGTGTGTGTGCGTGCGTGCGTGTGTGCGTGTGTGTGTGTGTGTGTGTGTGTGTGTGTGTGTGTGTGTGTGTGTGTGTCAGCTCCAGTACGAGCCTTAGCCCATGTATAAAAACGAGCACGACACTTCAATGTCACGACGTCGACCGATATGCCTCTACCCACATTATTACATCATTATACATACTTGAACAAAGTTTGATTTAAATCCATTCAGCTGTTCTCAAGTATCACATTTTTACCTGTCATGACCTCTGACCTCACCAAAATCACCTAACTCCTCACCTTTGATGCCAAAATATAATCAATTCATCTTTGCATCATAATATATACTTATACCAAGTTTGGGCAAACTCCCATCACTGGTTCACAAGTTATCACGGTAACAGGATTTTTACCGAGCATGACCTTGACCTCTTGACCCCAAAAATGTAATCAGTTCATCGTTACACATACTTGTACCAAGTGTGATTTAAATCCCTTTGGCTGTTCTCAAGTTATCACATTTTTACCTGACATGATCTCTGATCTTTGACCTCTTGACTCTAAAATCGAATCAGTTCATCTTTGCATCATATATACTTGCACCAAGTGTGTTCAAAATCCCATGACTGGTTCACACGTTGGCTCAGTAACAGAATATTACCTGACGGGATGTCTCACATTTGACCTTTGACCTCAAAATCTAATCAGTTAATCTTTACATCATTGTACATACCTGTACCAAGTTTGAAATAGATCCCTTCAGCCATTCTCAAGTTATAGACCTATTACAGATTGTGACCTTTGACATATTGACCCCAAAATCAAATAAGTTCATCTTTGCTTCATAACACATACTTGTACCAACTTTGTTGGTCAGAATCCCATCACTGGTTCAAAGGTTATCGTGTTAACAGGATTTTTATCTAACATGACCTTTGACCTTTGGCCTTGACCTCACAATCCCAAAATCTAATCGGTTCATCTTTACCTCATTATTCACACCTGTACCAAGTTTGACTAAAATCCTTTCAGCCGTTCTCAAGTTATCGTGGTAACGAAAACCTATCACAGACGGAGAGACGGACGGACAACCCGAAAACATAATGCCTCTGGCGACTTGGTCAGCGGAGGCATAAAAATGGGGTTAACAACAGCCTGCGGCTTGTTTGCACGCATTCCGAGATTACTTTACAATGAGACCTAGCAATATGAAAAAGAAGACTTGTTTCCGCATTTTTAACACTGAGCAACTTTTGGCCGTTGCACAATAGCAAATTTACAATTTCCACATAATGGCCTAAAATTGGATTGAACAGAACTGAATGGACAATGTTGATGGAGGCCTTCATTCTGCAGTGGACTAGTCAATGAAGTCGAATCCAAGATATTCAAAAATGCACACAAAAACATGCAAAACTAGAAATCTCAAAATGCAAAGCCCATCCATGTCTGCTTTATACTCAAAGTAAACTTGATGAAAACAACAGCGAAAAAAAAATTGGACATTTTATTAATTTCTTTTCTCCATATTCTCATAATAGAGGTTTGACGAAAAATTGATGACAAAAGCTCAACTGGTAAAAATGTTATGGCCTGGACAGGTGCTCAAATGCTCGCTCAAAGCTCAAATGGTAAATAAATAAAGAAACATGGCCGTCTCGTGCAGCACAGCGGCGGATGGGCTGATAAGGGCAATGTATACTCACTGCAAACTGTGACACAATTATCAATTAGTCTTCTGTAAATTCTCACAAAGGTTTGTTGAAAATTTAACGTCAAAAGCTCAAATGGTGAACACACTATGCCCTGGACAGACAGACAGACAGACACAGAGGCAATTGCAAAACCCCGTCTCCCCACGGCGTGGGGGAGGCTAAAAACTAAGTAGCAGCCTGTGAGAAATCAAACAAAAACACACACACACACACACACACACACACACACACACACACACACACACACACACACACACATATATATATATATAATATATATACAACACAACAACACAACAGGCATTTTAAGACCATTTTCCCTGCTAGAGCGGGGGTTAGCCTTGCGGTCCCCATGACAATGTTCTCCATTTTGCCCTATTTTCTGCATCTCCCCTTGTTAACCCCCTTGCCCGCATTTCTTCTTCGACCATCTTTAGCCAAGTCTTTCTCGGTCTTCCCCGTCCTCTACTTCCTTCTACATTCATTCCCATCACTCTTCTCAACCAGTCGCTTTCATCCTTCCTCAACACATGACCAAACCATCTCAACCTGTTTCTCTTCACAGCATCCATCACAGGCTCTATTCCCATCATCTTTCGCAATTCATCATTTGTCTTCCTCTCTCTCAACGATACTCCGCACATCCACCGAACCATTCGCATTTCCACCCTTTCAAGCCTTCGTTGCTGCTCTACGTTCATTTCCCATGTCTCACTCCCATAAATCATAACACTTCTCACACATGCAGCATACACCTTTCCCTTCAGCTTCAATGACACTCCCCACCTCGTCAGCACGCCACTCAGTTCCCGAAACTTCGTCCATGCACACCTCACTCGAGCAACCGTTGCCGAGTCTGATCCACCTTTTCCATTCAGCATGTCTCCAAGGTAACAAAATGTTTTCACACCTTCCAGCTTCACACCATCTCAAAGATCCAACTCAACATTTCCTCCATCTGCAGCTCCCTCTGTGCACACCTTACACTTGAATGCAGCTGCCACACTGGTAAATGACCCTCTCAAACCACTACATTTTTGATGAACCCACTCAGCGCACATTGTACATTGAATGGAATTCACTCCGACACCCTTCCTGCACACAGCACACGGCCACTTCCCAGTTCTTTCCACCTCACCACATGCTTTACCACTTGCCATCACCTTCGTTTTTCCGATATTCACCTTGACCTTTTGTCTCCATACATTCCTTCCACTTGTTCATCTTCTCCTTCAGTCCATCCATACTTTCTGCAATCAACACCAGATCATCTGCATACAACAACTCCCACCGTAGACCCTCCTTTACATTCTGAGCCAGCACCTCCATCACAGCTACAAATAGTAGTGGACCTAGTACCGACCCTTGATGCACTCCCACCTTCACCTCAAACTCACCACTGTTCCCGTCCTTCGTCCTTACAGCTGTGCGCGCTCTTTTGTACATTGCCATCACGACTCTGCTCAACCATTCCTCCACTCCTAACTTCCTCAATGCCCATGTCACTACTTCACATGGAACCCTATCGAATGCTTTCTCCAGATCTACAAACCCAAGAAACAACTTCTTCCTCTTCTCCATATACTTCTCCTGCAACTGCCTCACAATAAAAAGCGCGTCTGTCGTTCCTCTTCCTGGCATAAATCCAAACTGCATTTCGTCAATCTTCACTTTCTTCCATATCCTCCTCTCCAACACCCTTTCCAATACCTTCATTCCAGGCTCCAATAACTTTATCGCTCGATACGAGCCACAGTCCAGAGGGTCACCTTTCCCCTTGTATAGAGGGACGAGGGTACTCAGTTCCCAATCCACTGGAATGCGGCCTTCTTTCACCACCAGATTGCAGATCTCTGTCATTCTCTTCACACCCCAATTTCCCGCTGCCTTCAACATATCTCCCACAACTCCCGTCGGCCCTCCCGCTTTTCTACTCTTCATTGCTTTTATCACTTCCTCAACTTCCTTCTCGGTTATCTTCTCTGCCGCTCCTAAAACTGGGTTACTCTCTATGTTGCCATCCCATTCATTCTCTGCATTCAACAGTGTCCATGTGGATGGACAAAAGGACCACCGAGGTGGGTTGGAAAGAAGATTGACGAGAAGAGGAAGAAGTTCAAGGAGTGGCAGATGGCGAAGGGTACGGGGGCAGAAAAGGCAGAGCATGAAAGTTATAAGGCAGCCAAGAAGGCTGCAAAGAAAGAGGTAGCAAAGGCACAGGAGGCATGTAGGAAAGGCATTTCACTTCACCCTGGCATTTCACTCAGGCCGACTGGCACGGTCTGCAAGCAGCCATCAATCAACTGGACTGGTCTCCCATCTCTAATGCCTCTGACATCAATTCTTCCTGGGAATTCTTCCAAAGCAAACTGCTCTCTCTCATGCACAGATTTATCCCATCTCGTCTTCAGTTGTCTTACCCTTCCTCCCGTCCATGGTACACTGAATCTTGTGGTGAGGCAGTTGCCCTGAAACAACTTGCCTTTGCGTCTTGGAAGGCAAATCCAACTGAGGGCAATCTCAGTTCCTTCCACCAAGCTCGAAACAAGTGTGTTTCTACCCTCAGGAGTGCCAGGAAGCACTATCTCTCCACACTCAAGATTGAACTCTCAAACCTGTCTCCTTCCTCCAAATCCTGGTGGCGTCTGGTCAAATCCGTTTCTGGTGTTTGTTCCCCCTCCATCCCCTCCCTTACCTCAAATGGCGACACAGTTGACACCACACGTGACAAAGCCGAATGCCTCAACTCTGTGTTTGCCTCCAAATCTTGTGTCCCAAACCCATCTCTCTCTGTTCCCACCTTTCCCAGTCAAACCCAACTGCTCCTGGACTCTGTGTCCTTCTCTCCTGACAAGGTGGAGAAGTTTTTATCAAACCTCGACTCTGATTCTGCAACTGGACCAGATGGCGTCAGCCCTCGGGTCCTAAAATCCTGCTCTGCCGCTCTATCTCACCCTCTCTCTGTTCTTTTCACCCTCTCTTTTGCTCAAGGTCATCTGCCAGCATCTTGGAAATCAGCAAACATTACCGCTTTACACAAAAAAGGTGCAAAAACAGATCCTTGCAACTACAGACCAATCAGCCTGCTCCCAATTATCAGCAAAGTCATGGAATCCATCATTGCTTCGGATATCAAATCCTTCCTCTTCTCCAATGGCTTGATCTCTGATCATCAATTTGGATTCAGACCAGGTCATTCTACTCTGGACATGTTGCTTCTGCTGTCTCAACAATGGCAGGTCCTCAATGCCAAACAGGAAATCAGAGCTGTCTCACTTGACATATCACGTGCCTTCGATACGGTCTGGCACCCAGCTCTGCTCACCAAACTCACCTCCTATGGTATTCAGGGAAATCTCCACTCATGGCTTGCGGATTTCCTCTCTGGTCGTAGGCAACGTGTGGCCCTGAATGGATTTCTCTCATCTTCCCTTCCTGTTCTGGCTGGAGTTCCCCAAGGTAGTGTTCTGGGCCCTGTGCTATTTCTGGTCTTCATCAATGATCTCTCTGACTCTCTGGAAAATCCTCTCTATCTCTTTGCTGATGACTCCACTATCTGCCGCTCCATTCCTCATCCCTCATCCCTCAGATCGGCAGTCTGCAGCCTCCTCGCTCTCTGCAGACCTGGACAAAATCACAGACTGGTCAAACAAGTGGAACATGTCTTTCAATCCTGACAAATCTCACACTCTTACAATGTCTCTCCGAAAGGACCGACTGGAAAACCCTCCCATCTACTTTCTCAACAATCCTCTCCAAGAAGTTCTGTCGCTCAAGCTTTTGGGTCTCGCTATCTGCCATGATCTTTCTTGGGAAAACAACATTTCCAAGCTGGCCTCCAAAGCCAGTCGCCGACTGGGCATCCTCCGTCGTGCGAAGTCCTTCCTTGGCACACCTGAGCTCCTCACCACATACAAGGCTTTCATCCGCAGCTCAATGGAATACTGTTCCCCCCTCTGGGCTGGTGCTCCTGCCTCACACCTTGCTCGGCTTCACGCTGTTGAGGCCAAAGCTTTCAAAATCATTGGAATCTCCTGCGATGAAGTCAACTCCGAGGGCGTTTCACTCACTCACCGCAGGCAGGTTGGTGGTCTTTCTGTCTTCTACCGACTCCTCTCCGGCCTTGCTCCCCCAGCTCTCTCTGTGCTCTGTCCCCACAATATTCCTTCAGGTCGCACAATATCTGCCTGCAACCCTCTTATGGTTAAACTGCCAAAGTCGAGGCTCTCTGCTCACCTTCACTCTTTCATTCCCCTTTTCTCCCGCCTCTGGAACAAACTCCCCCACTCCCACTCCTCCCTCCAGGTCTTTAAAACAGCTGTTCACCACCATCTCTTATCTTCCCCCATCGAAAACCTTGATCTTTTCTACCCCCGGTAATTCACCCCAGAGTCCTTGCAGTGTTAATATGTTTTATTCCTCTCCCACCTCCCCCCCAAGTCCTCCCGATGTCCCTGCTCTCAAATGTTGTGTTTGTGTCCTTCCCCCTCTCTCCCCATCTTTTCTGCCGCTCCCCTTGTTTTTTGTGTTTTGTGTGTCGGTTTGTCTTTTTGTGTGATTAATGTTAGCTCTTTCACGAGCCTCGATCTTGCATACAAAAAAAATACAAAAAAAAACAAACTATTTCCAGATATCTCTTCCATCTTCCTTTAATTCCATCTGGGTCCACAACGATTTGTCCCACTTCATCCTTCAAGCAACTCACCCCCATCACATCACACCTCTCTTTCGCGATCTGCTTTGCAATCCTGAATACAGCTTTCTGACCCTCTTCCGAATCCAAGCGCTCTCCGAACATTTTCCTACATGCCTCCTGTGCCTTTGCTACCTCTTTCTTTGCAGCCTTCTTGGCTGCCTTATAACTTTCATGCTCTGCCTTTTCTGCCCCCATACCCTTCGCCTTCTGCCACTCCTTGAACTTCTTCCTCTTCTCGTCAATCTTCTTTCCAACTTCATCATCCCACCTCGGTGGTCCTTTTGTCCATCCACATTCCTCACCAACGGCTCCCAACAGACTAGCTTTCATTGACATCCAACCACTTTCAAGCTCAACCACATCATCCTCTACCCTACTCAGCCTCTCTTTTAATGCCTCCCTTACTGTACCCTCTTTCAACCTCCACACCTTCATTCTCGGTTGGTACTTCACCCGCCGAGCTCTCCTCGCACCTTTCACCCTTATGTCGCAGACAACCAAGTGATGCTGTGAAACAGCCTCCTCCCCTGGGATCACCTTTGTGTCCCGGTGGTGCCCCCTATCTCGCCTACGTACCATCAGGTAGTCAACGGTTGTCGTCGACCCACCTGACGTGTATGTAACAAGCTTATTATCCTCTTTCTGGAACTGAGTATTACAAATCAACAAATCAGCTCCATCAGCAAACTCCAAAATCCTTTCACCTTCTTCATTTCTCACACCATATCCGTAACCCCCATGAACTCCCTCAAAACCGACCATACTCCTTCCCACATGTCCATTTAGGTCTCCTCCTACCACAACAACTTCCTCATCTTTCACGTTTTCCATCAGCTTCTCTATTGCACACCAGAACTTGTCCTTGTCTTCATCGCTCTGACCAACCTGCGGAGCATATCCCGAGATGATGTTCACCAAGAGCTTTCCAATCATCATTTTCACCATCATCAACCTTTCACTCACTCTAGTCACACTCACCACACTGTCTACAAACTCCTCAGAAAACAGGACACCAACACCATTCACGCCCTCCGGGCACCCTTGCCACACAAACTTGTATTTCTGTCCCTGCCTGCCCTTCACCATTCTCACACCACTTCCCTTCCATCTCGTCTCCTGCACACAATATATGTCCACTCTTCTTCTGACATACTTCCACCACCTCTCCTGATCTCCCTGTCATTGTCCCTACATTCAATGTCCCAAATCTCAGAAACCGATCTCCACGTCGGGCATCAGACGTTTCGTCATCATAAATGGAATGATTTCCACCCTTGCTTCGATCGGGTTCACCACCTTGAGTTTTGACGAGAGGGAGTGGGATCCCCCACGGGGTACTTCGGGCTGTACCCTGCCCATATCCATATGTAGTCGTAATTGTCATGGTTCTCTTTTTGAGGCAATGTTTTTATGGCCAGATGCCCTTCCTGAC
Organism: Myxine glutinosa; assembly: GCF_964187855.1. NCBI lineage: Eukaryota > Metazoa > Chordata > Myxini > Myxiniformes > Myxinidae > Myxine > Myxine glutinosa. The sequence goes on from NC_136274.1 coordinate 11,276,795, forward strand.
GCCAACCCTTTTAGTCGCCTCTTACGACACGCAGGGATACGGTGTACCTATTCTAAACCGGGGTACACACCAGGGATATATATATATATATATACAGACTTGGCATTTAATATGGAATATATTTTTTGTGGGGGTGAACTTACTTTTCAAGATGACTGAGAACCAAAAGTTCATTGGAATTATGTTGAAATTATTCTAGATTTTGTTAATGTGACCTTTAAAAGAAACAAAAACCACATTTGACATTTGGAAGCAAATAAATTGATCCTTGAAAGTGATGTAAACTGATATCGAACTCAATTCACGGACAGTACTGTGTTAAACTTCTGTGCGTTTTCCAGAAGTATGTCTTTATTTTGCACATCAGCCAAAAAAATTTTTAAACAAAAGTTAAATTACGACTGGGTTTACGGACAGTAAAATTACAGTTCAGTACTTCGTGTAACCCCCACGAGCATTCAGGAGAGCACGTACACGTTGAGGAATGCTGTTCACGAGATTTGCCAAGGTTTGGACAGGAATCGCTTGCCATGCAGTTACAATAGCCTGCTGCAATTCACGCACAGAGGCAGGCTGCTGGTCCAAGTTGTCGATTTGACGCGTTAATTCTGCCCACAAGTTCTCTATCGGATTCATATCTGGGGACATGGCAGGCCACTCCACATGCTCTACACCACGGTCAGCAAGAAAGTGTTGGATCATGCGAGCACGATGAGGCTGTGCATTGTCATCTTGGAAGACAAAGTTTCCTCGAAAGGCTGCACGAACAAATGGAAGCAATGTTTCTTCCAGAATGGCCCTGTGCTTGAACTGGTTCAGGTTTCCATTCAGAACAACCAGGTCAGTTTTGCCCCCTGCATGAAAAGCAGCCCAAACGGTCACCCCACCACCTCCAGCTTGGACTCTTGGCACTATACAATCTTTGTTGTAGGCTTCATGCACTTGGCTGCGCACTTGCACGCGGCCATATTGACGATAGACCAGAAATCTAGACTTGTCACTGAAGATCACGTGATTCCAGTGACATGGTTCAGTGTCCTGGTGGCCATTGACGGTGCTCTCTGGCCGACTGCAATCGGCGCTGGCGGTGTTGTCTGGTCAGACGCGGCTTTCTTTGGGGACGCCTGGCATGATAGCCTGCTTGAACCAGTCGTTGGTTGACTAGCCTTCTAGATACAGGCACATTTGTCAGTTGCTGCCACTCAGCCCTAAGCCGATTAGCTGACTTGGTACGGCCATTGAGGACTAACCGGTGCAGCTGGCGATCATCCCTCCTTGTGGTTCTGCGGGGACGTCCTGGCATCGGTATTGGAGTAGGGACACCCCTCTGAGCATTTTGTTTCAGGATGTTTGACACCTGACCTTGAGTGATGCCATACTGCCGAGCAATAGCACGCTGTTTCATGCCGGAATTTCGTAAAGCCACCACTAAATGACAAACAGCATTGTCGAGTTGACGGACCATCTCCAGGGGAAGCGGCAATAACTTTTGTAGACGTGCAGCAGTTGTTTTCTACTAATACAGAACGCAACAACCCTTATATACCCGATTGTGAAGCGAATCGTCAAATGTACCTGTCCGTACATTTTGTCACGCCACCTGTGATATAATCCTGTTATTGACTTCTTGCTGCGACAGACAATCAGTGACATGGTTCTTTCAACAAAGAAATCACCGAAGCATAAAAGAAACTCACCAGATTGATATACCGAGTTCAGAAAGTAAACCCAAGTCAAGAAAGAAAAAAAAAATCCATATTAAATGCCAAGTCTGTGTGTGTGTGTGTGTGTATATATATATATATATATATATATATATATATATATATATATATATATATATATATATATATATATATATATATATATATATATATATATATATATATATATATATATATATATATATCTATCATATATATATATATATATATATATATATATATATATATATATTAGTAAGGGAAACATATGAAAATCTGTTAACTAAATTGTTACCAAAAAATTTCTTCACCAATATGTTTGTAAAGGTGTGTAATAACATGTGTTAAAATGTTGAAGGTCAACTCCCGTGGGAAACCCAGAAAAAAAGCTGTTGAATTCGGGTACCGAAAAATTATTTTCGAGAATTTTTATTTTTTTTTAATCGGCCCTTAAGTAACTTATGAGGGGTCAAATAAGGGTTTTTCATGATTCTGAGTTGATTGTTAACATTTATATTTCACCACAGACACTCCTTTGTGGAAAAATAATTTCTAAATATATCTCATTTTCTACTTTGCAGGACATGAAGTCTAGCAATATGGATGAAGACGTTACTCCACCTGTGCTCAATTGCTTCATCTGTGCACGCTCGGATACACCAGCTGAAAGGCTCATACAGGCAACTCCAAAGGGATACTCAACTTTATTGAAACAATCAGAAACAGTCGAAAATGTTACTGTTGTGGAACGTATGAAGGAGGCTCAAAAGGAAGGAAAACTGAGGTACCACCAGAAGTGTAAAAATGATCTGTACAACAACTTTGTTGCAACCACCAAGAAGTCAGCTCAAGCATCAAAGGCAGAGAAAGAGTCATCAAAGTTGAAGAGAAGACGCACTACTTGTGAGTTCAGTTCATCAACGCTGCAGTTCTAGAAGATCACAGTCAGTTGACCTCCTGTATAAGGATGTATGCATTCTTTGCAACCAACCAGCCCAGCTCTACAAAAATAATCCAGCACAAGCTAGAAAGAAATACAGAGTGCCAGATAATTTGACTGCAGATACACTGAAGGCAAGCTTGCTGAAGACAGCACGGAGTCGCGGGGATGACTGGGGCACTGAAGTCACTGGACGCCTGGAAGGGATCAACGACTTGGTAGCAGAAGAAACACTGTTACTAGAGTAGCTCATGGTGGTTGAGTATGCACTTTATTGTACAGACCTAAACTCTTCAGGAATCCACTAATTGAAGGTCCAAGAACAATATTTGGTTGGTAACACATTTGCCACTGACGGCGAAATAGCTGAAATGGCCACACCCCTTTTTGGGCCACGCCCCCTTTTTTGCCGTGACTGTATCTACAGAACCGTTGGACCTAGGAGGTTGCCCGACCACTCAAAATTTGCGCAATGGCCACATTATGGGGGGTCAGTAATACATTTTCATATCCAAAAGTCAATGGTTTTTAAGATAATTGCCAAAAACCGATTTCAACATGTTACGAACTACAATATTATTCGTAATTGTTCCTGTTCCTGTTCCTATTGTTCAATTACTTGATTCCTGAAGAGTCTAGACTAGACTAGAGTCTAGACTAGAGTCAAGACTAGAGTCTAGACTAGAGTCTAGACTAGAATTTAGTCTAGAGTCTAGACTAGAGTCTAGACTTGGCTAGAAATTCCGGTCATGGGTGTTTTGTCGTTGAGCCTGCATGCAGGCAGCGGTATCCCATAAAACAACATGGCGTCGCACCGAGAAGCAAGTAGAGGCCGAAGAGGCCTAGATTACAGGCAATTTAACTCTTTCTCCTCTGTTCTTAGGTGAAGGTGTTTAGGTGAAGTGTTAAAGTGTTCTCTGATGGCAAGTAATTCTACTTTCGATCCCTGCTTGCTGTGACTAAAACATGGTAAGTTTTTAAATAATAGTTGCATTTATTATATGCACATTAAATCAATCTGAAACAATATTTGTTCCATATCATTAATTAATCAAAAATATTTTGTACAGGAAACTTCAGTGTTATCAAGCCCAGCAGACGAAGCAGTTTACGATGGGACTGTATGCGTTATATGCAACACTGCATCAGGGAGAAAGAAGCAGTAGCCTTATGGAATCTCCTAAAGCATGAGAAAGATCTTCATGTGGCACAGCTGCTGGAATGGTGCAACTTGGGAGACAAAGATGACAGTGAGCTGAGCCTACACCATGAGTTCAATCCAAGTTCTACGAAGATTGGCCATGTTCGTGCAAAGGCCCTTCTGGATTACATAAAATCCATCAACAATCCGTTCGACGCTGGAATCAGACTTCAGAACATCTCTACTGGAGCTGACATTCCCCAGGAGGTTGTCGACGGATTACTTGAATGCCTGGAAATTGGTGAGAAGAGTTATGAAGAGTTTGTTGAGACCAGATTTCAGGATAAGGAGAAGCACCTACATGATACAATCCCTACCAACCGCAAGACTGTTTTCGTGAAACGTACTTCTACTCCGTTCACAGCGAAGAAATCGATGGCGAAAAAGGATGCAGCGGAAACGGTTAGGTACATTGACTATGCTAGAGAAAGAGGGTACAGCATGCTAGAACTCCTGAAGTATGAATTGACCAGCACATCCCAGTTCCTCACCACTGAATGTAAAGATGGCATCAAATTGAAGAAGCCCGATAAAGCCTCCTTAGCCAGGGAACTTGTCAGTCGCCTTCCACAGGAGACGAGGAATGTAAAGAGTGACGCTCAGATGACAATAGTGGACTTCATGGCACTTGTGCGTAAACTACCGATGAAAAAGATGGGCCTTCACACATTCGGGGAATTGGCTGAGAGTCTTTCCAACAGGATTCTTGCTACAGGCTCCGTGTCCACAAGAATAGACATTATTTTTGATGTTTATCAAAAATCATCAATCAAGCAAATGGAACGGGCACAGCGAAGTTCCTCAGAACAAATCACAATCACCATTGGGTCTGACAATCAGAAACTCCCTGTCGATCTTGATATGTTCTGGAGCTCAATGTTGAACAAAGTTCGGTTGCAGGAGTATGTCTTCAAGTGGATGCTGCAGAATGTCGAGTCGGACAAGGAAATATTCTTTGGAGGAGTATATGGGGGTGAATGCAGGAAACTGTTAGCTGGCACTGAAACACAGATCGCAGAGCTCTCAAGCAACCAAGAAGAAGCCGACGACAGAATCATGTTCCATATTAATGATGGTGTTGTGAAACACGGGGTTCAATCAGTCTTGGTCGACTCGCCTGACACAGATGTCTTTGTCAACCTCATCTTCCACTTCAACACAACCTGGCAACTACAAAAGCTGTACGTGAAGCTTGGTAACCGGAAAACAAAGAAAACTGTACCAGTCCACATGTTGGTTGATCAACTGGACAACGGTTTGGTGTCGTGTCTCCCAGCCATTCATGCTCTCAGCGGTTGCGACAGTACCAGCAAGGTGGGTCCAAAGCTGTCTGGCCTGAAAGCATCCATCGATCTCTCCCTACTGGAAGGGTTTGGTGTAGAAGAACTGTCACCACAGATAACAAGCAATGCTGAAAAGTTCCTTGTGTCTGGATTAAAGAAGACCGACTGTTCCACTTTCGATGAATATCGATGGGAGCAGTACCACAACTCCAAGAAAGAACTGGACTTCAACCAGCTTGTGTGCTGTTCATCAACGCTACAAGAACACATAAAGCGAGCATTTCTTCAGTGTAAGATGTGGTTGCAAGCCCCAACTCCTGCCGTCACCAAACCAGATCCACTCCAGTATGGGTATGAAGCAACGGACGTTGGCATAACACCAGTGATACTGCCAGTATCGTGCAGGCCCGATGACCTGCCTCCTCCATGCAAATGCCCAAGAGCATGTATGAGTACCAAAACGTGCACTTGCAGAGACAGGAACATTAAATGTGTCACGTTTTGTGGCTGTAGTAAAGGCGAAAAGTGTAGAAATCCAAATAAGTAAATTCCAAAATAGGATGATGCAAAAGGTATAAGTGTCATATAATGTTGTGGCCTTGGTGGTATCATACAATTGTAGTTCGTAACATGTTGAAATCGGTTTTTGGCAATTATCTTAAAAACCATTGACTTTTGGATATGAAAATGTATTACTGACCCCCCATAATGTGGCCATTGCGCAAATTTTGAGTGGTCGGGCAACCTCCTAGGTCCAACGGTTCTGTAGATACAGTCACGGCAAAAAAGGGGGCGTGGCCCAAAAAGGGGTATGGCCATTTCAGCTATTTCGCCGTCAGTGGCAAATGTGTTACCAACCAAATATTGTTCCTGGACCTTCAATTAGTGGATTCCTGAAGAGTTTAGGTCTGTACAATAAAGTGCATACTCAACCACCATGAGCTACTAGAGTATGTACCATTTGCGATGCAAACTTATGTTTGCGAGAGGTGACAGTTTGTCCAAGACTGATGAGGAAGGAAAAAGGAAGAGAGGACAGAGGAGTATTGATGAGGAGCGAGAGGCAGTTTTTATTCAATTCTGCGAATGGTTAGACTCAGAATTAGAGCATGGGGTAATGAACATGGACCAAGTCCATGAAAAGCTGCAGGAGTTTGATCAGTCACCAGAGAAGAGCCTTTCTTATTCAAAGCATTGGCTAAAGATAAAACTTCTAGAGAAATACGAAGACACCTTGTATTTCACAACACAGGAAAGAAGGGCAGATGTACTCTGTCTCAAAGATGGCACCGACAATATTCTGCGAGTGCATCATGCTAATCTTGACCATGGAGATGAGAAGACTCAGATCATAAAGACGGCACTCAAGTTCATATCCAATGATATTGCCTTGATTGATTTAGGTCCAAAGTCATACCCCACCACACACAGTATGACTGACATCGATAGTCAGCTGACACTTGTTCCTGCAAGCCTTCAGATGTTCTTGAGACCGATTGTCAAGACAGATGAAAGAGTTGCCGTTTGGGGGCAGAATTTTATTAAGGCCTGTCGACCTCGGTCTGGAGTATTGCCACACCAAATGGGGCTTGCCATACAACTTGATCATAGATTTGGGTCAAAATGGATGCTCAACAAGTTCCACCGGCTGGGATACACTGAGTCTTACACGGAGACACAAAACTACAAATACTGCTTCCTTAATAGTCGGAGTGGAGATGATGTTCCAGATACTTCTGGCACTCTTGACACCATTGTGGAGGAAACCGATGAACAGATCAATGATGAGGTTGCGGTTGATGCTGCGCTTGAGGATCAATCAGTGATGACAGCCAAAGTGCCAGCCAGTGAAAGTGAATTGTCAAGTAATGATCAGGTGGTCTTTATGGAGGTTGGGGAAACAAACAATGCAGTCACTCAGTTTGTTGGAGACAATATAGATTTAAACATTGTCTCTATTCACGGAAACACTCCCTTTCACTCAATGGGTTGGATCGAAGTCACCTCTCCGGCATCACCTTTGCCAGATCCACAGACAACAGCAGCTTTCCCCCGGGTGAAGTTGAAGGCACTCGACAAAGCTAAGATCCTGAGAGGAACTGAAGTAAAGATTATTCCATTTACGAACAGGAAACAGATAGGAACGAACGCGATCATGTTTCTCCCCCTCGCTGAGCTTTCCTCCTCCCTGGCTCATGATCAGCCACTCCTCACTCCAGGTGACACACTCTGGGCAGCGCGGGGGGACGCGGCTGAGTACATCGACATCTTCCTTGACACAGAAGCCACCAAGGAAACAGTGATTCAGGCTGGTACTGCGATTTTCAAGTCCATTTACCATGGACGAGATACTACATTGAGTGAAATTCGGTACAACATGTTCTCAAGGAAGGCAGCGGCAGGAGTGATCAAACCAGAGACTCTACCTCCAACAGAGGGTGCAGCTGCACAACATTCACTCTGTGCCTACCTGCAGACCCGGGACTGGATCCTTCTACAGAGCATGTCTCTGAACCCCAGTGACTATGGATGGACAATAGGTGTGCATGGGTATGAGCCAGTTCCAACACTGGACCCCACGGCTCCTGAGGAGCTATTGCAGTTCACGAGCTGTAATTGTCATGGAGATTGCAGCAACCGGCGATGCAGCTGCAAGAAGAATGGGGTCACGTGCATCTCGGCCTGTGGAGGCTGTAATGGCATTACATGCAGAAACTGCAGTCATGATGTTGTTGAGTCTGAGGAAGACATAGACAATGACTGTTGAAACTTCTGACATTGTGAATGAGAAATAACTCTTGTGTATTATATATGTATGTGAAATAAAAGCTACTTTGTGTGTAAATGTAAAAGTGAAAATATAAATGTTAACAATCAACTCAGAATCATGAAAAACCCTTATTTGACGCCTCATAAGTTACTTAAGGGCCGATTAAAAAAAAAAAAAATTCTCGAAAATAATTTTTCGGTACCCGAATTCAACAGCTTTTTTTCTGGGTTTCCCACGGGAGTTGACCTTCAACATTTTAACACATGTTATTACACACCTTTACAAACATATTGGTGAAGAAATTTTTTGCTAACAATTTAGTTAACAGATTTGTGAAATATCTCATAAAATGCCCTTACTATATATATATATATATATATATATATATACATATACATATACATATATATATATATATATACACATACAGTCACGTGAAAAAGTAAGTACACCCCATGTAAAGTTTTGACTTTTTCAACATATTTCAACATACAGCTATTTGATCTTCATTTCAACAATATTGATAGATAAAGGTGATATAATATAACAAATATCATGAAACATTTACATTTTGTAGTCGATTGTATAATTTAAATAAACATAAAAGCAAATTTCGCATGTGGAAAAAGTAAGTACACCCTTCCACCCATCATAAACATAAACAAAACATAAACATAACAAAAACAAATAAACAAAATGGGACATAAACAAAATGAAGCCTTCAAAGAAAAGAACACCTTCCCTACAGTCAATCATGGAGGAGGTTCAGTGATGTTTTGGGGTTGCTGTGCTGCCTCTCGCACTGCATGCGTTGAATGTGTGCATGGCATCATGAAATCAGGAGATTACCAAGGCATTTTGGAGCGCAATGTTCAACCTAGTGTCAGAGAGCTGGGTCTCCGTCGAAGGTCATGGGTCTTGCAGCAGAACAATGACCCCAAACACACTTCAAAAAGTACCCAGGAATGGTTCAAGACAAAAGGTGGGAATGTTCTGAAGTGGCCAGCAATGAGTCCAGATCTAAATCCCATTGAACACTTGTGGGGAGATCTGAAAACGGCAGTTGGGAGAAGGCACCCTTCAAATCTGGAAGAACTGACGCAGTTTGCACAAGAAGAGTGGGCCAAACTGCCAGTAGAGAGGTGTAGGAAGCTCATTCATGGTTATAGGAAGCGCTTGACTGCAGTTATTTTATCCAAAGGCTGTGCTACCAAATATTAAGTGGAGGGTGTTAATAATTTTGGCAATGCCATTTATTTTTATTTTCTGATTTAAAAGGATATATTAAGTTCTGCATCAAAAACAAAGGTTCTGTAATATTAACAGTGAAATAAAGAATTGTGGAGACCAAATACTTTTGTCAATTTTTTGGAAAAAAGTTGAAAGAAAAAAGAATAGTTTGTAGGGGTGACCCCATTGGGACATACTCCACAGGCACGGGACCAGTGGGGCTATTGATTGTATGGGCGTGGCGTGCACTCGGTTGTTGGAGCCATGCCCCCTGAAGAGTGAGTTGCGTTATAAAAGATGCGTGAGTTCCGGTATGTTTTAGTTCTGTTGGAATAAAGAAGCTTTGATCAAGCTACAAAGCGTCTCGCCCTCTCGTTATCCGCAACTCCTACATTGGTGACCCCGTCTTGCTCCCGAACGTTTTCGGGGCTTCAAACGAACATGGCGACAAGCGCAGTTTCGATCAAACTGCCGGAGTTTTGGGAACGACAGGCGGCCGTTTGGTTCGCACAAGCTGAGGCACAGTTCGCCATTCGGAGCATTTCTGCGGACGACACGAAGTATTATTATGTCGTGTCTGCGTTCAGCTGCTCCACTGCGACCAGAATGGTGAGCCTCCTCCGGGATCCTCCGAAGGACCGCAAGTACGAGACGCTGAAGGCACTGCTGCTCGTAACCTTCGAGCGCACTGAGGCCGAGCGCTCCCGCGAACTACTTTCTCTACCCGGGCTGGGCGACTCCAAGCCGTCGGAGCTTAAGGACCACATGTCTCTACGGGGCAGCCACCGACCATATTTCCTCTTCAAAGAACTGTTCCTGCAACAGCTGCCAGGTCAAGTACAGACAGCCCTGGCCAACTCGTCTGTTAAGGCTTTCCGCGTCCTGGCCAGGGAAGCAGACAAGTATTTCTCCACCAGCCAGCAATGTAGTGCAGCCGCATGGGACCCCGGCCCCGTCGAGCCTGCGCCGCTGTCGGACACCGTCGCGGCCGCCATTAAGGTCCAGCGACGGAAGGCCCCAGGCTTGTGCTTTTACCACGCAAGGTTTGGTTCCAAGGCCAAGGCATGCCGGCCACCCTGTAGCTTCAGCGAGTCGGGAAACGAGATGGCTGGCGCTCGTTAACTGCCATGAGCGTCGGCCGTTCGGGCAGTTTGTTGTTCGTTTCAGACACCGACTCCGGACGTCGTTTCCTCTGCAACACAAGGGCCCAGGTGAGCGTTCTACCTCCGTCGGCGTTGGACCGGGAGGCCGGGAGTCACGGCCCCGCCCTGGAAGCCGCCAACGGCAGTGCCATTCAGACTTTTGGCAAACGGACCGTGGCACTGTGCTTTAGCAGGCAGCGGTTTAAATGGGATTTTGTCACGGCGAAGGTGTCCACCCCCTTGCTGGGCGCTGATTTCCTCTGCGCCAACGGCCTATTGGTGGATGTTAAAAATCGGCGGCTCATTAATGTGGAGACATTCAGTTCTCTTCCATACTCACTGAGCGGGTCCGCCTCGATGAGGCTTGCGTGCACGCTCTCGACCTCCAATGAGTTTGCCCGCCGCCTCACCGAATTCCCGGCCTTTACACTGCCCACCTTTTCGGCCGTGGCCATCAAGCACGGAGTGGAGCATCACATTCCGACCACCGGCCCGCCTGTCTACGCCCGGGCTCGACGCCTCGACCCAGGAAAACTCGCTATCGCAAAGGCGGAGTTTGACAAGTTGGAGCATCTTGGCATCGTGCGATGGTCCGACAGCCCGTGGGCCTCGCCTCTCCACATTGCGCCGAAGCCGGGTGGCGGATAGCGTCCATGCGGAGATTATCGCCGCCTCAACGACGCCACTACCCCTGACCGCTACCCAATCCCGCACATCCAGGATTTTTCCGCCCGCTTGGCCGGTAAAGTTTTTTTTTCTAAGGTGGACCTCGTTCCTGGTTACCACCAGGTCCCCGTCCGGCCGCAGGACGTTCCTAAGACTGCGGTGATTACACCGTTCGGGCTTTTCGAATTCCTCCGTATGCCTTTTGGGTTCAAGAAAGCGGCCCAGGCTTTCCAGCGCCTGATGGACAGCATGTTGCGGGATTTGCCGTTTCTGTTCGTCTACCTGGACGATATCCTCATCGCCAGCGCTTCCAGGACGGAGCACATGCTTCACCTCCGAGCGCTCTTTGAACGCCTCAGTCAGCACGGCCTGATCATTAACCCGACCAAGTGCTTGTTCGGGGTGGCCTCAATTGACTCTCGGCCACCGCATCACGAGGGAGGGGGCCGTCCCACTGCCATCTAAAGTGGAGGCTGTGAAAGGTTTTCCGCGCCCCCTCACCGTCAAGGCCCTGCAAGAGTTTTTGGCAAGGTGAACTTTTCCCATCGTTTCGTGCCCTGTGCGGCCCAGTTCATGCAGCCCCTTTATGAGGCCCTCAAGGGCAAGCCTACCAAATGCGCCATTGACTGGACCGAGGAGATGGCCACGGCTTTCACGGATGCTAAACTGGCCCTCGCCAGCGCAACCATGCTGGCGCATCTGTCGCCCGATGCACCGATTGCTCTCACCACGGACGCTTCGGACTATGCGGTTGGCGCCGTGCACGAGCAGTGGGTCAATGGGGCCTGGCAGCCGCTTGCTTTTTTTAGCCGGCAGCTCCGCCCTAATGAACGAAAGTACAGTACCTTCGATCGTGAGCCCCTAGGCCTCTACCTAGCTGTCCAACACTTCCGTTCCCTGTTGGAAGCCCGCCCGTTAACGGCGTTTGTGGACCACAAGCCCCTGTTTTTTGCCATGGCCAAGGTCTCGGAGCCGTGGTCCGCTGTCAACAACGCCAGCTCTCCTTCATTTCCGAGTTCACGACGGACATCCAACATGTTGCTGGGAAGGATAATACGGTCACCGATTGTCTCTCCCGGTCCATAGTCGACGCGGTCCACCTTGGCATCCACTACGCCCGCATGGCGGCCGATCAGATCGCCGACCCAGAGGTCCAGGCCTGTAGGGCGGCGGTCACGGGGCTTCGACTGTCTGACGTGCCGTTCAAGGACACGGGCAACACGCTGCTGCGCGACGTTTCCTTGGGTCAGCCTCGCCCCGTCGTACCCACCAGCTGGAGACGGCTGGTGTTCGATGCCGTCCACGGTCTTTCTCACCCGGGCAGTAAGGCGTCGCAAAAGTTGGTGGCGGCGAAGTTCGTTTGGCACGGGCTCAGGAAGGATGTGCGCGACTGGGCCAACACCTGCGTCGAGTGTCAACGCTCGAAGGTGCATCGCCCCGAGCAACGGTTTGACCAGGTTAACGTGGCCCTGGTGCCTTACGACGGACCTTTCCGCGTTCTGGAGACGGGGGACAAGTCTTTCGTGGTCGACATCGGCGGCGAACCGGACCACCTTTCAGTGGACCGCCACAAGCCGGCTCACTTGGACCTAGACCAGCCCCCTCGGTTGGCTCAACCCCCGAATACGGACATTGCCCGTGCGAGTGAATTCTGGGGGAGGGGAGCATGTAGGGGATACCCCATTGGGACATAATCCACAGGCACGGGACCAGTGGGGCTATTGATTGTATGGGCGTGGCGTGCGCTCGGTTGTTGGAGCCACGCCCCCTGAAGAGTGAGTTGCGATATAAAAGATGCATGAGTTCCGGTATGTTTTAGTTCTGTTGGAATAAAGAAGGTTTGATCAAGCTACAAAGCGTCTCGCCCTCTCGTTATCCGCAACTTCGACAAGTTATTTGAAAAAAGTGCAAGGGTGCAAATATTTTTGGCCACGACTGTAAATACATACATGTGTGTACATATATACACACACACACACACACACACACACACACACACACACACACACACACACACACACACACACACACACACACACACACACACACACACACACACATATATCTATCTATAATTCCAGTAATCTCTGTTTGTTTGTACGTTTGTACGTTTGTACGTTTGTTTGTTTGTCTGTGACCGCTGTTTCTCGACAACTACCGGTCCGATATACTTGAAACTTGCCAGGTATATTGCTGGGGACCCGAGGATGTGCCTTTTCAAGGTTTGAAATTAATCGGACAAGTACTTACCGAGCTATGGCGATTTAGCCGTTCGCCGTTCGCTTTGGCTTTGCGAATGGACCAAACCATTCATGTAAATAGAGGGGGGGGGGGGGGGGGTGTTCTGTGGTCGTTCGCTTTGGCTTTGCGAATGGACCAAACCATTCATGTAAATAGAGGGGGGGGTTCTGTGGTCGTTCGCTTTGGCTTTGCGAATGGACCAAACCATTCATGTAAATAGAGGGGGGGGTTCTGTGGTCGTTGCGAATGGACCAAACCATTCATGTAAATAGAGGGAGGGGGGTTCTGTGGTCGTTACTGCCACGTGGTTTCAAAGTTTTTTTTTGTTGTTGTTGTTTGCACGCATGTTTTTTTGCACCCACGTACGGGCACGCCCTAGGATGTTTACACACACACACCCCTACACAAATTTTTTTTTTTTTTTTTTTTTGGCAAGGAACGGGCACCCACGTACGGGCACGTCCTAGCTTATATATAGTACGGGCATGCCCTAGTATTTATAAATATATATATATATATATATTGTTGCGGATTTGAGAATCCTGTGTTTGTAAATATGACCTTCTAGTAGTAATTCTTGTAAATACCTCCATTTGTGTAAAGTTCAAAGGTCGTCCCCTTAGTTAGTCCATCGCATGCACGTAGAAAATCATATACCCTTCTAAATAGTTATTTCCTTATTATGTGTATTAGCTTAAGGCTCTGTTTCCCATTAATTGACACTGCATTGCACTGAATCGAATAAGATAGATCCCCTTGTCAAATTCCCCCAAAACCTCCATTTCCAACTGCGTCATTGCCAATCGCATTGCCAACTACATTTGCCGCCATTACGGCGAGGTCATCTTGGAGAAGAAGGTGGGAGGAGTTGGCAAAGCCACGCCTTGTTCCTGGCGGGATCGGTGAGCCCTCGCGACCAATCCAGGCCGAGGCGAGCTCACCGATGGGCATTTCTAAAAGGCCGGCGGCTTGATCGCCACGCGCCTTATAAAAGGAAGTTGGGAGGGACTGCTTAAGCAGATGAGTGAGGAGTCCACCGCAGAGGAGTCCACCGCAGCTGAGTTGAGTTGAGAAGGAGTTGAGCTTTAACGGCAGTTCGACCCGCGGCCGCGAAGCAACGCCGCCGTACGAACGAGATTGAGGAGGTTCGGCGGCTGCTGACCTCGAGCCTTGCCGTTGACACGAGCCGGACCCGCACCCTTCCAGCCCTGTGGTCCCACCTCCTCATCCGTCCAGCCATCCACCTCCTGCCATTCCTGTCATCATCCCCGTGTAAGTCTGACTGTCGTCTGTTTGTCTGTGTTGTCCCTGGGTATAAGTAAGACTGTATAGATAAGTAGAATTGCAATGTCTTCTTCTTCTTCTTCTTCTTCTTCTGCTGTAAATTATTTTCGTTTCTTTCCTTCTCCTTGGTTCCTTTGATTGTGTAAATAGTAGTAATAAATTCCTGTTCCTCCTTATTCTGCCTTTTCTTCACATCCGTTCGTTTTAGAGGTTTCCACATTGAACACCTGTGGCACGATTTGGCCAACGTTTAGGATCGGGTTTAGTACTGCTAATGGTTCGAGCCGTGGGCTGCTAATCCGCTCGGCAAATAACATCTTGTCCGCGGTCTCGAACGGGGTTGCTTACCTGCCTCGTGGAGGGAGCTGGGCAGCTTCAGGAGCGGAGACGGCGAGTGAAAATAGAAGGGTATTAACCCCCCCCCCCCCCCCCCACACTAAGGGAGAGCACCCGTACTCCGTTTCCGTAACAATATATATATACATATATATATTGTTATGGATTCGACACTTCCGTTGTGGTGGCTTTCATCCACTTGAGACATTTCTGGTTCCATGTATTATTATTATTGTTGTTTGAGGGAAATAGCAATTATTATTGTCAAAAGGTAAAAGGAATGTTTTAAAATGAAACAGGAACCGGACGGCGATGAAGAGGAAGAGGGGAGAAAAAAAAGGCGGAGCGAGTGAAGTCGGACAAGAAGCAAGTTGCTTCTTCGTCCTGAGCGAAGGTTGTTGAACGAAAGTCGCTAGTGAACTTTCGGGTTTCCTGGGGAAGGAATTCCCATGACAGAGTTGTTATCGCTGTGACTGATCCACCTGCGTGTCAGGTTTGGCGTTGGATTCCGAGGAATCATCGTCGTGTCATTACGTCTCAAGTACGAGCCGTCGGCCATTTTGACTCGCGCGCTTCACGCGTCGAGAAAACTTTCCTTGCTTCGGGTCAGCCGTTTTCACCATTCAGACATCTATCTGGGATGTGTGTGTAACGCGGATTTTGAAGGCAAACCTGAGGTTCGCCGATTTGGAGCTGTTAAACAATCATACCAGAGGGTGTGATTTCCCAGTCGCCTTGAGTGCGCCTTTTCGCAGCTTCGAGCCGCGTGACCCTTTTCGCCGCTTTGGCCGCGTGCGCCTTTGTGCAGTTTTGGCGGCGTGACTGGGCCTGTCACCTGAACGGGATTCGGGTTTCGATTCAACATCGTTCTGACGATCGCAGGAGGACGATCAACTCTGAGCTCGAAGACGGGAATATAGAGACATTGGGGAATGTTCTTTTTCACTCACTTGGAGCACAGTGAGTTACTTTATACTAGCTGATGGCACCATCATAAGATATACATTGATTGTGCTTTTGATTGCTATTATTGTTGTACTGTTATTCTTGTGTGATTTTTAATACCATATTTGTTTGTTGGTAACAATTGGTGTGGTTTCAGTATTGTTTTTGACACAGAATAACACATTTTTCTGCCGTGACTCCTCTCCGGGCTCGGAGGTACACCGTGACCAGGGGGTCGGGCCAGACTTGGCATTTAATATGGAATATTTTTTTTGTGGGGGTGAACTTACTTTTCAAGATGACTTAGAACCAAAAGTTCATTGGAATTACAGACTTGGCATTTAATATGGAATATTTTTTTTTTCTTGACGGGTTTACTTTCTTAACTCAGTATATAAATCTGGTGAGTTTCTTTTACACTTTGGTGATTTATTTGTTAAAAGAACCATGTCACTGATTGTCTGTCGCAGCAAGAAGTCAACAACAGGATTATATCACAGGTGGCTTGGCAAAATGTACGGACAGGTGCATTTGACGATTGGCTTCACAGTCGGGTATACAAGGGTTGTTGCGTTCTGTATTAGTGGAAAACAACTGCTGCACATCTCCAAAAGTTATTTCCGCTTCCTCTGGAGATGGTCCGTCAACTCGACAATGCTGTGTGTCATGGAGTGGTCGCTTTACGAAATTACGGCATGAAAGAGCATGCTATTGCTCGGCAGTATGGCATCACTCAAGGTCAGGTGTCAAAGATCATGAAACGAAATGCTCAGAGGGGTGTCCCTACTCCAATACCGAGACCAGGACGTCCCCACAGAACCACAAGGAGGGATGATCGCCAGCTGCACCGGTTAGTCCGCAATGGCCGTACCAAGTCAGCTAATCGGCTTAGGGCTGAGTGGCAGCAACTGACAAATGTGCCTGTACCCAGAAGGCTAGTCAACCAACGACTGGTTCAAGCAGGCTATCGTGCCAGGCGTCCCCTGAGAAAGCCATGCCTGCCCAGACAACACCGCCAGCACCGATTGCAGTGGGCCAGAGAGCACCGTCAATGGCAGCCAGGACACTGGAATCACGTGATCTTCAGTGACGAGTCTAGATTTCTGGTCTATCGTCAAGATGGCCACGTCCGAGTGCGCAGACAAGTGCATGAAGCCTACAACAAAGATTGTATAGTGCCACGAGTCCAAGCTGGAGGTGGTGGGGTGACCGTTTGGGCTGCTTTTCATGCAGGGGGCAAAACTGACCTGGTTGTTCTGAATGGAAACCCGAACCAGTTCAAGTACAGGGCCATTCTGGAAGAAACATTGCTTCCATTTTCTCGTGCAGCCTTTCGAGGAAACTTTGCCTTCCAAGATGACAATGCACGGCCTCATCGTGCTCGCATGATCCAACACTTTCTTGCTGACCGTGGTGTAGAGCATATGGAGTGGCCTGCAATGTCCCCGGATATGAATCCGATAGAGAACTTGTGGGCAGAATTAACGCGTCAAATCGACCACTTGGACCAGCAGCCGACCTCTGTGCGTGAATTGCAGCAGGCTATTGTCACTGCATGGCAAGCAATTCCTGTCCAAATCTTGGCAAATCTCGTGAACAGCATGCCTCAACGTGTACGTGCTCTCCTGAATGCTCGTGGGGGTTACACGAAGTACTGAACTGTAATTTTACTGTCCGTAATCCCAGTCGTAATTTAACTTTTGTTTTTGTTAAAAAGAAATTTGGCTAATGTGCAAAATAAAGAGATACTTCTGGAAAACGTACAGAAGTTTAACACAGTACTGTCCATGAATTGAGTTCGATATCAGTTTACATCACTTTCAAGGATCAATTTATTTGTTTCGAAATGTCAAATGTGGTTTTTGTTTCTTTTAAAGGTCACATTAACAAAATCTAGAATAATTTCAACATAATTCCAATTAACTTTTGGTTCTAAGACATCTTGAAAAGTAAGTTCACCCCCACAAAAAAAATATTCCATATTAAATGCCAAGTCTGTATGTTGAAATTATTCTAGATTTCTAGATATATATATACTGATATAGAGAGGTAAAGATAAAAGAAAGAATGTTCTCACTGCACCATGGAATGGTATGGGTCGTCTGTGATGGTAGATGGGCAGTGGAGCGATGAGAGAAGAGGATATAAACACGATGAGTGGTGTTCTGGGCAGTGGGATGGAAGCAGAAAACAACATCAATGGCAAGTCTGTTGTCCACAGGATGAAAATGATCAATACATCATTTAATTCTCATTCAAAATTTTCGATATTTTTTTTGAGAAGAGCGATACAGAGACATGAAATGATGGTGAAAAGCAATGCATAAATAAGAATGAACAGGAGCACAAACAAGTTCATGAGTGCATTAAATAAATTGCATCTGTGCATTCTGTTCCGAGACATCCAATGAGTCTACATAATAAAATAGATTAATAAAAATGAAACGAAACATCTAAATAAGAGAATTAAAACTGAAGTGAAACATTTAATACAAAAATAATAATAAAGGGATTCGCAGATTTAGCATTTGGATGGTTTCCATATTGTTGGGGACAACATGTCCACAATTACCTTGAGCTTGATGAAGAGATGAAGGAAGGAAAGAGCAGAGAAAGCAAAAAAAAAAAAGTGTCAACAAGGAGGTGAAGATATGGTTGCAAGAGAGTGGTGAGAGGCAGAGTGGAGGTGAGGTTGAACGTAAGAATATGAAATGGTCCTGACAGTGCATGAGGAATGTATGTGCTCTTAAAGGTCAGAGAACAGAGGAATGCAGCTGAAATACAGAGGGGGGCACTGGCAAGGAGAGCGATCGATGCAAAATAACAGGAGAGGAAGAAATCCAATAAAGTCTTTGAATTCCAACAAACGTTTTCGTTTTTAATACCTCAAAAAGGTGATTTATCTTTGAGCTGTGAAGGTAGCTTTGAGGTGCGCGTACTCACCTTTGACCCAGCTTACCTGGGTTTGAATCTCCACCCTGCTGCAAACCGTCAGCCTGGTGTTTCACCTGTAGAGCGAGGCATCAATGTGTGCCCCGCATCAATGTGTGCCCCGCATCAATGTGTGCCCCGCATCAATGTGTGCCCCGCATCAATGTGTGCCCCGCATCAATGTGTGCGCCGCATCAATGTGTGCGCCGCATCAATGTGTGCCCCGCATCAATGTGTGCCCCGCATCAATGTGTGCCCCGCATCAATGTGTGCCCCGCATCAATGTGTGCCCCGCATCAATGTGTGCCCCGCATCAATGTGTGCCCCGCATCAATGTGTGCCCCGCATCAATGTGTGCCCCGCATCAATGTGTGCCCAGCATCAATGTGTGCCCAGCATCAATGTGTGCCCAGCATCAATGTGTGCCCCGCATCAATGTGTGCCCCGCATCAATGTGTGCCCCGCATCAATGTGTGCCCCGCATCAATGTGTGCCCCGCATCAATGTGTGCCCCGCATCAATGTGTGCCCCGCATCAATGTGTGCCCCGCATCAATGTGTGCCCCGCATCAATGTGTGCCCCGCATCAATGTGTGCCCTGCATCAATGTGTGCCCAGCATCAATGTGTGCCCAGCATCAATGTGTGCCCCGCATCAATGTGTGCCCAGCATCAATGTGTGCCCCGCATCAATGTGTGCCCCGCATCAATGTGTGCCCCGCATCAATGTGTGCCCAGCATCAATGTGTGCCCCGCATCAATGTGTGCCCCGCATCAATGTGTGCCCCGCATCAATGTGTGTGCAGCATCAATGTGTGTGCGCCGTCCATCGGATCATTGTTAAGCCGGAGGACGCCTCTGGCAGCACTGGTCGCCGGGGACATTAAAGATCGTGACTGGTCTTGTCACCTGCACCCTAAACAAATTCTGCCCAAATCATGTTTGGTTGAACGGCAGGCCTGGCCAGCCGATTCGTGAAACCATGGAGCAAAAAACGTTCCATGGCCAATCCCGCAAGAATGTTGGAATACCTGGGGCTATTAACCAAATTTATAGAAAGATATCATTTTAAGCAAGTGATATGTCCTCATTAAAAGTGTGACAAGTTAGTTGGTGACATATTTGCCCAACCTTCTGAGGACAAAGTAAGCACACCCCAAAGCTCACATCAAAGATCAAATGATAAACGTTCAGTACAAAAGTCTTTGCATTCTTATCAAATTTCATACAACATAAAGAATTTGAAAAGGAGGAATTCCACACTGCCTGTATTTCTCATTTAGATTTCTTTTCTTTCTGCTTTCAAAGGTTCCGTTCAAAGGGAGGTTCGGAGCTGCAGGAGCAGCCCCAGGGTAAGGATTACAATCGACGGTTTAGTCTGGGGCAGGAATTTGGAATTTGTCCAGGGTGCTGGTGAGAGATCACCTGCCCTTCAGGAAGAGCATCTTGGGATGTTGAATGACCTCTAATACTAGTCGATGGGATGCCCATTTTAACGTCCATCCGAGGGATGCCTCACACATCGATGAATCGTCCCGCCTGTGAGGTACCAGGGTGACAGTTTACAGCTACAAAAGGTCAGGAGCGAGTGTGTCTACCTCGAGGTTATACCCTGTCAACCTGAGATATTTTTTCTAATAAAGTAATCTGTGCTCAATTGAATGAAACTGATGAAAGGAGCAAGACCGTAATGGCTACATTATTATCAGAGACAAACCCTGACGTTCTGCAAAATGTTCAGTTCTCATCCAACTGATATTTTTGTCTCTTGCATGCTTGGTGTCTGTCTACCCCTCCCTTTCCCTCTCTCCCTCTCTCCCTCCCCTCCCTTTCCCTCTCCCCCCTTCCTTCTCTCTTTCTCCCTCTCTCCCTCCCCTCCCTTTCCCTCTCTCCCCCTCCCTTTCCCTCTCTCCCCTTCCTTCTCTGTTTCTCCCTCTGTCCCTCCCTCCCCCACTCTCTATCTATCTCTCCCCTCACCCACCCTCTGCCCCACTCGTCCACCCCTACCAAACTCCTTTGTCCCATTCTTATTCTCTCTTTTTTAATCCCCACCCCTTTATTATATTCAGGTGTAATTTGTTAATGCACCTTGACTCACCATGACAGCTTTTCATGTCCTGGTTGAGAAATGCACTGTTGATGTAAAAATCGAGTCAAACTGGCTCCATGAAATAATAATTTCATGCCAATGTCACCTTCGGTGGAGAGCAACAGCGAAATGCAAACCATAAAAACAAAATCACGTTATAGGTACCGAGAGTAAAAGGTATGGCTTTTAAAGGCTTACGACTTCACTCTGTAGTAACTTTTCAGAGTATCATTTTGGGCACATTTGATGGGGCGGCCATTTCTTTCCCATGCCATTCCTACATATGGAATACTGCCGTACTCCATGATACTTAAGGTGCAATAATGCACTGCTGCACTCAAGTGAGATATTTGTGAATGGAAGTGATAAAAAAATTTAAAAACATTTTGAAAACAAAGCAAAACACATCCAATCGAAGCTTAACAACAACAAATTAAATAAAAAACAGGACGCGATTCAAAGCTCAAAGGCAATTATAATTGTACAAAGCACACTGTATTACTGCGAATATGGCGACTAATACTGGGTGATGATTCATTCACGGAAACATTTCAATGAGAAACAATTATTCTTTATGTTAAACTGTGTCTTTTTGTTTGTTTCAGGTGATTTTGAGGACTGAGCTTTGGAAAGTTGAATTGAGCCTGTCCTCTATCTCTATATCTCTATCTCTATCTCTATCTCTATCTCTCTCTCTCTCTCTCTCTCTCTCTCTCTCTCTCTCTCTCTCTCTCTCTCTCTCTTTTTTTTCTCTCTCTTTTTTTCTCTCTCTCTTTTTCTCTCTCTTTTTTTTCTCTCTCTTTTTCTCTTTCTCTCTCTCTTCTCTCTCTCTTTTTTTTCTCTCTCTCTTTCTCTTTCTCTCTCTCTTCTCTCTCTCTTTTTCTCTCTTTTTCTCTCTCTATTTCTCTCTTTCTTTTTCTCTCTCTATTTCTCTCTTTCTTTTTCTCTCTCATTCTCTCTCTATTTCTCTCTCTCTTTTTCTCTCTCTTTTTCTCTCTCTCTTTTTTTTCTCTCTTTTTCTCTCTATGTGTATATATATATATAATCGTTAGATTAAATAAGACGCGGACGTAGCTTCAGGACGTCGATCTTTAATTGTCGACAAGCTTTCGACCAACAAAGGTCTTCTTCTGAGTCGGCCCCAAGTTCAACGGAAGTGCCGACTCAGAAGAAGAAGACCGACTCAGAAGGGCCGACTCAGAAGAAGACCTTTGTTGGTCGAAAGCTTGTCGACAATTAAAGATCGACGTCCTGAAGCTACGTCCGCGTCTTATTTAATCTAACGATTATTTATTCAATACAAATGAGACGCCCTGCTCGTACTTTGGAGTTTCTACTATTTCTTACAGTTATATATATATATATATATCTCCATAACAATTCCTTAAAGACCGTTTTGGGCAAGCTTTGGTTTGCGGACACGTCCCACAACGATTTCAATATTGACCTATGTTAGGGCACAAGAAGGCCAACTCACATTGTCGCAGATGCAAAAGGGTCAGGGCGAAAGAAAACAGCAAGATTGGAAGAAACAATTGAAGGAGGTGAAGCAGTCCAACAGAGGCTGAAGAGTTCAGAGAG
Source organism: Myxine glutinosa (assembly GCF_964187855.1). Taxonomy (NCBI): domain Eukaryota; kingdom Metazoa; phylum Chordata; class Myxini; order Myxiniformes; family Myxinidae; genus Myxine; species Myxine glutinosa. Next base: position 11,299,135 of record NC_136274.1, read on the forward strand.
AAGACATTCCCGAGAGCTCGGCAATAACAGGGAAACAGTGCGTACGATTGAAAGAAGGATCTTAGTTTGTATTCATACAAAATGCAAGTAACAACAGTTAAAACCCCAGACGAACAAAGACGACTGGCAAGGTGTATCACTATTCACTCTCATCGTCGTTTGCTCGGTAACCAAAATTTCGCTTGAAGACTTCATAATGTCAAACGGAGTACCTTTTCACTTATCGGGGTATGTCAACTTACAAAACTGTCGAATATGGCCAGAATATCGGGGTATGTCAACTTACAAAACTGTCCAATATGGCCAGAATATCGGGGTATGTCAACTTACAAAACTGTCCAATATGGCCAGAATATCGGGGTATGTCAACTTACAAAACTGTCGAATATGGCCAGAATATCGGGGTATGTCAACTTAAAAAACTGTCGAATATGGCCAGAATATCGGGGTATGTCAACTTTAAAAACTGTCGAATATGGCCAGAATATCAGGGTATGTCAACTTACAAAACTGTCGAATATGGCCAGAATATCGGGGTATGTCAACTTAAAAAACTGTCGAATATGGCCAGAATATCAGGGTATGTCAACTTAAAAAACTGTCGAATATGGCCAGAATATCAGGGTATGTCAACTTACAAAACTGTCGAATATGGCCAGAATATCAGGGTATGTCAACTTACAAAACTGTCGAATATGGCCAGAACATCGGGGTATGTCAACTTGCAAAACTGTCGAATATGGCCAGAATATCGGGGTATGTCAACTTACAAAACTGTCGAATATGGCCAGAATATCAGGGTATGTCAACTTACAAAACTGTCGAATATGGCCAGAATATCGGGGTATGTCAACTTACAAAACTGTCGAATATGGCCAGAATATCGGGGTATGTGAACTTACAAAACTGTCGAATATGGCCAGAATATCGGGGTATGTCAACTTGCAAAACTGTCATCAGCAAAACAACTTGGGGAAATTACCAAGGGTTATTTACCCACAGGTTCTGAATCGTTCCCAATCGCTAATTACCTCAGGACGGGCTCACCTGTGATTCACACTCGGGACTTCGATTTATACACCTTGCAGACAGGTCAGCAGAAGCACAAGAAAATAAGTTGTTGATAAAGAACCTTTCGAGTCGCTAAATATCAGTAATTTATTATATTTTCCGGTTCACGATCAATGATCGATGTGTACATATATATATATATATGTTGCTCGGCTTGACTCCGCCCCTCCGGAAAGCGCGCGCTGTGTCGTGAGACGAGGCTGAGGGCGCGCGGTGCGGCTTGAGGAGATCTCTAGAATAAACAAGAGATATCCATTTTTAAAATATTTTCTTTTAATTAACGATATCTGCCAAACCATGAGACCTATCGCAAATTCCAAAAGGACATTTTAGTAGATTGACATGCTGAACAGATCCCTTCGATTGGATCAAAAATGAGGGAGCGGCTCGGTTTTAAAGGTTCATGCTTAAAAACGTCATAACTCTGAAACCATGTGACGCATGACGTTATGCTGGTTGACTTTTTTGTTCGTCATGGGTATGCGATTTTGCCTGCAAAGTTTGGCCTCGATCTGTTCAGCCGTTGCAGAGAAAAAGGGGTTTTCGTGTTTTCACGAAAAACAATATGGCGGCCGAACCACGTGACCTGTTACGTCATAATTACCATTAAAATATTCTACAGACCGAGCCTCATATGGTGAAAATTTTATCTCAATCGGTCCTATTATTGCAGAGAAAATCTTTTTTTAAAGGAAATTAAAACTTAAAATGGCACTGAGTTAAGGATCATCAGAATTATCAGAATTCCCAAAGTTCAAAGTGCCATAACTTTGTCAAAAATGATCGAAACGTCGTGAAGTTCGAACTTGATCTGTAACTTATCATATCATGAGGAAACCATGTACCAAGTTTGAAATCATTAGCATTAAGAGTTTAGAAAAAAAAGTCCGGAAAACTGTTCTTTGCGTGACGGACTGACCAGGGACGGATCCAGGGGGGGTGGGGGGTGCAAGGGGTGTGCACCCCCCCCCCCTTGATCCAGGATGAGGGTGCAGGCGGTGCGAATTTGCTGAACTGTTGGACCAGGGAAGAACACAAGGAACTGCAGAAACTTCCATGAACGCACGAAATGCCGTTTCTGACGATCAATTTTTTTAAATTTCCTGGGGGAGGACCCCCAGACCCCCCTTTTATCCCCCCCCCCAGCGCTATAGTTTCATGCACCCCCCCCCCCCCCTCCCCCGTCTTGAAATTCCTGGATCAGCCCCTGCTGATGGACTGACAGACGGACAGACGGAGGGAGGGACGGCGTGCAAACCTATAGTCCCCCTCCGTGTCCAGTGTACACCGGTAGGGGACTAATAATAAAACTGAATGTCAAGCAAAGAAGCAGCACGTACCATTTTAAAAAGCCTTTGGTACAACTTGGCCCGAGTTTGAACCGGTGTGTGTGTGTGTGTGTGTGTGTGTGTGTGTGTGTGTGTGTGTGTGTGTGTGTGTGTGTGTGTGTGTGTGTGTGTGTGTGTGTGTGTGTGTGTGTGTGTGTGTGTGTGTGTGTGTGTGTGTGTGTGTGTGTGTGTGTGTGTGTGTGTGTGTGTGTGTGTGTGTGTGTGTGTGTGTGTGTGTGTGTGTGTGTGTGTGTGTGTGTGTGTGTTCCATTTCAGGCCTGTAACCTTTTTACCATATGAGTTTTATCATCAAATTTTCACCAAAGCTTCATTATGAGAATATGGAGTAGGCAAATTAATAATTTTGTCAAAAGGTCAAAGGTCAACGTCACGTAAAATCATAAATTTCATCCAATTAACCTAAAATTTTAATTTATCATTTGAACTTTGTCATCAAAATTTCAGCAAAGCTTTATTATGAGAAAATGGAGAACACAAAATAATAATTTGGTCAAAAGGTCAAAGGTCAGCATCACCTAAAATAACTTTTCACAATTGACCTGAAATTTTAAGGCGCTTTGGTCACTGAATTAGTACATCAATCAAAAGCGAAAAGCTGATTATTATTTTTTAGATAGAAAGATAAAGGTTGCAAAAAATCATAAATTTTCATCCAATTGCTTTGACATCTGAGCAGGGTTTGCATATGTGCTCTCTTAAACCTATTGCTTTTGAGGTCAAAAGGTCAAGCTCGCCTAAAATCATCAATTTTTTGTATTGTTTTTTTGTTTGTTTCCTTTGGAGTGGGGGGTAGGGGGACCTTTGTATGGAACCCCCCCCCCCCCCCCCCCCCCCCACACTCCACCCCTTTATTTAATTTCAGCACACGTTCAAAAACCACAATACGATAAGCTCCACAAACTCTTAATTCGAACCGATCTTCAAAATTCCAACTTCAGAATTGACTCAAACAGTGGCAGTTGTGTGTCGGCAACGGTTGCTAGAGTGAGATGTGCATGGAAGAAGTTTCGGGAACTGAGTGGCGTGCTGATGAGGAGGGGAGTGTCGTTAAAGCTGAAGGGAAAGGTGTATGCTGCATGTGTGAGAAGTGTTATGATTTATGGGAGCGAGACATGGGTAATGAACGTAGAGCAGCAACGAAGGCTGGAAAGGGTGGAAATGCGAATGGTTCGGTGGATGTGTGGAGTATCGTTGAGAGAGAGGAAGACAAATGATGAATTGCGAAAGATGATGGGAATATTGCCTGTGATGGATGCTGTGAAGAGGAACAGGTTGAGATGGTTTGGTCATGTGTTGAGAAAGGATGAAAGTGACTGGTTGAGAAGAGTGATGGAAATGAATGTAGAAGGAAGTAGAGGACGGGGAAGACCGAGAAAGACTTGGCTAAAGATGGTGGAAGAAGAAATGCGGGCAAGGGGGTTAACAAGGGGAGATGCAGAAAATAGGGCAAAATGGAGAAGATTGTCAGGGGGACGGCAAGGCTAACCCCTGCTCTAGCAGGGAAAATGGCCTTAAAATGCCTGTTGTCGTGGCAGCAGTCCCACTACTAAAAAAAGTGTTCTTTGCTAATAATGTTTCATTCCAAAAACGCATCTCCGAGCAGTTACCATGGGAGTATGAATTAAGTTAAAAACGATTATTAAGTTAAATTTTAAAAAAAATAACCCCAGAATGAGAATCACAGCCTCGCTTAAATAAATGCATATATACACTTAGTTATAAAATCGCAAGAAATGGTAAATTTTGTCAGATTTTACTCCAGATTTGGAAATTATTTAATTTACAGCATCCAATCCTCATATCCAAATCCAGATTTTGATGATATGCTTAAATTATGTAATGATAATCGATCATGTTTCCAAGGCAAGGTACGTTTGAGTAGGCCGAAACAAAATGGTGACTTAAGAACCCAGTAAAGTGCAGTGAGATGACCAAATGGCGGGCCAACATATTGGTACACCATCACATCGGGGTTTTTTTCTTATGAGCCACCATTTTGGTGAGCCACCTTATGAGCCACATTGTGATGAGCAAAAAGGATGTTATAACACACCCAAACACCCAATTTTCATCCTGGTAATCTGTTGGAGGTCCAGGTGTATGCATGCAAAGTTTGGGGCTGCTAGGTTTTATTGTTTTGGAGTTATGGAGGAGACAGATGGATGGACAGACAGACGGACGGACGGACGGACGGACACTGCCTTTTATTATTATAGACTAGCAACGGTACCCACCCTATGGGCGGGGCTTCAATTGGGAAGCCCAAATGAAAAGGCTAAATGACAGAAATTGAAGGTTTTTTAAAATTTTAAGCGATTCATATAAACATCCGTTGAATCACATCACACGCAAATCATCAAAATCTAAACAGTATCTTTAGAATTTCAATAAAAGCCACATCACTGTTCATATCGGTAAATATTATGCCATCGTGTTTCAAGTCGTGATCGATACACTATGATCGTGATGATCATGAATCGTGATCGATAATAGTGTTTACAATCGCTATGTCGTATGTACTCCCGATACGTGTACCAAATTCCCGATATGTGTAACTGTACCAAATCAACAGCTAAAAGGATTTTGAGCCGATAGCTGTTACGGCCTTTGCAAGGTCGATGGAGACAGCGATCTGTTGGCGTATTCACCGCCCAAATAGCTATGTGGAATTCTCTCATGTAGAGATTAAGCGTTACGGCTGTTACGGCCTTGGCAAGATCGATGGAGACAGCGTTTATTATACTTTTAATGAAGGACACTGTCTCAAGCCCTAGTCCCCATCACGGATGGGGCTCAGCGGTTTACACGAGCCTGACGGCGAAGGGCAAGGTACACGCTGGCCCGTCCAGTGTAGCGCGCATGCGGCCCCGGACATCGAAGGGCATTAAACGTTCATTAAAGGATTACGAAACGAAAAACATTACGAAATTACGTTCACACCGTCACGTCAAACACTACCGTGAACACACACATCGTCACAATGAGAACATCGTCACAATGAACGTTATGCGAACGTGAATGTTATGCGGGAGTCCAAACCTGAGAATGCTGGAAACCAAAGCTGAAATTGGGAAAACTAAATAGCCTATTTTACTCCTGGAGATCCCAGGATTACCCACACAAAATATCTTTGCGATCGGTTGAGCCGTTTTTACGGTACCTTCGAACAGACAGACGGACATTTGGTGAATTATAGTAAGATAAGACATCCTGTTTGTTTGCTTGCTTATTTGTCCTATTTCTTAATGATCGACTGCCAGTACGACATTCATCATTTGTGTAGTCTTGCTTTGCGATATCTTTATTCTAAAAAACAAGATCAATACTATTGAGGCTTCAACAGACAATGTCAATCTCGGGCAATGATGTGAAAAGCCAAAGCAGTCACCGTACAGAGTTTTATACAGTACAGTACAAGGTGACTCAGTTCCCAGGTAGTTAGGTTTAGGAACATAAACGTTTTCATTTGTCGTGAGAGCATCAAATCGATGCCAGACAATCGATCAACGCTGCTGATTTACGTCAATTCTTGTAACGAATCAATTTGATTCCGAGTATGCATCCATTTCGGAATATATAGGTGACCGTTTGAAAGTGAAGCATTAAAAATTCGTGGATATTCGTGCAAAAAACAACATGACTAAACTATAGAGAAAAACATGAACGAGGAAAGTGCAATTCCCAATAAAAATTTGTCATTTGCAGAAAAAAAAAAATTGTAATTAAAAAAATTAATAAATGTAAGCATGTACACAAGAAAATACAAACAAACACTTGTTTTTGTCCCCCGCCCCTCCAACAAGGTCATTAAAGCGAGCTCCGTCCCACTGACCGACTGATCATCCATCCATGCACTTTTATGTTCACGATATTTCAAAAAACCGTTCAACATTTACCTTTCATCTTGCAGATATCTATTCCTCATGACAATATCTCAACCTGATTAGATCACGGCTGTGATTGGCTGAATTGTTGCCATGGCGACCATCCTGGTAACTTGGCTTGTGTACACGATATTTCAAAAACCGTTCAAGATTTGGCTTTCATATTACACAGATCTATTCCTCATACCACCCAAAAGTTGGGAGACCTAGACCTGGAGTATCAGCCCCTTTTAATCAGAACATCATTACACCTGTGAACAGTGCAGGTTAAATTGATCTTCAGCAGGGTACATGAATCGGAATGGCTGTGGTGCCCAATATCGGAATAACCCAAGATGCTCTATCCATTCCGGGCCTTTTGGACCGAGTTAATAAGCAATCTCTCTGATGACCGACGCGGTCAAATTGCGGCTAAGGGTTCAAAGAGGAAACTGAGACTTTATCTCGGGAAGAAAATTGCGGCATGCACAAACTGGGAATACGCACCCCAAGATGAATTCATGACCATTTAAGTACAATTATTTAAAGTACATGCTTTTGCACTTCTATGGAACTGTATTTCACTTTACATACAATCTGTGAATTGTTGTGATGAGCAGGTAGAGCAACAAACCATTTATTCCAAGGCAGGTTGGAATTAGGAATATAGGGGTCCATATTTCCCCATTCTTCCCAAATTCATGGCCCATGACTCATCAGGTTGAATATGAATGTACCTGTTCACATCAGATCGGCTCTGATGCTGAGCACAGTCAAGGCCGGGAGATACTTTGATGGAAAACCACCACGGAAGACCGATGTTATATGTTGAGGGAACGCAGGTAACGCAATTGGTAATGGGTTCACCTCTGAGTTATCTGGTCATGGATATACCCCACGGTGTCCTTCACGAAGAGGAGGCGAGTTGTCTGAGGCACCATTAACTAATTCCACATTCCTGCCTGGACCTTGCGTAGCAAGTGGTCTGGTCTTCTTGGAGGTTCCTCAACATCAGGTCACACTGCTTGCTATCTTGATGTGTGGTTGTTGTTGGGGAGCAGCTTCTACACAATAAACTAACGAGTTAGTTTGCACTTTTCATTTGAACAGCTTTCTTCACATATAAAGGGCAGCCTAGACACCTGCAAATACACCTACACACATATGCACACAATTATACCCTGGCCGATTATAAAAGAGATGCAGCTGTTATTCTCGATTAAATTAATGGGGTTGATACAAAGATAAGTAAATTTATAAGATAAAATATAAAAATAATAATGGGGTTGATACAATGATAATTTCTCTCCTCACCTTCACTCCTTCATTCCTCTTTTCTCCCGCCTCTGGAACAAACTCCCTCACTCTCTTCAATCCCACTCCTCCCTCCAGGTCTTTAAAACAGCTGTTCACCACCATCTCTTATCTTCCCCCATCCAAAACCTTGATCTTTTCTACCCCCGCCAATTTCACCCCAGATTCACTTTTTTGAAATCGGCTAACCCCCGCTCTAGCGGGGAAAATGGCCTTAAAACGATCATTCATTCATTCATTCACTTTTTTGAAATACCAACTTCCTTCCTGGAAGCCCTTGCAGTGTCCTGGTGTTTTATACTTCAACCCCCCCCCGCACCCCCTTCCCACGCCTCCTCCCCCCAAACCCTCTCCCTCCCACAGATCTCCCGATGTCCCTGCTCTCAAATGTTGTGTTTGTGTGCTTCCCCTTCTCTCCCCATCTTGTCTACTGCTCCCCTTATAATATACTTTGTGTGTGTTTGATTTTTTGTGTGATAAATGTTCGCTCTTTCACGAGCCTCGTTTCTGTATACAAAACCAAAAAAAAATTAGTTGACAACTACAGTAAATAGCTTGGTAATGGGGCATGGATATGGCATAGCTTGATGGGCCAAACGGCCTCCTCATGTGTTTGACACTGTGTTCAGACAACAAGTTACTTTGGACGTACCGCATACCATAGTAAGAATAAAGTTGTTTTACAACACGTGACTTTCAAAATCATGTAATCCACCCCAGAATGCTCGGTGCGTTGGTGGAGAACCTCCGAGAAATGGTGGTGTTCGGGGCAAACTAGAAGTGCAAACTCCTGACCATGTGGGCCGGTACAAGGCTCGAGTGGATGGACATGAGCTACACAAAGACCCTGATGGATCGCGACCAGTAAATGAACCAGTGAAGTGAGTTGAACCTTTTAGGAGTGCCTCCTATAAACATGGCAACCTTGGTGATTTGTTTAATGGACGTCTGGAATTGGAAAGATGATGCTGTGAATCGTTACCGAGTAACGGTAACCATCGCTTCGGCAAAGGACATCTTCGCTTGCGTATCTCGTTTGGGTGCTTCTGAACACCGAAGAGAAGGAGATATATGGGGCTTTTGAATGTACAGGCCACAGGGTAAGTTTAAAGTGATGATATTTACTATTAATCATATTCATGTTGGAGGGGGGGTGGGGGAGGGGTGGGCAAGGGAATTGTGAAGGCTGTAATAAATATATATTTATTGTTTGGTTCTGAGGCTGCAAGGGAAATTCTACTAGATTTTTGCATCTTTTGGTGAACCTATATATATATACAAAGCACTGACCCTATGACATGATGCTGACGTCATGTGCATAAATTACACCACATATATATATGTATGTATATATCCACTGCAGCTGCTCACTTGTATTAACAGGAAATTATAGGAAATCAACAACTCTGTCATGTCTGAAGCTGCAAATATTCACCGTTGTATCCAAACACGTGACCGCGGGTTTATTTCCGTTTTTTCCGGGAGTTACGGCCCAACTCGGATGGCGCTGCTGTGAATCGGGCCTGTATATGTTAAAGGGGAGGATGAGCTTGGAACCTTGAAAGGACATACGGCTAAACTCGGTGTTGACCGGGATGCCAATCCTATATTGTGCAGAGCTCGCCCAGTCCCTTTCGCCCTGCGGGAACGGATTGACAAGGAACTGGAACATCTTGAAAATCTGGGTATCATCGAGCAAATCCAGTATGCCGAATGGGCGGCGCCCATCGTTCCGGTCATAAAATCGGACCAGTCCATCCGCATATGTGGAGATTATAAAATGACCGTGAACAAGTGTTCTTCATTGGATAAATATCCAATCCCAAGGATCGAAGGCCTCGATGCTCGTCTCACGGGAGGCAAGACTTTTATGAAACTCAATCTCAAATCCGCCTATCTACAGCTCCGCTTGGACGAGAATTTGAAACAGTATCTTACCATCAACACACATCGTGGGTTGTACAGGTACCACCGACTCAGTTTTGGAGTGAAATCTGCACCTGGAATTTATCAGCGTGTCATGGACAGTTTGTTTGCTGCCGAACGCAACGTCGTTTGTTACCAGGCTGATATTCTGGTTACTGGTCGTACGGACGCGGAACATCTACAAAACCTGGATAGAGTTCTGAAGAAGATTTCGGACTCCGGCCTACGTTTGCGTCGAGACAAGTGCAAGTTTATGGTGCCATCAGTCACGTACCTGGGTCATACGATTGATGCCGAGGGTCTACACCCGACAGATGAGAAAGTCCGAGCTATCAAGGATGCTCCTGCTCCACGAGACATAACCGAATTGAAGTCATACCTCGGTTTGCTTCAGTTCTATGGTCGTTACATCCCGAATGTGACCGACGTTTTGGGCCCCCTTTATCGGCTTTTGAGGAAAGGAGTCTCCTGGAGCTGGGGATCCACTGAACAATCAGCGTTCCAGACCTCTAAGGATCTGCTCAAATCGTCCAATGTTCTCGTTCATTTTGATCCAGAGAAGGATCTTGTGCTGACATGTGATGCCTGTCGGTATGGAGTGGGGAGTGTATTATCACACGTGATGCCTGATGGTACGGAAAGACCTGTTGCATTTGCATCCAGAACGTTGTCCCCTGCAGAGAAGAACTATTCCCAATTTGACAAGGAAGGATTGGGAATCGTTTTCGACGTCAGCAAATTTCGCCAGTACCTTTTGGACATTATTTCACGATTCGCACTGATCACAAGCCGCTGATCAGTCTGTTTGGTCCAACTAAGGCGACATCTGACACACTACCACCCAGGATCATACGCTGGTCCCTGTTTCTCGCTGCTTATGACTACAACATATGTTATAAGCCGGGTTCGTCTGTCACACATGCAGATGCCATGAGTTGGTTACCCCTTCCAGAATCCGTTGATGATTCGCCTACACCAGTATCCATTATCGCACTGATGGATCATCTGGAAGATTGCGCCGTCGATTCCGGCCAGATCCGCACTCATACCCGACGAGACCCCGTTCTGTCCAGAACTGTCCAGGCTGTACAGCTTGGATGGCACTCGCTACCTGAGGGTGACCCAGCTTTTGCGGCTTTTAAAGCACGTAAAAACGAACTCAGCGTGGAAAATGGTTGCCTACTCTGGGGATGTCGTGTCGTGATCCCGGAAAATCTGCGTTCCAGGGTCATGGATGAAATCCATGACTGTCACCCCGGGATTGTGAAAATGAAGTCACTCGCCAGAAACTATGTGTGGTGGCCGAATCTTGATGCTGATATCGAACATCATGTTCGACATTGTTACCCCTGCCAGAGCACCCGGAATACACCTGCAAAAGCGCCAGTGCATCCCTGGGGATGGCCCAGCGAACCGTGGCATCACCTACATCTCGATTATGCCGGGCCTATTTAAGGCAGCATGATTCTAATAATTACGGACGTGCACACAAAATGGATTGATGCCTATGTGAAGCGTGGTACTACCTCAGCCATTGTCATCGAAAGAAGCAGACGCTGTTTCGCCACTCATGGTCTGCCCAGGATGATCGTGAGTGATAACGGTATGTGTTTTTCCAGTTCCGAGTTTGCCGAGTTCACACGTCGGAACGGCATCAAACATAAGTTTGTCAGCCCACATCACCAGGCTTCAAATGGCTTGGCCGAACGATCCGTGGAAATCATCAAATCCGGATTGCAGAAACTTCCGGAGGGAACCCTGGAAACAAAGCTTTCTCGTCTCCTGTTCAAATACCGCATCATGCCACAATTGACAAACGGTGCAGCTCCGTCTGAATTATTGATGAAATGACACTTGAGATCGACACTTGACAATCTCAAACCAGACATATCATCAAACGTTTATCAGAGCCAGCTTAATCAAAAGTTGGTGCACGATAAGACGTCCAACAGTCGCTGTATCAACATAGGAGATCCAGTGTTTGCCCGAAATTTTGGTGCAGGTGCGACGTGGCTACCGGGGGACATCATCGAGAAGCCAGGTCCACTGTCCTGCATGATTCGCCTGCAGAACAGTCGTGAAATTCGTCGACATCAGGACCACATAACCTACCGTCACTGTCAGTCGATAGAGCCTGCAGCATCGTCACAGTCAGAACAACAGTTCGACGCGCCACTGCTGGAGATCGTCGTGGCCGCTCCAGCCGGCTCGGATTCCCCGAAAACCTCTGCGAATGCTACACCCTTCGTGGAGACCAAAGGGATCACCTCGGACTCTGTATCCACTGGTACACCGCCACCCAAAGGGATCACCTCGGACTCTGTATCCACTGGTACACAGCGACGCTCAATGCGTGAGAGAAAAGCACCCGACCGGTTGAATCTTTGAACATGTTCTATTTTCACGTTGACACATGTTCTATTTTCACGTTGACACATGTTGTATTTTCACGTTGACACATGTTCTATTTTCACGTTGACACATGTTCTATTTTCACGTTGACACATGTTCTATTTTCACGATGACACACGTTCTATTTTCACGGTGACACATGTTCTATTTTCACGTATTTTCATTATTTTCATAATCGTTTGCACACATATTTTCACGTTTTGGAAATGTTGCTTTTGAAATGTCACTTTGGAAGTCTAGCACGTATTGCTCTTGGTAATTTTGGACTTAAAGTGGAGGATGTCATGTATGAAGCTGCAAATATTCACCGTTGTATCCCTACACAGTGACCGCGGGTTTATTTCCGTTTTTCCGGAAGTTACGGCCCAGCTCGGATGGCGCTGTGGTGAATCGGGCCTGTATCGGGAGAGTCAATAAACGTGTGCTGCAATCGATCGTAGTCTGTCAGATACCTTACAAACTCTCAGTCTCATCCACAGATATTTCTTGCATTTCCCATATTTCCATGAGTCTGATTTGCATTCAGGAACAGAAGAGTTATAGATAAGCATTTTAACATCGAAATCGAATGAGTTATGGTTAACCATTTTGACATCGCATTCGAAGGAGTTATGGTTAACCTCATTCGTTTTTCAGGATCATTGGAATCTCCTGCGATGAAGCTGAGACTATGGGTGTATCATTTCACCATCACAGACAAGTCGGTTGTCTCTTTGTCTCCTGCCGCCTCCTTTCTGGTCTTGCACCGTCTGTTCCGTCCATGCTTTCCTCTTCCCCCCCACCCCCCACCCCCCAGGTTTTTGCAGGGCACACACAGTCCACCATCAACCTCCTCTGGTGAAACTCCCTAATTCCAGGACCACTGCTCAACTCCACTCATTCGTTCTTCTTTTTTTCGCGGGTGAAATCACCTTTCACCACCATCTGTTCACCACCATCTCAGGTCGTCTTCAATCCTAAACCATGATCTTTTCTACCCTCGTTAATCCCACCTAAATCTCTTTCCAATTTTCCATTTTTCCCTCCTTGGAGTTTCCTTCTGTATCCATTTTGCCCATCCCATGCATGTTTGTTTTGCGTCCTGTTTTTGTCTGTTACGTCCTGATCCGTTCACTGAACTATCTCTTCCATGAGCCTCCACTTTGTACTCAAAAATAAAAATGCTGAAAATTATGTTTAAAAGTCTATTTCACATGCAGATGTCACTCTAGCAACGGCAGGTTAAAAGTTCCCGCGAGCAGAACTGAGTCATTGAAAAGGCCCACACAGCGCATGCGCGAAAGGTACATCTTTCGTTGGTATTCATACATCATTTTGAAAGTCTCGTATTAGAGAGAAACCTCCTTACATTTATCTACACGCTCCACTACAAGCTTGAGATGAATTTGAGCATAATTAAATGAAAATCGGTTTAATGTCTATGATTCAAAGAGCTACATTCAGGAGGGCAGACGTAGAGTCACAACATTAAGTCTGAAAAAGATGAGAAGACTTAATGAACTGTGGAAGCAAGAAAGGCCCACAAGTCAAAAACATAAAGAAGGTAAAATGACAGGAAGAATAAGAAAAGAGAGATTAGTACAGAACTGCCACTGAATCGAATGAGGTTTTCCATGAATGAAACAAAATTGGCTTAATCCCCATGAGTAACTCCCATCCTGGACAGAATGAAAATGATGAATGTGAAAGGATGTAACATAATCTTTACCTTTGATGTCCATAGGGAGAGAAACAAAAGTGTATTCCACCTGAAAACTTTCGAGATTATCAGATGTTCATTGCACAAGTCTATTTTAAACATTAAAAACAACGTGATGGTCTTACTTCTGTCAGAAGCAACTGTGGACTTCAGCACTTACAATGACATCAAATAAGAGCAACCATGCAGAGGGTTTTAGGAGGTACGGGGGAGGAGTGATGTGGGGCATTCGGGAAAAGCAACATCTCAAAAATGAATGTCTCATAGGAGGAAGAAAAAAGATGGTAACTCTGACACTAATTTGCCAACCTGAAGGCTTTGGAATAGGTGAGGGGAACCTTTCCTAGTTTGAGGGCAATAACAGCAGTTGTTACCCTCGCCAGAGGAGAGGGTATTGAATTTGGGTCCATTTGGGTCCGTTTGTTTGTCTGTCTACCTACTCAAAATAGACAAGTCCCACGTGGCAGGGAAAAGTCCCACGTGGCAAATAGACAAGTCCCACGTGGCAAAGGGACAAGTCCCACGTGGCAAAGGGACAAGTCCCACGTGGCAAAGGGACAAGTCCCACGTGGCAAAGGGACAAGTCCCACGTGGCAAAGGGACAAGTCCCACATGGCAGGGAAAAGTCCCACGTGGCAGGGAAAAGTCCCACGTGGCAGGGAAAAGTCCCACGTGGCAGGGAAAAGTCCCAAGTGGCAGGGGAAATGGTCACACGTGGCAAAGGGACAAGTCTCACATTGCAAAAAGGCAAGTCCCACGTGGCAAAGAGGCAAGTCCCACGTGGCAAAGGGACAAGTCCCACGCAGCAAAGAGGCAAGTCTCACATTGCAAATAGACAAGTCCCACATGGCAAAGAGACAGGTCCCACGTGGCAAAGAGGCAAGTCCCACGTGGCAAAGGGACAAGTCCCACGTGGCAAAGGGACAAGTCCCACGTGGCAAAGAGGCAAGTCCCACGTGGCAAAGAGACAAATCCCACGTGGCAAAAAGGCAAGTCCCACATGTCAAAGAGGCAAGTCCCACATGGCAAAGAGGCAAGTCCCACATGGCAAAGAGGCAAGTCCCACGTGGCAAAGAGGCAAGTCCCACGTGGCAAAGGGGACAAGTCCCACGTGGCAAAGAGGCAAGTCCCACGTGGCAAAGAGGCAAGTCCCACGTGGCAAAGAGGCAAGTCCCACGTGGCAAAGAGGCAAGTCCCACGTTGCAAAGAGGCAAGTCCCACGTTGCAAAGAGGCAAGTCCCACATGGCAAAGAGGCAAGTCCCACATGTCAAAGAGGCAAGTCCCACATGTCAAAGAGGCAAGTCCCACATGTCAAAGAGGCAAGTCCTACGTTGCAAAGAGGCAAGTCCCACATGGCAAAGAGGCAAGTCCCACATGTCAAAGAGGCAAGTCCCACATGTCAAAGAGGCAAGTCAAGATGGCATTGTGGTTATGATCGGTGCAGTCGGTGTTGGGAGTGCTGCGGGTGCAACAAGTGATGGGAGTGTAGTGAATGTGCACAAGGATCGTGTGTGGATGATAGCTGTAGTGATGCATGTGTGCGTGATTGTGGGAGTCGGATGTGGAAAGGTGATGGGGGTGACTGGGGAGATTCATTTTTGTAGGGAACGAGAGTATTTGGTATATCAACACTCTCTTTTGTTAAAAAGATAAGGAAAAGTAAAGTTTTGTGCTGTTTTAGGGGGGTGGGGTCAGGTATATTGTTGGAATGTTGAATGACGTTTTGTTGGGATGCTGACTGTGAATATTGGTGGTGGTGGATGTGGGAGGTAATGTGAGGAGTGTCTTTTCAGATCAGTTTAAGAGAAGAAATGAGTTTTTTGGTGGAACATTTACAGCATTTGGGGTGCAAAGCGATTTTTTCTCGGATTACACCAAGGGTGAGAGTCAATGCAGATTTCTTAATAGAGTGACAGATGTAACCAGTGGTTGGAGGGGTGATGATTTGCGGAGGTTCTTGAGAAAAAAAATTGGACTTTTTTAGACTAGAGATTGAGGATGTGGTTGAAGGTGTTGTTCACGAATGCCAGGAGTCTGAAGAGAAAGATGGAAAGCTGGGATGGATGGGCAAATGGTTTGACGTAGTTGCTGTAAGTGAGACGTGGTTTAGTGAGCAACCCAACTGGAGGACAGGAATTCAAGGCTACAGGGTTTATAGGTGTGATAGGAGAAAGAAAAGGGGAGGAGGTGTGGAAATCTTGGTGAGAGACAGTATTGTATCGAGAGAAAGGCATGATATTAAGGAAGGGAAATTGATGAAGAGGATTCTGTGTGGATCGCAATTAGATATTGGAAAAACAGCAAGATACTTGTAGGATGCTTTTGTTGGGCTTCTGGTGCGATGGAAGAGCAGGAAAGTTGGACATGCGAATAATTCAGAAGGGCATGCGATAAGGGAAGAATTTTGATCATGGGGATTTTAACTTGCCCGGGATAGTTTGGGTACAGGAACAGGGAAAGAAGATGAGGATTTTCTAGATCTACCGCAGTGTCCGTTTGTATATTGGAACACAAGAGGTTGAAGCGGTTGATTATGTCTCTGCTACATCTGAAATGATGAAATTTACACTATATTCGTTTAGTGATAGAATGGGTAAGGGAGCTGTTGAAGGTTTTATTCCTGATATGTCAACGGGAACAAACACAAACCCTGGTTATAGTCAAAGAAAGTCAATGTATAACATGATACACAAGCAGAAAATAATTTAACTGCAGCAGTTCCCCTTAAGGGTATATTCGGATTTTGTGATTATGATAAAGTCCTGTACGGACTTAAAATTCGATTTCAACTACAAAGGAATGATAAATAATGTAAATAGATTGCTTTTTGGGGATCTTAATGCTTTTGGTGATAGTAATAAATTTGCTATTAATGATTCGTGTTGGTTTATCAGCAAATATACTCCTAATCTTAAAACAGAACCCGACAAGACCTGCAAGAATTAAATCAATCACGTAAAGAAGAATATTATCCACTTGGTGAGGATAATGAGATATGTGGAACCACTGTTAGTTATCAACAAATAAAGGAATTTAATAAAGCTAAAATAAACAGTTTTGCCATAGTTTATTTTATGAAAACACAAAGAACAGGATTTTTTATTGTAAGCCGGGGAATACAAACTGATTTAACAACAGGAATATGGGGAGGTATTACCTGTCATCATATTAATCTCTCATATATTTCTGATACATAAATGACAGCAAGAAGACCAAGAAAATTCTCATTTCTGTATCCAAGCAAACATACAAGAAATGGGTATTTGGTATTTTAATAAATATGTTCTACAACATAAGAATGGGAGTTTTTCAATAAAATATTTGTTTTATACTGATGTTAATAAAGCTACAAATGTAGATGTAATCAAAGTGTTAAATAATGAAAAGGTTTTAAAGTTGATAAAATATAAAGCACTTTTAGAAATTCAGAACAAATTTTATTGGTATCCTGTTATGAAAAAAAATAAATTATAGATACAGGAATATCAAGAAATCCAGATGAATACATGTTTGATATTCTATGGGGAGATGGTTCAAGGGTAGCGAGGGATGAGGAAGGAGTTGAAGGAGAGAGTGAGAAAAGAGAGAGGGAAGAGAGAGAAAGGAAAGACAGGGAGGAAAGAGAGAAGGAAGAGAGGGAGGAAAGAGAGAAGGAAGAGAGGGAGGAAAGATAGAAAATTATGGAAAGATGTAGTGGTATGGAAATCAGTCAGATTGGAGAAAGATTGAAGGTATTACAGAAAATAAATCAATCAACGCACTGGGGAGGAAAATAGAGAAATTACAAGTCTTGGGAAAATGTTAGCTTCAAGAATGCTTGAGATAACTCAAGGACTCCAAGTCTCGCGGGAAGATTTACTCGATAAAGTGGGGATAAGGAAGAAGGAAAAGATTATGTAGTTGATGATGTTGGTGTTATTGATTTTAGTTAAAGTTTTACATATATTTTTTTCCCTAAATAAATGGAGAAGAGAGTGAAGGCATTCCTAAGGATTCTTTACGTTTTAAAAATCAAGATAGAAATGTATATGTTGGAGACCAAAAAGGTTTTCGCACTCTATGAATTTTTCTCATAAATAAATGAGTTATTGTGTTAAGTGCAAAACGAAAACCAATACTAAAAATATCTCGTATGTGAAAAGTAAAAATAAGAGTTTATCAAAAGGGAATATGTTTAGCGTGTGACTCTAAAAGGTGTCAATTCATTTCTCAGCATAAAAGTGGGGGAGATATACAAAAGTTTTTGTCGGGTAGTAAATTTACAACAACTGGAATTCCAGGGGAATTACACCTGCTGGGGTATTCATTCTGTGGACCTGGAACAAACTTGGATAAAAGATTTGATGAAGTGGACAATCCCATACCTTGGTCTAAACCTCTAAATAGGGTTGAGGAAGTGTGTATGAAACACTATATTGATCATGGGTATACCACTACATTAGATGAAAAACACAAAGCCGATAGAGAAATGTTGTATAATTTGTCTTTGGTATGAAATCCAACGTCGAGAGAGAATGTTGATGGATTTATTGTGGAAAAATTGGTAAATGCTAAATTGACACTTGGGCTTGGTTATCAAAAAAAGTATTAAGCTCTAATGACGTCATCAAGACTGAGGAGCAAATAGTTTTAGCTGACGAATTACATAAACCTATAATCACAAAGTTTAAAAGAAGGAAGGTTTATTCCAAAGGTGTTGATTACATCTGGTCCGCTGATTTAATGGAACTAAATAATGATAAGGGATACAAGTATGCTTTAACCGTTATTGATTTGAGGAGTAGATGTGCGTGGGTTGTTCCTTTGAAAAACAAAAGGGGTAATACTCTTATGTTAGTTTTCAGTGGAATATTTAGTAAAAGCCAAAGGAAACCAAAGAAGTTATGGACTGACGAGGGAACAGAGTTCAATAACAAAACACTTGTGAATTTTCTTAAAGATAATGGTATTACATTATACAGCACCTATAATGAAGAAAAGGCAGTTATTATTGCATTGGGATAAGCAATAATCGCATTTTTTAATCGCATTTTAAAATCTTACTATAATTCACCAAATGTCTGTCCGTCTGTTCGAAGGTACCGCAAAAACGGCTCAACCGATCGAAACGATATTTTGTGTGGGTAATCCTGGGATCTCCAGGAGTAAAATAGGCTATTTAGTTTTCCCAATTTCAGCTTTGGTCTCCAGTATTCTCAGGTTTGGACTCCCGCATAACATTCACATTCGCATAACGTCCATTGTGACGATGTTCTCATTGTGACGATGTATGTGTTCACGGAGGTGTTTGACGTGACGGTGTGAACGTAATTTCGTAATGTTTTTCGTTTCGTAATCCTTTAATGAGCGTTTAATGTTGAATGAACATTTAATGCCCTTCGATGTCCGGAGCCGCACACGCGCTACACTGGACGGGCCAGCGTGTACCTTGCCCTTCGCCGTCAGGCTCGGGTAAACTACTGAGCCCCCTTCGTGATTGGGACTGGGGCTTGAGACAGTGTCCTTCATTAAAAGTATAATAAACGCTGTCTCCATCGATATTGCCAAGGCCGTAACAGCCGTGACGTTTAATCTCTACATTAGAGAATTCCACATAGCTATTTGGGTGGTGAATACGTTAACAGATCGCTGTCTCCATCGATCTTGCCAAGGCCGTAACAGCTATCGGCTCAAAAAGCTTTTAACTGTTGATTTGGTACAGTTACACGTATCGGGAATTTGGTACATGTATCGGGAGTACATACGACATAGCGATTATGAACACGATTATCGATCACGATTCACGATCACGATCATAGTGTATCGATCACGATTTGAAACACGATGGAATCATATTTACCGATATGAACAGTGATGTGGCTTTTATTGAAATTCTAAAGATACTGTTTAGATTTTGATGATTTGCGTGTGATATGATTCAACAGATGTTTATATGAATCGTTTAAAATATTTTTTAAACCCTCAATTCCTGATATTTTGCCTTTTCATTTGGGCTTCCCAATTGAAGCCCCGCCCATAGGGCGGGTACCGTTGCTAGTCTTACAATAATTCACCAAATATCCATCTGTCTGTTTGAAGGTACCGTAAAAACTGCTGAACCGATCGCAAAGATATTTTGGGTGGGTAATCCTGGGACCACTGGGAGTAAAATAGGCTATTTAGTTTTCCCAATTTCAGCTTTGGTCTCCAGCATTCTTAGGTTTGGACTCCCGCATAACATTCGCGTTCACACAACGTTCATTGTGACGATGTTCTCATTGTGAGGATGTTGTGACGATGTATGTGTTCACGGTAGTGTTTTGACGTGACGGTGTGAACGTAATTTCGTAATGTTTTTCGTTTCTTAATCCTTTAATGAACGTTTAATGTTTAATGAACGTTTAATGCCCTTCGATGTCCATCCGGGGCCACACGCGCGCTACACTGGATGGGCCAGCGTGTACCTTGCCCTTCACCGTCATGCTCGGGTAAACCGCTGAGCCCCATCCGTGATTGGGACTGGGGCTTGAGACAGTGTCCCACGAAAGAGGAATTCCCAGTAAGCGCGAGTCATCAGCTCGCGTTGATTAAGTCCCTGCCCTTTGTACACAGCGCCCGTCGCCGCACAAACATCACAATGAAACACATCACAATTCACATATTCGTGCAATCCGCAATTTCGTTATGCTTTTCGTTTCGTAATCCTTTAATGAACGTTTAATGTTTAATGAACGTTTAATGCCCTTCGATGTCCGGGGCCGCACGCGCGCTACACTGGACGGGCCAGTGTGTACCTTGCCCTTCACCATCATGCTCGGGTAAACCGCTGAGCCCCATCCGTGATGGGGACTGGGGCTTGAGACAGTGTCCCATGAACAAGGAATTCCCAGGAAGTGCGAGTCATCAGCTCGCGTTGATTATGTCCCTGCCCTTTGTACACACCGCCCGTCGCCGCACAAACATCACAATGAAACATAATCACAATTCACATATTCGTGCAATTCGAGAAAAGGAACTTTTATCAGCAATGTCGTCTATCCTGAAGTTCTAAGCTGAAGAAGAAGTACAAAATCATTCAATTATTTTCCCTAAAGAAAAGCGTACAGTTGATATCACGATTTGAAACACGATGGAATAATATTTACCAATATGAACAGTGATGTGGCTATTATTGAAATTCTAAAGATACTGTTTTGATTTTGATGATTTACGTGTGATATGATTTGACGGATGTTTATATGAATCGTTTCAAATAAAAAAGCCTTCAATTTCTAATATTTTGCCTTTTCATTTGGGCCTCCCAGTGGAAGCCCCGCCCTCAGGACGGGTACCGTTGCTAGTATAACCAATGCAGACTCTCATATAACCAATACAGACTCTCATATAACCAATACAGACTCTCATATAACCAATGCAGACTCTCATTTAACCAATGCAGACTCTCATATAACCAATGCAGACTCTCATATAACCAATGCAGACTCTCATATAACCAATGCAGACTCTCATATAACCAATGCAGACTCTCATATAACCAATGCAGACTCCCAGTGAACTGGTACTCAATTATGCCGACCTCGGAAGGATGACAGGCTGAGTCGACCCCCCTGGCATTAATTCAGCGATCGACCGGTATTCAAACCCAGGATCCTAGAATCCCAAGCCGGTACCCTAACCGCTAAGCCTACACCAGGCTTATCTCCTCTTGAGAGAGAAACAAAACATGGTGATGTTTGCTCTAAGGATGTCTTTAAAGAAGGTTATCGGAAACACCTTCAATCACAAAAACATAAAAGGAATGAAAAGGAAGAAGGAACACTTAAATACTCTATTAAAAATAGTGATGGAGCATTTAAAGGTCATATAAAGATAAGGATTTTTTAATTTGGAAGTCCTGGGCCAAAATCTATAACTGAGGCGATTGAAATGGTTAAACCTGCTGTTGAAACACTTGTAAAAGATACACTGACTGAGATGAATACTTTAAAGTTTTATATGGGAGCAAAAATAGGTATGGTAAAAGATGGTGTTGAGGAAACTCCCTATATGAGAACAGACCCTCAATTTATCACGTCATTCCAAGATTTCTTATGATCGGGTGTTTATGGTGAACTTTTAAAACAGGAGCAGGATGTAGATAATACAATTGTAGGTAGTGGATATAGTATTAGTAAAATCATTTTCCGAGATATACACATTCTGAAATCAGATCCTCTTAAAGCTCCTTCTTATATTGATTTACCGAGGGTTGTAAAACTTAAGAAGGCAGTTGTTAATATAAAAAATAAAGATAATAAATGTTTCCTATGGTCTGTTCTCACTCACCTACATCCCCAAAATAAAAATCAAGAAAGAGTATCTCATTATAAGAAATATGAGAGTACGTTAAATGTTAAAGATTTAAAGTTTCCAATGTCATTGGTAGATATACCTAAATTTGAGAAAAAGAATAATCTATCTTCACGAAATAGAATAAGAAGAATAATAGGCTTCACGCTGTTGAAACCACAGCTTTCAGAATCATTGGAATCTCACGCGATGAAGCGAAACTCCGAGGGCCTTTCACTCACTCACCGCAGGCAGGTTTGGTGGTCTTTCTGTCTTCTACCGACTCCTCTCCGGCCTAGCTCCCCCAGCTCTGCCTGTGCTCTGTCCCCCAAATATTCCTACAGGTCGCACAAGATCTGCCAGCAACCCTCTTATGGTGAGACTGCCAAAATCAAGACTCTATGCTCACCTTCACTCTTTCCTTCCTCTTTTCTCCCACCTCTGGAACAAACTCCCTCACTCTCTTCAATCCCTCTCCTCCCTCCAGGTCTTTAAAACAGCTGTTGACCACCATCTCTTATCTTCCCCCATCCAAAACCTTGATCTTTTCTACCCCCGTTACCGTCAATTCACCCCAGATCCACTTTTTGGAAATACCGACTTCTTTCCTGGAAGTCCTAGCAGTGTCCATGTGTTTTATACCTCTCCCATCCCCCTCTCCCCCCACCCGCCCCCCTTCTCCTTCCTCCTTCCATCCTTCCCATGCCTGTTCTTTACTGTTGTACTTGTGTGATGCCCTCTCTCTCCCCATCTTATCTCCCGCTCCCTTTATCATGTTTTATGTGTCAGTTTGTTTTTTTGTGATTAATGTTAGCTCTTACACGAGTCTCAATCTTGTATCCCAAAAACAATAAAAATAATAATTTTAATGTATATGGATTAACGGATACAAATAAAGTTCAGATATTAAAATTTTATATTAACTATATAAAGATGAAACTCATATTGACCTATGTTATAGTTCAGGAAAAAATTCACATGATGTTTACATCAAAAATTTATCAAGATTGACTACTTCTCAAACGTGTAATAGAGCTAATAAAACCTATCTCTGTAAGCGATGTCTCAACTTCTTTCATACTAAAGAAAGATTAAACCAGCATTCAAAATACTGTAGCAATCATAAATCAACCGTAATTAATATGCCAAAGGTAGGTTCAAACGTTTCATTCAAAGATTTTAACAAATGTATAAAACATCCATTTATGATATATGCTGATTTTGAAAGTATCCTTTTTTTTTTTGTTGTTTTTTTTTTTTTTGTTTGTTTGTTTGTTTGTTTGTTTGTTTTGTTTTGTATACAAGATCGAGGCTCGTGAAAGAGCGAACATTAATCACACAGAAAGACAAACAGACACACAAAACAAATAACATCGGGAGCGGTAGACAAGATGGGGAGAGAGGGGGAAGGATACAAACACAACATTTGAGAGCAGGGACCGAGAGACATGGAGACATCGAGAGAACTGTGGGAGGGAGAGGGCTTTGGGGGGAAGGCATGGGAAGGGGGGGAGTGGGAGAGGTATAAAACATATGGACACTGCCAAGACTTCCAGGAAAGAAGTTGGAATTTCAAACAAGGTGGATCTGGGGTGAATTAGTGGGGGTAGAAAAGATCAAGGTTTTGGATGGGGGAAGATAAGAGATGGTGGTGAACAGCTGTTTTGAAGACCTGGAGGGAGGAGTGTGATTGAAGTGAGTGTGGGAGTTTGTTCCAGAGGCGGGAGAAAAGAGGAATGAAAGAGTGAAGGTGAGCAGAGAGCCGAGATTTCGGCAGTTTTTTTTGTGTACTGAATCGAGGCTCGTGAAAGAGCTAACATTTACTTCACAAACAAATCAACCAGACAAACAAAATATATAAAAAGAGGGAGCGGAGGACAAGATGGGGAGAGATGGGGAAGCACACAAACACAACATTTGAGAGCAGGGACCGAGAGACATGGAGACATCAGAGGGTGGCTGGCAGATCTTGTGCGACCTGTAGGAATATTTGGGGGACAGAGCACAGAGAGAGCTGGGGGAGCAAGGCCGGAGAGGAGTCGGTAGAAGACAGAAAGACCACCTACCTGCCTGCGGTGCATGAGTGAAAGGCCCTCAGAGATAGCTTCATCGCGGGAGATTCCAATGATTCTGAAAGCTTTGGATTCAACAGCGTGAAGCCGAGCCAGGTGTGAGGCAGGAGCACCAGCCCATAGGGGAGAACAGTATTCCATTGAGCTGCGGATGAAAGCCTTGTATGTGGTGAGGAGCTCAGGTGTGCCTAGGAAGGACTTCGCACGACGGAGGATGCCCAGTCGGCGACTGGCTTTGGAGGCCAGCTTGGAAATGTGGTTTTCCCAAGAAAGATCATGGCAGATGGTGAGACCCAAAAGCTTGAGCGACAGAACTTCTTCGAGAGGATTGTTGAGAAAGTAGATGGGAGGGTTGTCCAGTCGATCTTTTCGGAGAGACATAGTAAGAGTGTGAGATTTGTCAGGATTGAAAGACATGTTCCACATGTTTGACCAGTCTGTGATTTTGTCCAGGTCTTCAGAGAGCGAGGAGGCTGCAGACTGCCGATCTGAGGGAAGAGGCATGGAGCGGCAGAGAGTGGAGTCATCAGCAAAGAGATACAGAGGATTTTCCAGAGAGTCGGAGAGATCATTGATAAAGACCAGAAAAAGCACAGGGCCCAGCACACTGCCTTGGGGAACTCCAGCCTGAACGGGAAGGGGAGATGAGAGAAATCCATTCAGGGCCACACGTTGACTACGACCAGAGAGGAAGTCCGCAAGCCATGCATGGAGATTTCCATGGATACCATAGGAGGAGAGTTTGGTGAGCAGAGCTGGGTGCCAGACCGTATCGAAGGCACGTGATATGTCAAGGGAGACAGCTCTGATTTCCTGTTTGGCATTGAGGACCTCCATCCATTGTTGAGACAGCAGAAGCAGCATGTCCAGAGTAGAGTGACCTGGTCTGAAACCAAATTGATGATCAGAGATCAAGCCATTGGAGAAGAGGAAAGATTTCATATCCGAAGCAATGATGGATTCCATGACTTTGCTGATAATTGGGAGCAGGCTGATTGGTCTGTAGTTGCAAGGATCTGTTTTTGCACCTTTTTTGTGTAAAGCGGTAATGTTTGCTGATTTCCAGGATGCTGGCAGATGACCTTGAGCAAAAGATAGGGTGAAAAGAACTGAGAGAGGGTGAGATAGAGTGGCAGAGCAGGATTTTAGGACCCGTGGGCTGATGCCATCTGGTCCAGTTGCAGAATCAGAGTCGAGGTTTGATAAAAACTCCTCCACCTTGTCAGGAGAGAAGGTCACAGAGTCCAGGAGCAGTTTGGTTCGACTGGGAAAGGTGGGAACAGAGAGAGATGGGTTTGGGACTAAGGATTTTGAGGCAAACACAGAGTTGAGGCATTCGGCTTTGTCACGTGCGATGTCAACTGTGTGGCCATTTGAGGTAAGGGAGGGGATGGAGGGGGAACAAACACCAGAAACGGATTTGACCAGACGCCACCAGGATTTGGAGGAAGGAGACAGGTTTGAGAGTTCATTCTTGAGTGAGGAGAGATAGTGCTTCCTGGCACTCCTGAGGGTAGACACACACTTGTTCCGAGCTTGGTGGAAGGAACTGAGATTTCCTTCAGTTGGATTAGCCTTCCAAGAGGCAAAGGCAAGTTGTTTCAGGGCAACTGCCTCACCACAAGATTCAGTGTACCATGGATGGGAGGAAGGGTAAGACAACTGAAGGCGAGATGGGATAAATCTGTGCATGAGAGAGATCAGTTTGCTTTGGAAGAATTCCCAGGAAGAATTGATGTCAGAGGCAGTGGAGATGGGAGACCAATCCAGACGATTGATGGCTGCTTGAAGACCGTCCCAGTCGGCCTGAGTGAAATGCCAGACTCGTCGACGCTGAGGAGGCTCTCTGAGAATGGCCAGAGAGATGTCCACTTTGACAAGCACATGATCAGAAGAACCGATTGGAGCAGAAGAAGAGCAGCAGACATTAGCAGGGAAGTTAGTCATAACCAAGTCTAGAAGAGAAGATACTCCATTGGCTGAGATCCGGGTCGGGAAATTGACAGATTGTGTCAATCCCAGTGAGTCACAGAAGTCCTTTGCTGAGGTGCCATGACTGGTGAGAGAGGAACCCACACCCAACCAGGTGGCATGATGACAATTGAAGTCACCACATATGAGGAAGAGAGAGTTGGGATGAGTGGATAGAAGTTGGTCCATATTATCAGACAGCGAGATGTAGATGGAGTCATCACTGTTTGGGGGACGGTACAGAACACATATGAACAAAAGGTGGGAGTGGAGAGGAAGCCGTAGCCAGAGGTACTCCTGGGGGTGAGGAGAGAGGGCAGTGCAAGGAGAGTGAGGAAGAGAGTTTTTGATAAAGATAGCCACCCCACCACCAGGCCGAGGCTCAGGTCTATCATACCGGAGGAGGGAGTAACCAGGAAGAGATATTAAGGAATCAGAGACATCTTGAAGGAGGAAAGTCGCTGTTAAGCAGATCAAGTCTGGATTGTCAGAAGCAACCTGTATGGAGAGATCAGTCAGGTTTGAGCGAAGGCCCCGGATGTTTGAGGTCCATACCGTTAATGAAGAGAGAGGGGGAGCATCGGGTACAGGACAGGGGAGGGGAGGAGTAGGGTAAGATGAAGGATGAGAGGGGGAGGTAGGGAGAGCAGTTGTTAGTGTGTCAGCGACTGCAGAAGAGTTCCAAGAAAGGGAAGGATGAGGAGGATGAAAGGTTTGAAGGTGAAGGGATGAGGCACAGTGAGGGGTTGTTTGAGGGGGGGCAGAGGAAAGAAGAAGGTTGGGGGGGTGGAGGTATGAGATAGAAGGGAGACGAAGTGGGGAGGAGGCAGCTTTGAGGAGGAGGGGGGAGGAGGGAGAATTGGAGAGGAATGGTATGGGGGGAGATTTGAATGGGAGGGGTTGGGGGGGAGTTTTGAAGGGGAGGAGTGAGGGGGGAGTTTAGGAGGGGAAGGGCAAGGGGGGAGTTCAGGAGTGGAAGGGCAAGGGGGGAGTTCAGGAGTGGAGGGGTAGGGGGGGAGTTTAAGAGTGGCGGGGCAAGGGGGGAGTTTAGGAGTGTAGGTGCAAGGGGGGGGATTTGGAGGGGAGGGGCAAGAGGGGAGTTTAGAAAGTGGATGATTAATGAAAGACGAACATTGAAAACAAATTGGGTTTGTTGTGATTTTCAAGTTAGCAATCCGGTTCAGAATGATGGAGGAGGGATGGAATGAATGTGAATTTAGACCATGTAGTGAGGGAGACGTATAAGATATTGAATTTCTTTTTTTTGAGGTGGAATGAGTTGGAGAGGAAATTGAGAAAAGCCTTTTAAATAGGAAGAAAAACAGCGTGTTGTAAAATACCACTGAGTAAAACACTGAAGGGGAAAGGTTATACATATTTAAATAATATTTAAACAGAACCGTGAACAATCTTATGTGCACAAAAATACCAACGGGGGGAGAGCCGAGAGGGACCACCACGAGTCACGTGAAGGGCAAACGGTGGATGGCAAGGAGTTAATGGGGGCGGGGCGAACAGCACACCTGGACAGAAAATACAGGATGAGTCAACAGTACACGTGGAGAAAGGAAAATAAATGTTTTTTTTTTTTTTTTTTTTTTTTGGTTTTTGGGGGTGGGGGGGCGGGGGGGTGGGAGGTGGGGATTTAGAACGTTAGACAGAGTATTATGTTCGGGGTAGAAGGGAAAAAAACTAAGAGCCAAGCAAAACACGATTAAGATAACAACCACCGACGGGGGTACAACTACAAGGCCGCACACGAGGAGCAGAACACGATTAAATAATTACAAGTTACAGGAAATTCAAACCAAAAGTAACGATAATCAAAACAATAACGCATGGACGATAAAATAACGAGTTGAAATTTGACAATCTATCTGGGGAAATGGGGGAGAAACACGTGGTCGAAGAACGAACGAACGAACGAATAAGAATGAATAAACGAATGAGAACAGAGAAGGAAATGGGTTTTTTTTGGATTTTTTTGAGTTGTGATTTACACAAGGAAGAGGGCTATGGGGTGAAAAGATTGGGAAAACAGAGAACGAAAGTTATTGGATCACAAAAACACGGACCGCTGAGAGAAAAACAAAGCCTCAAGGTTGTACAGTGTTCACTGTACAACTACAAGGCCTCAAAACACGACCCGAATTAACACGATTTTCAATACAGGTATGAAAGATTTGCACCGAAAATCTTCGTCGGGAGACAATATATACACCATAAAATAAATAGTTATAACGAAAATACAAATGGGAACAATTACTTAACTTCGATTTCGATGGATAGCATGGAGAGCTGAGAATAAACGAACCCTCGCCAGCAAGACCGGAAACGGAAGTCCGAAGTCCGAGCAAAGATCCTTGAAAAGATAGATACTGTTTCTCCAAATCCCTATCAATCATATACGAGTAAATATCAAAAACATACTCCTTGTGGTTTCTGTTATTACATTAAAATATCTGTTTGTGATGAATACAACAAGTTAGAACTTTACAGAGAAGATGCCTCGGAGGAGTTTGTAAGGCGACTGGAAAAGGACTGTATTTAATTATCTACAATAATGGGAAAAACCAATGTACCAATGTGCTTAACGAAGGAAGAAAAAAGGAAATTTAGGATAAACAATATATGCCATATTTGTGAGGAAAAAATTAGTAAAGGTCTAAGGGTAAGAGATCATTGCCATCTCATAGGTAAATATAGAGGTCCCGCTCATCAAAGTTATAATCTCAATTTTAAACTTCCCAATTGTATTCCTGTCTTTCTTTACAACAACGCTCATTATGATACACAGTACACACCTATTTATAAATGAACTTTCAAAGACATCTGGAGCCATTTCAGCAATTCCTAACACAGATCAGAAATACATTTCATTCACAAAAACAATTCATACATCTCCTATAACTCATTTTAGGTTTCTTGATACATTTAAATTTATGGCAAGTCCATTATCTAACTTGGTATAAATAAATAAAACACCTTTCAGAGGCCATTTTTCCCCACAGAGCAGGGGTATCAAATATTAAAAACCTTCTGAGTCTTAAATCACATTTCACAAATCAAGAAGAACTTGATCTCTTATCACAAAAGGGAATATAACCATATGATTATATGGATTCATTTGAGAGGTTTAAAGAAAAACAACTTCCATCAAAGAAAAGTTTTTATAATGAGCTAAATAAAAGTCATATAACTGATAAAGATTATACACAAGCACAAAATATTTGGAAAAAGTTTAATATAAAAAAACCTTGGAGAGTATCACGATTTATATCTTAAAACTGATGTATTACTATTGGCTGATGTATTTCAGACTTTTAGAACAGTGAATTAATGAATGAATGATCATTTTAAGGCCATTTTTCCCCACTAGAGTGAGGGTTAGCCTTGTTTTGACATGACCTCATGGTTCCCTTTTTGAGGCAATGTTTTTATGGCCAGATGCCCTCCCTGACGCCAACCCTGAGTCGCCTCTTACAATGCGCAGGGATATGGTGTACCTATTCTAAATCGGGGTACACACCGGGATCATTCATCCCAGCAAGCTGGTACTCAATTTGCCAACCTCGGAAGGATGACAGGCTGAGTCAACCCCCCTGGTGTTAATTCACTGATCGACCGGGATTCGAACTCAGGATCCTAGGATCCCAAGCCAGAACCCCAACCACTAAGCCAACACCAGGCTTACTTTTAGAACAGTCTGCCATAATAAAAATTCCTATGGATTAGACCACGCCCACTATTACACTGCTCCTGGTGTGATGTTAAAAATGACAAAATAGGCTTTGGAATTAATCATTGATGTAGATGTGCTTTTGATGAAGAGAAGGCTAAAAAAGGTGGAATATCTCAAGTATGTTCTAAGAGATATGCTAAAGCCAACAACAAATATATTCCAAATTATGATGCCACAAAAGATAGTTCTTACTTGATGTATTATGATGCTAATAATTAATTTGTATGGATGGGCAATGTCTCAATCCCTACCATATGGGAAACTTGAATGGATTAAAGAGAAAGATTATGAAAAGGTTTTACAGGATATCGTTATCTCTACACAAAAATAATTGGATAAAGCTAAAATTGGATATTATTTTGAGGTTGATTTGAAATATCCTGAAGAACTTCATAATAAACATAAAGATCTGCCTTACGCTCCTGATAAGAGGTGACTCGCAAGAGGTGACTCACAGGGTTGCTGGCAGGAGGGGCATCCGGCCATAAAACATTGCTTCAAAAAGGGGACCAAGGTGCCCGAAAAAGGCCAACCCCTGCTCTGCGGGGAAAAATGGCCTCTAAACGTGGTTCATTATATAATACAGAAAATTATGTTTTACATCAAAGGAAGTTGAGACAATGTTTATCAGCAGGGTTAAGAGTGAAGAAGATTCACAGAATTTTGAGGTTTATACAACGCCATTGGTTAAAGACCTATATTGATTTTAATACAAAAAGGAGAACAGAAACAAAAACAGATTTTGAGAAAGACTTTTATAAATTAATGAATAATGTTGTATTTGGAAAGACAATGAAAAATGTTAGGAATAGACAAAACATAATACTTGCTACATCTTGGAAACAAGCAACAAAATTAATTAATAAACCAAGTTTTCAGAGAGCGGAGAAGTTTTCAGAGAACTTTTGTGCTATTCACATGAAAAAAGAGAGTATTGAAATGGATAAACCTATTTATATAGGAACATCAATTCTTGATTTATCAAAGTCATTAATGTATGATAACTTTTACAATAACTTAAGGAAGAAATGTCAAAATGATGTTAATCTACTTTATATGGATACAGATAGTTTTATTTTGAAAATTGATACAGAAGATGTTTATTCAGATATGATCGATGATATTGATATGTACGATACAAGTAATTACAAGCCGGGTGATAAGTTGTTTTCTTCAAAGAATAAAAAGGTCATTGGAAAGTTTAAGGACGAATTGTGGGGTAAGGTAATGAGTGAATTTGTAGGATTGACATCTAAAGCTTATGCCTATATATAAGCATATTGATAATAATATTGAAAAGAGTGATAAAAGTTAAAAGGAATAAAGAAAAATGTTATTAAAGAAACAATAAACTTTGAAAATTATTATAATTGTTTAACTTTAAAGAAAGAAAAGTTTAGAAAATGAATGCGATAAGAAGTTATAAACATCAATTATATTCAGAAGAGGTAAATAAGAAAGCATTGGGGGATTTTGATGATAAGAGATTTATTTTAGAAATTGGAATTGACAGTCTCCCTTATGGTTATAAGTGTTAAGATAAATATAAATGTCAAGATAAGTATAAGTGATAAGATAAATAAAAATGATAAGATAAATAAAAGTGATAAGATAAATAAAAGTGATAAGATAAATAAAAGTGATAAGATAAATAAAAGTGATAAGATAAATATATGTGTTAAGTGTTAATATATTTAATAAAAAAGGGGGTTAGGGATTTTAACGGGCTACCACCGCCTTTTTTACTAATATATAAATGTTGAACCAAGCTATATTCAAACTAAAGAATGGAGACGTAATCAGTCTTGGTATATAAATGGGAAACATAACAAATGTGAAAAATACCAAATAAGTATTATTGAAGGAATAGCAGGGGTAAAAGTAAATAAAACAAATAAGCGAATACATTTAAATACCAGTAAGTTGGAAGCTCCTCCCAGGGGAGTCAATAGCCTTGAATGGACAGAACATTTTGATGGTTGCCAAGAAATCAATGAAAAAATAATTTACGACAACCTTAAAATGATGTGTGGCTCAGGAGGGGCTCAGATGAGATCATTAAGAGAAGTTTTCCATTTCATATTGGCTCAACAGCAATACCTAAACCAAGAACCAAGTTATAATGTAATATTTATGAATATATTGGATGGTGATGAGTGCCAAAAGAAAATTAAGCTATTTCCCAAAATGAAACAAGTATTCATTGGGTCTCTGAATGAGTATAATGAAGTTATTTTTAAGATGGGAGAGGGAGAAATTTGCGGAATTTTTGGGTGAGCTCGAGTGAAAGTCATTAAGTTTCCTTCATTTTCCACATTGACTTCAATGTCAAATTTTATGTGAGCCAGAACCAACATTTATCCTCTACTGATGGGTGCTTCTTCATTTAGTAATATACATAAATGGGAGAATCATGAAATTGAAAAAATAAAAAAAGAGGTAGAGGAAAGGGGACAAGAGGGAAAGGTGGTTGGAAGAAGGAAGGAAGGAAGCGGTGTGGGGAGAGGATCCAGGGGGTAAAAAAAAAAATTCACAAATAAAGGTGTGCTACAAATGTTTCCAGAAGAGAAGGGTACTAGAGGCAAGCAGCAGATTTTGTAAGAAGGAGAGAGAGTCAAATGAATTAAAATAGGATATGAAAAGTAGGGAATAGCACAAGGCATGTGGGATATGGATCGGAAAACAGGAGAGTCAAAGAGTGTGGCAGGGGAGTGGGGGAATGCAGGAAGTAAGGAGTAAATGAGAAGTTCAGGAGGTGTGTGAGAATGGCATTGTTGAACAATGATATGCCAGGCAAGTGACGCAGATCTCAGAGGGGTGTGTGTGCTAATGGCTGCGAGAGAGGCAGGGAGGCAGGCCAGCCGTGGTGAAGTCAGTACATTGAGAGGGCAATTAGTGAGTGCACATTGAGGTGCTTTCCATGGAACAATCATAGAAATGCAGTTTTCCAATGAATAATAAAAATCCACCAAAATGTAGCATTCAGCCAGCCCCTAATAGGCCTTAAGAAAAACACAAACCTTTTTTTCATCCATCCTCCTCCTTCCTCTACATTCAGATCGCCCCTAATAGGCCTTAATAAAAACACAAACCGATTTTCAATCCCAGATTACATCCTTATTACACTATTACAGGTAACGCTGTATTGCCAACTTAATCCAATTACGTGCGACCCGACTTGCTTTGCCACGCATACCAGGCCAACACTTTCATTCAAAGAGTACATTTCCCATTGCAGTTCCTGTTAGGGCAATCTCTTTAAGACAGGCCTTGCAAACTATAAACCTGTCAACGGTATTAAACAGGATAACACTGTCGGGGCAACAGAGAAAGGGCCGCAAGAGCTAGGAAAATGACGTGAAGATTGTGATGCCATCAAAGTTGTTGTCCAACTTATTCGATTTATACCTAATTGGCTTTTATCTATCCTCGCATTCATGCGGTGACCTTTGGTGACCTTTACGTCAGAGGCATTTTCCCCACAACTTCCATATTGACCATTTTCTCCAGCTCATGAAGCCATTAAGGTAGAAACAAGTGTTGTCCAGGATGGGTGTTAACAAGGATTTTTGCAAATGAACATTTCATACTCACATTATGGGTGGTGCTTCGTGGTAACGCCCCGTGGAGACTTCTCTGGAGGCATCGGAAGGTCAGTGTTTTGAGACTGCCACTGCAGGTAACATGTAACCTCGTGCTACCTGTCGTGTGGTCCGGTTGTCAGAGATTGAACTGTTAATTCACAATGGCTTTGTCAGTGGGGAGGGTGACTGTGACAGGACTAAAAACAACACCTGGCGAAGGGCAGATGAGCTCCCGTAGGGAGCCAACGGGCATCCTCAAGGAGATTGCGTTTCCTAAAAAACACTCATCCGCTATGAATCGGTTCTCGTCATTCCATAAGACTTTAAATATGGTACGTGCTGCTTCCTTGCTTGAAAATGATAGAGCATGGACAATCCCAATCGGTTGGCATCCATGGGGAGGAGGAAATTCCTTCCAAGGAAATGCCCTGAAGAGTACGGTGAGAAAAGCGGCACCATTGTTATGACGTCACTGGTACCCAGAGTATCCTGGGAAATGACGGCAGTGAAGGCACTTCCCCCAAGCTCAGTGGGTTTTAAAGTTTTTAGTTTTTGGCTCGTCAGTGTCCGCTTGTGTGGAGGGGGGGGGGGGGAGGGGGTAGGGGAGGATGCGCAGTTGTTGGGGGAGGGGGGGAGGTGGTCAGCTCTATTACGAGCCAAAAGAAAAAGGATCTGTCCCTTGGGCCTGTGGGAAAAACACTCAACTGGAGTGTGGGATTGAAGCGACTCTGGAACGGCAGGCCACAGAACAACTATCTTGGCGTTGCACCACATCTTGATGGAAAAGTTGGATCCTGATGATCAATGAGGAGCAATTCTGATGACGAGAAGGCAGCAAGTTGAAATTTCACCAAAGCACCGGCACACACAGGCCTCTTGTCTTTTTTCTATCAACCATGCGGAATGTGAATGGCACTGCTTTTTCGGAGTAGCATTTCAGCAGCCTTGGCCAATTGTCCTCAGGCATTCAAATGTGAACCATAAAGTGTGGACAGGTGCCAGATTTAGACCAGACGAGGTGAAGCAGGTACATTACCCCCTCCCCAAAAGTTATGAATGCACTAGTTGGGGGATTTTTTTGTTTCTACAATCATATAACAATATCTTCATCTTTACTATAAAAGGAGCTGTGAGTTCATCAGTTTGTGCGTGCGCGAGTTCACCCATTGGTTGGACAGTTTGCCTGACTCCACCCACAATTTCTATACTAAGGCCGCCATGTTAGTGCTTACTACATGTTGGTGTGAAGTCAAATCAATCTTCGGCGCTGTCATATTCACAATCGCCATGCCCTACCTATAAGTTTTCCCCATCAGTGTAAAATGCCCAAAGTGACAGCTGAAAGGATTTTGAGCTGATAGCCGTCACGGGCCTTGTAAAGATAAGCCTCAGCGATCGAGGCAGCGGTCTGTTGTTTATACACTGCCCAAATAACAATGTGGCATTCTCTCAAGCAGTGATTTTACCGATATGGTTTTGCAGGTCCTTGCTATTATTTCTGGCTATTTTCTCTTAAACAAGCACATTATCCATTGGCCATGAACCATAACTGAGGACGTCATTATTAAGGTCTTTGTTGAGGACTTCAGGCTGAGGAGGCAGGACAGAGTTGTGGTTGGGAATTGAGAAAGGGAGGAGAGAGAGTTAGGGTGGAACAGAGAGGGTTGGATGGAGATGGGGGTTTGAAAGCTTGAAGCAGAGAGGGGGTTGATGCCCTATGGTTGGGAGGAGGATGCTGAGGCCTCGGAGTTGGCGGAGGGGGGTGGGGGGGGGGGGTTGAGAAGAACTTTGCATGTGTGCAAAAATGGACCTGGCCACAACTGTGTGTGTGTGTGTGTGTGTGTGTCACTGAATGGGGGAAGGTGATGCAATCACTCTACGCTTCTTAAATAGTTTCAGTCGAAGTAAAATAGTTCTTACGTGCCCAATTCTGACTGACTTGAGATCTGAGGATATTTTGCCATCAATTTCATGCTTGAGCTCGAAAGTTTAATTCTAACGCTGATTAGCACCAATTATTTCTATTCTCTAACCCCTTCGGTCTACAATAATACGTTCTTATAATACATACTTTTGAACAGGAAGCCGAGATATATCATGTGGTGAGAACTATATCCTTGTGCATTCCCAGCAGTAGTGAGGGAGCGTATTTTTCATTTTTCCATGGAGCCGGCGATATCTTGCCTACTCTCCATGCAATATACCGTGGATCTTTAACGTCCACCAACTAAAGCTGGTAGAAGGGGCGCCTGTTTAATGTCCATTCGAGGGACGGCACTCACATCGATGAATCACCCTATTATGAAACTCTAGGACGACAATTTATACAGTTGTGACCAAAAATATTGGCGCCCTTGCACTTTCTTCAAATAATGCACCATTTTCCCAGAAAATTATTGAAATTAAAACATCTTTTGGTGTCCACATATGTATTTCTTTGGTTCACAATGGAAAAGAAACAAAAAAAAAGCAGATAAAATTACGGAATCTTAGCTTATTCCACACAGAAATCCTGAAATGGCCTGGACAATATTATTGGCACCTTTTAGAAGTTGTTAGAAATAATTAGATTTCAAGCAGGTGATTCTCCTTTACTTTGGAATTGAACTCACCTGTGGTGAGTTGCAGGTGCCTGAAATATAAAAATCACTCATTCAACCGGTTTGAACAGAGAAAATTAGTCATTCAGCTGTTTAGTGTCTGTGTGTACCGCAATGAGCATGGAGAATTGTCTGAGGAGGTCAGACGCAAGATTGTAGCCAAGCATGGACAATCTCAAGGCTACAAGTGGATCTCCAGAGAACTTGATGTTCCTGTGTCCACCGTACGCAATGTTATCAGGACGTTTAAGGCCCATGGCACTGTAGCCAACCACCCTGGACGTGGCCGCAAGAGAAAACTTGATCAAATATTGCAGCGAAGGATTGTTTGAATGGAGGAGAAAGCGCCTCAATCAACTGCAAAACAGATTCAAGCTGACCTTAAGACACAAGATACGACAGTTTCAACTCGCACCATCCGTCACCATCTCAATGAAAGAGGGTTCTATGGTAGGAGACCCAGGAGGACCCTACTGCTGAGAGAGAGATAGAGAGAGACATAAGAAAGCCTGACTGGAGTTTGTCAAAACCTGAACAAACAAGGTGTCACACCTGAACAAGCCAAAATCCGTCTGGGAGAATGTCCTGTGGACAGATGAGACCAAATTAGATCTTTTTGGTAAAGCACATTATCTCTATGTTTACAGAAAACAAAATGAAGCCTTCAAAGAAAAGAATGAACATATTCCCTACATTCAAACATGGAGGAGGTTCAGTGATGTTTTGGGGTTGCTGTGCTGCCTCTGGCACTGGGTGTCCTGAATGTGTGCATGGCATCATTAAATCAGGAGATTACCAAGGCATTTTGGAGCGCAATGTTCAATCCAGTGTCAGAAAGCTGGGTCTCCGTCGAAGGTCATGGGTCTTGCAGCGGAACAATGACCCCAAAGAAATTTCAAAAAGCACCCAGGAATGGTTCAAGACAAAATGCTGGACTATTCTGAAGTGGCCAGCAAAGAGTCCAGATCTAAATCCCATTGAACACCTGTGGGGAGATCTGAAAACAGCAGTTGGGAGAAGGCACTCTTCAAATCTGGGAGAACTGGAGCAGTTTGCCCAAGAAGAGTGGGACAATCTGTCAGTAGAGAGGTGTAGGAAGCTCATTCATGGATAAAGGAAGCGCTTGACTGCAGTTATTTTGTCCAAAAGCCATGCTACCAAATATTAACTCTGGGGTGTCAATAATTTTGTCAATACCATTTATTTTTATTTTCTGATTTAAAAGGATATATTAAGTTCTGAATCAAAAACAAAGGTTCTGTAATATTAACAGTGAAATAAAGAATTGTGGAGACAAAATACTTTTGTCAATTTCAACTTATTTTGAGAAAATTGTGAGTTATTTGAAGAAAGTGCAAGGGTGCCAATATTTTTGGCCACTACTGTAGCTGGGTCGGTATTCAAACCCAGGCTAGAGATCTTTGTGGCGAGTGTGCGTACCTCGAGGCCATCCTGCCAGCGTGCTGTCCATTTCTGACGTTCAACTGAAGGTGGCACAGGAATGTGGAATTTATTGGTTCATCGTTTGCCATTCACTGTTTTTTTTTTACCCAAGGCATTCACGAACCGGCTGTGCATGCCTGAAGTCAAAAAAAAATTAATACTTACATTATTTGCTAACTGGTATTCCCACCCAGGTCATACTATCCTCTTCAACTAAAGTATCAAACAAGCCCAGATACACTGTTATTAGACTATCCGATGCAAACTAGTAGATCTAGCTCCCACCTCGAGTGGCCTTGTAGGTTTTGTGGCAGGAAAAATCCCATTGAAAAAAAAATCGGCCTTATTGATGGCATCTCAGAGTTTCCTAGACCCCTAGGAGTATTAAACCACCATTTAGTTTGGGATTTTTTTCTGCCAATTTCTTTTTTTCTGCCAATTTCTGATCTGTATCCCGGAGCCAGCTGGGGCTATCGGAATTCAGTTTTGCATCAATAATGGGAATACAAAGTATGTGGGGTTGACATTTTTTGGCCTTGACCTAATTTTAAGGTCATGACCTAATTATAGACATTTTAATATTTTTCACCATAACTCAACTAAGGTTTGTCCGATCAGAACGAAATTGCCTTCTCTAGTTGGCCTTGAGAAAGTCGCATTTACGATTATTTACATCAAACCCCTCTGGGTTAAAGGTCAAGGTCAAATGTTGGTTTGAAAAAAAAAAAGAAGCCTTTTTGTCATCGCTCAATTTTTCCAATGTGGAATCACAAAGACCACTTGGCCTTGCAAAATTTTCTTGTTTCATAAGTGTAGCTGCACTGATGTTGTGCACCTCATGTTTGAGGTAGTGCCCTTAACCTCATTTTTTTCAGATTGTGGCCTAATTAACTAAAAACAACTTTTTATCATTACTTGAATAATTTCGCTCTGATTTCATGATGTTGAGTTTATGGATAGATTGTAGATGGGGACACATTTTCGTAATTTACACCGTAACCCTAAATGTGCAATGGCAAGGTCATATGGTGGTCCGAAAAAATATGGCCATTATTGGATTGCAGGCACGGGGGGAGGCTTACCCTTGGCCTTTTGTGAATTGTGATCTCAGATATCTAGTTATATGTGACCTTCATTTTAATTTTTCCAACCATGAGATTCTTTGAAAGTGTTTTGCACTTTCAGTAAGACTACCTGGTTTCTTCTTTCTCTACCTGGTTTCTCTACCTGGTTTCTCTACCTGGTTTATTCTTTCTCTACCTGGTTTCTCTACCTGGTTTCTTCTTTCTCTACCTGGTTTCTCTACCCGGTTTCTTCTTTCTCTACCTGGTTTCTCTACCTGGTTTCTTCTTTCTCTACCTGGTTTCTCTACCTGGTTTCTTCTTTCTCTACCTGGTTTCTCTCCCTGGTTTCTTCTTTCTCTACCTGGTTTCTCTACCTGGTTTCTCTACCTGGTTTCTCTACCTGGTTTCTTCTTTCTCTACCTGGTTTCTCTACCTGGTTTCTTCTTTCTCTACCTGGTTTCTCTATCTGGTTTCTTCTTTCTCTACCTGGTTTCTCTACCTGGTTTCTTCTTTCTCTACCTGGTTTCTCTACCTGGTTTTTTCTTTCCCTACCTGGTTTCTCTACCTGGTTTCTTCTTTCTCTACCTGGTTTCTTCTTTCTCTACCTGGTTTCTCTACCTGGTTTCTCTACCTGGTTTCTCTACCTGGTTTCTTCTTTCGCTACCTGGTTTCTTCTTTCTCTACCTGGTTTCTCTACCTGGTTTCTTCTTTATCTACCTGGTTTCTCTACCTGGTTTCTTCTTTCGTATGCAGTGTCTGGTTGTGGGGTAGCATCATCGGCTGTGGGGGGGTTTTGACCAACTCACACTGGCAGACAGGACACCAGTTTAATGTCCATCTGAGGGACGGTACACACACCGATACGGCAACCTGCTTGTGAGACACCAGGATGAACAGTTTGTAGCTGAGCCGAGATTCAAACCCAGGTTAGAAGACTCAGAGTCGAGTGTGCATTCCTGTAGGCACACCTGCAAGTCCACGACCCAGATTGATTGGGAGAATGTCTAACACTGCATTTATAGACATACTGTGATGTGATCGATTGAATTCCTCTATTTTATTTTCTCTCTTAACGTTGGTTGGCCTTTTGATCATTCTCATCTGATCCAATATCTTGTAATGCTTGGAACTCAGGTTCAGGTCCCACATACCCTGTATATATATATATATATCCATCGTCTACTCATGTCTGTAATTCACATTAAAGTACACCGATGTCCACGAATGACCTTGTTCTGCATATGACTGAAGTACAACCTCCACGATGAGACTTATAACAATATAAAACAAACCACCCCAAATCCCAGTCTCATTCATTCATTCATTCATTCATTCATTCAGCATGCCACAATTTAACAAAGCTGCTGCTCTCTTCTGAGCCACTATGTCGAGTGCTGTTGTTACCACTTTAGTCTTATAGGGACAGGCCTGATGGTTCAAGTTGCCACCTGCTGGTGTCCATGCCACACATATGGGGATGCCCCTTTGGGCACTTCCAGTCTGGCAGTGGTGAGGTTGATGCATCACTCCCAGGATGTCGGAAGAGACGTCCATACCATCTCAGGTGCACTCAATCGATCAAGATGGCCAATTCAGTGTGGAGCTTGTACATCTTGTTTACAAAACAATATTCTTCCAAAATCGATCTCCTCCATTGCCCATCTCCTCACTGCTTATCTTTTCCTAATTACCTTCCCACTTCCTCCCTATACTTTCTCCATTTTGCCTTTGCAATGTAAACAACCTCTAAGTTGGAGTAAGCAGTCTTCAGAACAGTGCTGCCACTCTTCTACTTTCCATTTACCTGTTCACTGCAGTAACAGCAAATAATTATTTAATTTATACCAGGTAGTGGGTGTGCAGATGGCAGACCCTAAAATTCTAACTCATACAGAGAAGGCCAGAAAAGGCAAACTTTACTCTACTGGGAAGTAATTATTTCCACACAGGCCTCATGCCCAAAATCAAATTACGTTCAGCTGAGCCACAACCTTTTTTTTCCCCCACAGTTCCTGAGGCTGCTGTCACATCAGGGGTCCAAATTCAGGACTTGTAAAGGGTGGGAGGCCTCGTGTTACCAAGCACGGACAGTCCGTGCCCACGTTCATAAATCATGCCTTCTTACAATGCAATAATGCCCGCCACATGCTGAGAACACATTGGCTGAAAACAACAAAATAAACCATTTTTTCCTCTCCTCCCCTGGTGGCAATTTGACAAAGCAAGACACAGAGCTGGGAGCGGTTTTCATAATTCACACAAGCTTTTCAATAAAGACTTCTTACAGACTCGGCATGGATATCATGCAAGGTGTTCAAGAAGTTCTACGAACACCAGGATCGACAGTCCAAGATGCGAGGAGATCCTCTTAATTCTCAATATACAAGCACAAATCAAGAGTAAGAAAAATATTTACATTATTTTTTTTATTTACACACTGTATACACTTGGTGTGGGAAGCCTGTTGTTGGCTTAGCGGTTAGG
Organism: Myxine glutinosa; assembly: GCF_964187855.1. Lineage (NCBI taxonomy): Eukaryota > Metazoa > Chordata > Myxini > Myxiniformes > Myxinidae > Myxine > Myxine glutinosa. The sequence continues at coordinate 11,340,037 of NC_136274.1, forward strand.
GTGCCGGCTTGGGATCCGAGGATCCTGGGTTTGAATCACGGTCGATCGCTGAATTAACACCAGGGTGGTTGACTCGGCCTGTCATCCTTCCGTGGTCGGCAAATTGAGTACCAGTTCACTGGTAATTCCCTGTGTGTCACAAGAGGTGACCAACATTACGACGTCATTATTACGGTACTGATGACATCATTATTAACATGTCTTATTCACCAAGGGGAGTACTTGACATTGAGCAATATTTCAATGTTTTCCATGGAGTGGTTTCGGATATATAGAGGTGCAACTTTTTTCGATTTTTCCAAGATGGCGCCTGTACCACGTGACCAATGACGTCATAATTATCATGAGAACAATTCTACAGGAGGAGCCGCTCATATTCTGAAAATTTCGTGTTCACCGGACGAACAGTTGCAGAGGAATTATTTTTTTCATACCACCAAGTTTTATGGTTTATACCACCAAGATGGGTTTTTATACCCATCAGATCAAGCATTGTACTTGTCGAATTATGACGTCATAATGGAGGCACCTATGACATCATTAACATATCTTATTCCCCATGGGGAGTACTTGACAATGAGCCATGTTTCAATTTTTTCCATTAAGCGGTTTGGGAGATAGAGGTGTAACGTTTTTCCAAGATGGCGTCCGTACCACGTGACCTATAACGTCATAATTATCAGCAAAAAAATACAGGCAGAGGCACTCCTACGGTAAAATTTCATGTCAATCGGACCAATAGTTGCCGAGAAAATGAATTTTTAAAATGCAGACACGGCACACACACGTACGTACGTAACTGAATGCTTACCCCGCTTTTTGCTTCGCGAGCGCAGGGTGGAAAGGGGACCACGGTGCCCGAAAGAGGCCAACCCCTGCTTTGCAAGGAAAAATGGCCTCGAACGGTGGTTCTTCTTCTCCTTCTTCTTCTTTACGCTTAACTATTTTTTCATTTTTTTTTTTTTACCTCCGCCACTCAAGGTGGTTGGAGGTTATGTTTTCGCCACTGTCCATTTCTTTGCCTGTGAGCAGGATATCTCAAGGTTATGGATGGATTTGGACGAAACTTGGTGGACAGGTTGGGGATGTGATAAGAATGAATTGTTTAAATTTTGGTGAAGATCTGAATCTGAACACATGGAATTTTTTAAGTGATTCTTCACCATTGAGAGATAGAGCTACAAATGACATATAATCACGATATCTCAAAAAGTTATGGAAGTTATGGATTCGGACATATGATATGAAAAAGTTATGGATTCGGACGAAACTTGGTGGACAGGTTGGGGATGTGACAAGGAAGAATTGATTCAATTTTGGTGAAGATCTGGATCCGGAGTCTTGGAATTTTAAAAGTAATTATTATTCACCATCGCGTTATAGGGATACACACGATATATATCACTATATCTCAAAAAGTTGTGGACGCATTCGGACAAAATTCGGTGGGCAAGTTGGGTGTGTACAACAACAACAACAACAACAACATGCATTTTAAGGCCATTTTCCCTGCCAGAGCGGGGGTTAGCCTTGCGGCCCCATGACAATCTTCTCCATTTTGCCCTATTTTCTGCATCTCCCCTTGTTAACCCCCTTGCCCGCATTTCTTCTTCCACCATCTTTAGCCAAGTCTTTCTCGGTCTTCCCCGTCCTCTACTTCCTTCTACATTCATTTCCATCACTCTTCTCAACCAGTCACTTTCATCCTTCCTCAACACATGACCAAACCATCTCAACCTGTTCCTCTTCACAGCATCAATCACAGGCTCTATTCCCATCATCTTTCGCAATTCATCATTTGTCTTCCTCTCTCTCAACGATACTCCACACATCCACCGAACCATTCGCATTTCCACCCTTTCCAGCCTTCGTTGCTGCTCTACGTTCATTACCCATGTCTCGCTCCCATAAATCATAACACTTCTCACACATGCAGCATACACCTTTCCCTTCAGGTTCAACGACATTCCCCTCCTCATCAGCATGCCACTCAGTTCCCGAAACTTCTTCCATGCACATCAAACTCGAGCAACCGTTGCCGAGTCTGATCCACCTTCTCCATTGAGCATGTCTCCGAGGTAGCAAAATGTTTTCACCTTCCAGCTTCACGCCATCTCCAAGATCCAACTCAACATTTCCTCCATCTGCAGCTCCCTCTGTGCACACCTTACATTTGAATGTAGCTGCCACACTGGTTAATGACCCTCTCAGACCACTACATTTTTGATGAACCCACTCAGCGCACATTGTACATTGAATGGAGTTCACTCCGACACCCTTCCTGCACACAGCACACGGCCACTTCCCAGTTCTTTCCACCTCACCACATGCTTTACCACTTGACATCACCTTCGTCTTTCCGATATTCACCTTCAGACCTTTTGTCTCCATACATTCCTTCCACTTGTTCATCTTTTCCTTCAGTCCATCCATACTTTCTGCAATCAACACCAGATCATCTGCATACAACAACTACCATGGTAAACCCTCCTTTACGGTCTGAGCCAGCACTTCCATCACAGCTACAAATAGTAATGGACTTAGTACCAACCCCTGATGCACTCCCACCTTCACCTCAAACTCACCACTGTTCCCGTCCTTCGTCCTTACAGCTGTGCGTGCTCTTTTGTACATTGCCATCACTACTCTGATCAACCATTCCTCCACTCCTAACTTCCTCAATGCCCATGTCACTACTTCGTGTGGAACCCTATCGAATGCTTTCTCCAGATCAACAAACCCAAGAAACAACTTCTTCCTCTTCTCCATGTACTTCTCCTGCAACTGCCTTACAATAAAAAGCGCGTCTGTCCTTCCTCTTCCTGGCATAAAGCCAAACTGCATTTCGTCAATCTTCACTTTCTTCCTTATCCTCCTCTCCAACACCCTTTCCAATACCTTCATTCCATGCTCCAATAACTTTATCGCTCGATACGAGCCACACTCCAGAGGGTCACCTTTCCCCTTGTATAGAGGGACGAGGGTACTCAGTTCCCAATCCACTGGAATGCGGCCTTCTTTCACCACCAGATTACAGATCTCTGTCATTCTCTTCACACCCCAAGTTCCCGCTGCCTTCAACATATCTCCCACAACTCCCGTCGGCCCTCCTGCTTTTCTACTCTTCATTGCTTTTATCGCTTCCTCAACTTCCTTCTCAGTTATCTTCTATGCCGGTCCTAAAACTGGGTTACTCTCTATGTTGCCATCCCATTCATTCTCTGCATTCAACAGCATTTCCATATATCTCTTCCATCTTCCTTTAATTCCATATGGGTCCACAACGATTTGTCCCACTTCATCCTTCAAGCAACTCACCCCCATCACATCACACCTCTCTTTCGCTATCTTCTTTGCAATCCTGAATACCGCTCTCAGACCCTCTTCCAAATCCAAGCGTTCTCCGAACATTTTCCTACATGCCTCCTGCGCCTTTGCTACCTCTTTCTTTGCAGCCTTATAACTTTCATGCTGTGCTTTTTCTTTTTCTTTTGTGTGACGAAGAATAATTGATGCAATTAGATTAATGAACAGGATTAATTAATTAAATTGATAGATGTGGGCAAATTACATGCCCAGACCAGGAATCGAACCCAGGTCCTCTGGAAACTGCACCAGTCTTGGCGTGTAATTTTCCCACATATATCAATTTAATTAATTAATCCTGTTCATTAATGTAATTATGTCAATACACCCCCAGTGGTGTTTATATAAAGGACATGGATTTGTGCCCAATAGACTGTGCCCAATTTTTAACTTTTTCGGCCCAAGGCCTCCATGAATGACGTCATGATTCGATAATTCGACAAGTACAAAACTTCATCCAATCAAGATGCAATTTCTTGAGCGCCATGTCGGCATAAATTGGTTGGGTGAAAAATAATGATGACGTCATCGGTCACGTGGTTCGGCCGCCATAATTGTTTTAACACAAAAGCCTTAAAAACCACTGAAAATACATCCTGGTGAGGGTTTGCAATCTCCGATTGCTCTTTTTCTTGTTTACGCATTGTATATGCTTCATACCTTGCTTTTTTTAGTTTGTCATGTCTTCTCGGACCATTGTGAATGTCTCGTTCAGGTAACCTTTTGAACACCCAATGGAGACAATGCCTTAGGTGTGCCGATCATGCCATGATCCTAAAAAAATCTTCAAAACCCTGCTGTGTGCTCTCGTGCAAAACGCAGTTACCTTACACCACAAAGGAAGCCCATTAGGTCGGAGCAGAATGATACAATTAGTCAAGCATATGCACCTTTCCAATACGAATAAAATGACTTCAAACTTATCAAAATTAATCTGTCCCTTAGTTAGCAGCAAGACGCCCTTCTGTAGAGTGTTTGTGAAATTTATGACTTCATCAGTGTAAAAAAGATTAATGTAAACACCGAGCTGAACCATTAGGGTGTTTTGCATAGATGGAGGAGAATTGCACCAAAGCTTTCTGGGAGTTGAGCAGGTATGCAATTTGAAATGCATTTTAATTTCCCCTTTTATTCGTGTGCGTATCTCTAGGCAGGATGGCCTAGGCCCTAGAGGTACGCACACTCACCTCGAAGTTGTGTGTCGCCTGGGTTCGAATCCTGACCCGGCCATAAATTGTTATCCCGGTGTTCCACACGTCGGGTGAATCATCAATGCGAGTGCCATCCCGCACATGGACATTAAGCTGGGTGTTCCGTCTGCCGGCATTAGTTGGTGTACGTAAAATATCCCACGGTGTCCTTCACGAATAGTAGGCGAGCTATCACTGGCACCCTGAACCAATTTCACATTCCTGCCCTAACTCCTGCTGGGAATGCAATTGCAAACCACCCGGTTTAACCCTTGCCATCAATCTGCTTTGGTGGCACCAACGCCCTGTAACAGAGCACGGTACATCAGAATCACAATGAACTAGAAGGGCACTCAGTGGAGAGCATACCTCCACCTGGTTGGCCATATCACTCAATGGTGAAGAATCACTTAAAAAACAAAACAATTCTCGTATCCGAATCTATGTTCAGATGTTCACCAAATTTGAATCGATTCTTCCTCGTCAGACACCCAACCTGTCCAACAGGTTTCGTCCAAATCCATCCATAACTTTTTGAGATATCGTGCTATATATCATTTTTGGCCCTATCTCCCAATGGTGAAGAATCACATATAAAATTAAATAATTCTCACATCCGAAACCATATTCAGATCTTCACCAAAATCGAATCTATTTGTCCTTATCACATATGCTACATCTCTGCCAAATTTCGTCCACAATTTTTTGAGATATTTTGTTCACAAACGGACAAACAAACAAACAGACAGACAGACAGGGGTGAAAACATAACCTCTATCCACCTTTGGTGGCAGAGGTAATGATAATACAATGTTGAGGCTCATGGAGACCGTTGTTATGTCATCTATTACCATAAATCTGAATAAATATAGTCTATAACCATTTGTTATTTAGATTTTTGGTGTAAAACCGGCATTGCTCGATTGTCGCCTTATTCTTGGTCAGGGTCTCCAAGTTATACTTTTAGGGTAGGATTGCGGTTAAGATAGGTGGAGGCATGCATTTCAAGAACTTCATATAAATGCGTTATGGTGGTAATACAAGTTATCTTGGTCAGCATCAAACGAAATTAATAAACCAGAAAGAGCAATCAAAGATTGCAAACCCTCACCAGGATGTATTTGCAGTGGTTTTGAAGGCTTTTGTGTTAAAACAAATATGGCGGCCCAACCACGTGACCGATGACATCATTATTTTTTTTTCTCCACGAATTTATTCCTAGATTATGCTCAAGAAATTTAATCTTGACCGGATGAAGTTTTGTACTTGTAGAATTATGACGTCATAATGGAGGCACCTATGACATCATCATTAACATATTTTATTCCCCATTGAGAGTTCTTTACAATGGAGCCATGTCTCAATTTTTTATATTCAGCGCTTTTGGAGATATGGAGTTGCAAAGTTTTTCCGTTTAAAGAAGATGGCGGCCGAACCCCGTGACATATGACGTCATAATTATCATTAAAAAATTATACAGGTGGAGTTGCACCTATGTTGAAAATTTCCTATCAATCGGACCAATGGTTGCAGAGAAAATCATATTTATTCTGTGCGGACAAAAAGACAAACAGACAGACAAACAAACGGACTCAAATGCAATACCCTCCCCTTTTTTTTTTCTTTTTTTTTTTGTATACAGAATCGAGGCTCGTGAAAGAGCTAACATTTACTTCACAAACAAATCAAACAAACAAAATATATAAAAAGAGGGAGCGGAAGACAAGATGGGGAGAGAAGGGGAAGCACACAAACACAGCATTTGAGAGCAGGGACATCGGGAGATGTGTGGGAGGGAGAGGGCTTGGGGGGGAGGAGGCGTGGGAAGGGGGGGGGGGGGGGGCGGAGAAGTATAAAACACAAGGACACCAAGGACTTCCAGGACAGAAGTTGGTATTTCAAAAAAGTGGTGATAACTGGTGAGGATAACTAGATGAGAGTCTGTCCAATCAAGCACAAAACAAAAAGAGCAACATATTCAAAGCCACCATGGAACCTGTACTTCTACAAGGTGCGGACACATGGGCATGGATCAAGGTGTTAGAAAACAAACTTAATGGGAACGATACAAGATTCCTGACAAAATGCCTAAACACTCATTGGCCGTCTCATATAACCAATGCAGACTCTCATATAACCAATGCAGACTCTCATGTAACCAATGCAGACTCTCATGTAACCAATGCAGACTCTCATGTAACCAATGCAGACTCTCATGTAACCAATGCAGACTCTCATGTAACCAATGCAGACTCTCATGTAACCAATGCAGACTCTCATGTAACCAATGCAGACCCTCATGTAACCAATGCAGACCGTCATGTAACCAATGCAGACTCTCATATAACCAATGCAGACTGTCATATAACCAATGCAGACTGTCATATAACCAATGCAGACTCTCATATAACCAATGCAGACTCTCATATAACCAATGCAGACTGTCATATAACCAATGCAGACTTTCATATAACCAATGCAGACTCTCATATAACCAATGCAGACTGTCATATAACCAATGCAGACTGTCATATAACCAATGCAGACTCTCATATAACCAATGCAGACTCTCATATAACCAATGCAGACTCTCATATAACCAATGCAGACTGTCATATAACCAATGCAGACTGTCATATAACCAATGCAGACTGTCATATAACCAATGCAGACTCTCATGTAACCAATGCAGACTCTCATCTATCTATAATTCCAGTAATCTCTGTGTGTATGTTTGTATGTTTGTATGTTTGTATGTATGTATGTATGTATGTTTGTCTGTGACCGCTGTTTCTCGACAACTACCGGTCCGATATACTTTAAACTTGCCAGGTATATTGCTGGGGACCCGAGGATGTGCCTTTTCAAGGTTTCATATTAATCGGACAAGTAGTTACCGAGCTATGTCCAAAAAACGATTCAACCAATCAGAGAGCAGCGAGCTATCACGTGTGCCGAACGTGGCGAACAGACTCTGCCTCGGACGGCACATTTGAGAGCGTATTCATTTATTTCACGTTGGCAAACTATGTTGCCGTTAAACTATGTTTTAAAACTAATTACGTGCACGCTATGGCGATTTCTTTACCAAACTCCGCAAGCCGTTCGCTTTGGACCAAACCATTTCATGTAAATAGAGGGGGGGGATTGTCACCGTACTCGCAAGCCGTTCGCTTTGGACCAAACCATTTCATGTAAATAGAGGGGGGGGGATTTAATTTTAGATATAGATATAGTACGGGCATGCCCTAGTATAACCAATGCAGACTCTCATATAACCAATGCAGACTCTCATATAACCAATGCAGACTCTCATATAACCAATGCAGAGCTCCGTGATACAATATCCATACTTGAGCGACAACATCATGTCAGGAAGAATGAAACTTGTGCGATCGTTGTTTTCGGAGTCTCGGAATCGGTGTTGCTGAATCAAAAACATGGTTTTCATGGTTGCGGAAGACAACACACGTGATACATTGACAATCTCACACGTGGTGCGACTGCAACGCTGGAAAACTTCCCATGTCCTATCAATGAAGGCTGCTTGACAATGATGGTGATGATGATGTTAAAGCGCGGCGTTACGCGCGCTGCTTGCGATCAAGGAGGAAGCGGACAAGCGGTAACTTATAAGCGTCTTTATTTCAGGAGCTCACTGTAACACTTGCGCGCTCCGGGCTGCGCGCCCGGTGTATATCATGAGGCCACGCCTACCCCTCGGGCGTGGCCACCGCCCACTTGGTGCGCGGAATGATGTCACCACGCCAGTGGGCTTTTGTGTCCGCCACACGCACCCCCCCCCCCAGAATTCCCGCGCACCTGGAGGGCCAGTTTGCGGGGCAGACGAATGACCCGGCCGAAGCGCCCCCTGGCGATCGGCGGCGTCCGGGATGCAGGGATGCCAGGTGGGATGCCCCTGGCTGCCCCTGGGATGGGTGCAGGACCGGGGGGCGGCGGGGCTGGGCGGTGCCGGGTTTCCGCCCGCAGGGGGGCAGCCCCGACGTGGGGGTCGGGCCACTGGCGGTGGATGGTCCACGTCGAGGTGGGCCGGCTTGAGGCGGTCCACCGAAACGCGGTCAGGAGTACCGCCGATGTCCAGGGTGAAGTGCTCCGCCCCGGTCTCCAGCACGCGGAAAGGCCCGTCGTACGGGGGCCGCAGTGGTGTCCGGTGGGCATCGTGGCGGACGAAGACGTACTCCGCCGTGCGAAGCTCCGGGGCGACGTGCGTCAGTGGGTGCCCGTGGCATGCCGTTGGCACCGGGGCGAACCTCTGGGCGGTCTCTTGCAGAGCGGAGCGCTGCTGTGCCGCGGACCATGGTGCCGTGGAGTCGGGGAGGAACTCGCCCGGCACCCGCAGCGGTTGCCCGAAGACCAACTCCGCCGTGGCTGCGCGCAGGTCCTCCTTGGGCGCCGTCCGGAGACCCAGCAGGACCCAGGGGAGCCTGTCGACCCAGCCGCCGTCGCGGAGGGTGGCCTGGAGCGCGGCCTTCAATGAGCGGTGAAATCGCTCACACAGGCCGTTAGCCTGGGGGTGGTAGGCCGTGGTTCGGTGCAGCCGGACCCCGAGCCCCTGCGCAACCGCCCCCCAGAGCTCCGACGTGAACTGGGGGCCGCGGTCGGACGAGATGTCTGAGGGGGCGCCGAACCGGGCGACCCAGGTGGCGATGAAAGCCTGCGCGACATCGGCCGCCGTTGTCGACGCCAAGGGCACGGCCTCCGGCCACCGGGTGGTGCGGTCCACCATGGTGAGGACGTAGGTGAAACCCCGCGAGGGGGGCAGAGGTCCCACCAGGTCCACGTGGACGTGGTCAAACCGGCGTTCCGGCACCGTGAACGGGGCCAACGGGGCCTGGGTGTGCCGGTGCACCTTGGCGCGCTGGCACGCGAGGCACGTCCTGGCCCAGCCGCGGACGGCCTTCCGGAGGCCATGCCAGACGAACTTGTCGGCGATCAGCCTTTGGGAGGCCCTCGCGCCCGGGTGGGACAGGCCGTGGATGGCGTCAAACACCTGGCGCTGCCAGCCCGCAGGCACGATGGGGCGAGGACGCCCGAGGGAGACGTCGCACAAGAGGGCCGCGCCCGCGCCGTCAAACGGCACCTCGGTGACGCGGAGGCCCGTGACGGCGGTCCGCAAGGCCTGGACGTCGGGGTCACCGGCCTGGTCCGCTGCCATCCGGGCATAGTCGATGCCGAGGTGGACTGCGTGGGCGACGGCCCGGGAAAGGCAATCCGCCACCGGGTTGTCCTTCCCCGCGACGTGCTGGATGTCCGTCGTGTACTCGGACACGGCCGAGAGGTGACGCTGCTGCCGGGCCGACCACGGCTCGGTGACCTTGCCCATCGCGAAGATCAGCGGCTTGTGGTCGACGAAGGCAGTGAACGCACGGCCCTCGAGCAGATGGCGGAAGTGCCTGACCGCCAAGTGAAGCCCGAGCAACTCGCGGTCGAAGGTACTGTAACGGCGTTCGGGCGGGCGAAGCTGCCGGCTAAAGAACGCCAGCGGTTGCCAAGCTCCACGCACCCATTGCTCGTGCACCGCGCCCACCACCTAGTCCGAGGCATCGGTGGTGAGGGCGATCGGTGCATCGGGCGCCGGGTGCGCGAGCATGGTGGCGTTAGCCAAGGCGAGCTTCGCGCCCGTGAACGCCGTGTCCATCTGCTCGGTCCAGGTAACGTCGCCTTTGCCCGGCTTACCTCGGAGAGCTTCGTGCAGGGGGCGCAGGAGCTGGGCGATACGGGGCAGGAACCGATGGTAAAAGTTCACCATGCCCAGGAACTCCTGCAGCCCTCTGATCGTGCGGGGGCGCGGAAACCCCTTCACCGCCTCCACCTTGGCCGGCAGGGGGACGGCTCCGTGCCTGGTGACACGGTGCCCCAGAAAATCGATTATGGCGGCGCCGAACCGGCACTTTGCGGGGTTCACAATCAGGCCATGCTGGCCCAGGCGTTCGAAGAGCGTGCGGAGGTGGCGTAGGTGCTCTTCGCGGGACGCGCTGGCGACGAGGATATCGTCCAGGTAGACGTAGACAAAATCCAAGTCGCGCAGGACGCTGTCCATCAGTCGCTGGAACGCCTGAGCCGCATTCTTCAGACCGAAGGGCATGCGCAGGAACTCGAAGAGTCCGAATGGCGTGATGACCGCCGTCTTCGGGACGTCCTCCGGCCTGACGGGGACCTGATGGTAGCCGCGTATGAGGTCCACCTTCGAGAAGAAGGACATGCCCGCCAAACGGACGGAAAAGTCCTGAATGTGGGGGACGGGGTAGCGGTCGGGAGTCGTGGCGTCATTGAGACGACGATAGTCCCCGCACGGTCGCCATCCCCCGCCGGGCTTCGGCACGATGTGCAGCGGTGACGCCCAAGCGCTCTCTGAGCGCCGAACGATGCCGAGTCGCTCCAGGGTAGCGAACTCCGCTTTTGCCACCGCCAGCTTCGTCGGCTCGAGGCGGCGTGCCCGGGCGTAGACCGGTGGCCCGACGGTGGGGATATGATGGGCCACCCCGTGCTTGACGGCCCCCGCCGAGAAGGTGGGCCGCTTGAGGGCCGGGAAGCCGGCGAGGAGGCGGGTGAATGCGTCCGCTGCCGGAAGCGTACAGACCAACGTGGCCGGAACCGAACCGTTTGGCAAGCCGCTTGGCAAGCCGCTCGTTGAGCTGCTCGCCGAGCTGGGCAACGCACAAGCGAGCGAGCTGAACGTCTCGGCCTGGACAAGACGTCTGCACTTGACGTCGACCAGGAGCCCATTAGCGCACAGGAAGTCCGCGCCAAGCAGTGCCATGGGCACGTCGGCGGTGACGAACGTCCATCGGAAAACCTGCCCTCCGAACCGCAGAGAGAGGCAGCGTTTTCCGTACGTACGGATGGGCGTCCCGTTCGCGGCAAGCAGCGCGGGGCCCCCGCCCGCGGCGTGCTTGTCTGACGTGCCGGCGGGAACGACACTCACCTGCGCTCCCGTGTCGCACAGGTAACGGCGCCCGGATAAGGTGTCCGTTATGAACAGCAGGCTGCTCGAACGGCCGGCACTCATCGCCACTATTGAGCGCCGGCCCGGGCGTTTCCCGACCTGTTGAAGGAGCATGGCGGATGACATTGCCGAGCCTCGTGGCCAAACTTGGCGTGGAACCAGCACCAGGTGGTGGAGCAGGAGGAGCGCGGCTGGCTCCGCCAGGCCGGTGGAGTTGGCGGGTTTCACCGCGGTGGCGGTTTTCACCGCGGTGGTGGGCGGGGCGTGGCGGCGGTCACGAGGTGCGTATCAGCATGCTGCGTATGCTGTATAAGCTGATGCTGTGGATCAGCAGCATCAGCAGCATTAGCAGCATCAGCCACGAGGGCCGTGACGGCCACGCCGACTCTCGCCCGGGTGTCCGAAGCGGCGAAGTACTTGTCCGCCTCGGCCGCCAATGCTCGGGGTTCCGTTAGCCCGGTCCCGGCCAACGCGAGGCGAACCTGCCTAGAAGTTGGCAACGGAAAAGCGCCCGGAATAGAGAACCGGGGGCTTCGTCGCCCAACAGTGACAGCATATGGTCCATTCGGACCGACGGGCGCGTGTCACCGAGCTCGGGGAGATCCAGGAGGCGGTTGGCCCGTGCGTCGTCCGTGAGGCCGAACGTGGCTAGGAGTAGCCGCTTGAGTGCCTCGTACTTGTGGCCGTCCGGTGGGTGGCGAAGGACGGACACAACTCGAGCGGCCGTGCTGGGCCCGAGGGAGGCGACGACGTGGCAATAGCGCGTGTCATCGCCGGTGAGGGGCCGAAGCTGAAATTGGGCTTCGGCCTGGACGAACCAGACTTCGGCCTGAGCCTCCCAAAATTCGGGAAGTTTGATGAAGTTGGCCATGGCAATGGCGTCGTGTGTGGAAGGATCGCTCCGGCAGATCCAACGTCGAGGGGGTCACCAGTAAAGCGCGGCGTTACGCGCGCTGCTTGCGAGCAAGGAGGAAGCGGACAAGCGGTAACTTATAAGTGTCTTTATTTCAGGAGCTCACCGTAACACTGGCGCGCTCCGGGCTGCGCGCCCGGTGTATATCATGAGGCCCACCTGTCGCCATTGTCGCTCAGAGAGCGCTTGGGCGTCACCGCTGCACATCGTGCCGAAGCCCGGCGGGGGATGGCGACCGTGCGGGGACTATCGCCGTCTCAATGACGCCACGACTCCCGACCGCTACCCCGTCCCCCACATTCAGGACTTTTCCGTCCGTTTGGCGGGCATGTCCTTCTTCTCGAAGGTGGACCTCATACGCGGCTACCATCAGGTCCCCGTCAGGCCGGAGGACGTCCCGAAGACGGCGGTCATCACGCC